>NC_137464.1:136161680-136551596 GCF_964235325.1 Thermobia domestica
CCCCAAGCAAAGTCTGAAATGACGCCCCTGATCTCAGATATTGTTGAAACTTTTTTTATAGCAACTAGACATGTTTTATAAATGACCCGTATTTTTTGTTGTCGGAAAAGATTTTCCCGCCAAGTAATGGGCCATCAAAACGGGAAGTACAATTTACGAATTTTAGAGGACGTGGAAAATGGTAACCTTCGTAGCCTCATCATTCAGCTATGGAGACAGATAGTTATAATTCTTGTTGTGGTATGTACACTCAAGACCAAGATTATTGTCGCATGTCTATAAATATGTTGTAGGAATATAATTTGATAACGAATTCGTCCTGTATTTCTTATAATGTTAGTATGTGTATAATCGGGAAAGACGATGTATGTGGCAAATTTCATGTCAAAAGAGCAGTAAATAAGAACAATCTTTTTTGTCCATTTAGCAACATTTTGTTTTACTCATTCTAATTTTCGTGTTTGTAATTCTTTTCCTCTGAAATTTACTACCAATATACATTTCCCGATTGTATATGTAGTATCAGTGTCAATAGTATCCTGCAAAATCATTATCAAATTATATTCTTAGAAGAAGACAGTTATAGATATGCGACAATCATTTTGGACATGAGTGTACATAGGGATATAAATAAAATATATTTTATTATAGTTTGGTTTGCGCATGCGTATCTTTTGGTACATAAATTAACAAATGAACGTCAGTTTATCTGAAAAGTCGAAGTTTGCGATTTTTTTCGAGCACTTGCGGTTGGAATTTTAAAATTCTATTTTACGGTTAATAAGACCTAGTTACCCGCCTCTCGAAAAAAAATTGTATTGCTTCTGTGTGCAACCGTTTTGTCGCAAAAAATTCGAGAAACCGTCAAATTTTCAAAAATCACCTTTCTCGAAATCACTATAATTTAAAATCCTGAAATGTCAAATTGTTCAACTTTACATGAATAATAAACACACCAAATAGCATTGTCGACCAATGCTTCATGAATGAGCTACAGCCTCTTGAAGTTAGCGAAGTTTCATTAACTTCAATATCGCCGTTGGCAACACTGAAAACAATGAAAGTGCAACAATTTGATGATGTTTGTGGTTCACATTCATTAAATAAAGAATAAAAGTTTTTCCCGGCTCCTTTTTATTATTTTGATCAAAAAGGCGCTCTGAAATAATAAGATGAGCCTCCCCCTACTTCTCCGTTTTCTTAAACCGATGTAACCTGAGGTGAAAATTACGATTACGAAACAAATTTTAAACTTACTTAAAATGGTTTTCGGAAACAAAGTTTCACTGATTTTTTCCACTCTGAAGTAATTATTTGCTGGCTTGGTGTCTTCTTCGCTAATAGCATGTAACCATGGCAGATGCTCCAATAGGTGTTGGTGCACTCACAACTCGCAGCACGTTGTCGATAGTCACAAAACATTTATGTTCTCTTCTCTTATTCTCTTCTGGAAACCTGTATCCTGTTGAAGGTCCATGTGGAAACAAAGAAAAAAAAAATGAAATGAAATCTTGGGAGTTTTACGTCCCACGTCTATGCCGGTTAGGCTAAAGGAGACTGATTATGAAAAATGAGTGAAATGAAGAAAGTGGGAGAACCCCGAAAAACCCACGAGCACGGTGTTTGTCCACCACAAAATCCACACGGCACGAGCTGGGATCGAACCAAAGACCCCAAGCACCGGAGGTGAACGTTCTACCACTGAGCCACCGCGCTTCCTGGACACACAAAGAACACTGCAATTTCATGTAATTTATGATTTATTAATATTTCTGCTATCGATCACTGGTTATCATATATGTATGTAACAAAAGTTCATTTTTGCAATTTCTTAAATCTACACTTTGAAATGCAGAAGCTCGATTTTGGGTAAAGCATGAAGTTAGTCCATGGTGACCCGTTACTGTCATAAAAGCCAAAGATGACTTCGGTAAATACCAGTTACCGGTCGCACACTTTCCCACTTTTTTTTTAATTGTCGAATTCGGTTTTTGGAAACAAGACGAGAGTAGTACCCGGAGTTGGTACTTGCACTATACTCACGAATTTTTCTCCAGGTTTAATACTGTGAATCTGTTTTTCGTTTTGCCATGTTACCACATTCTTATCCCCCCTCACCCCAATACGTCGCAGAGACCCTTACCACGGCCGGTTTTACTGAAAAGCCACTGCTTTATCGGACCTGTCTGCGTCTTGGACATCTGAAAGCAATTTTTAAAGTGGAATGCAGCATCATTAGAAATCACTGAAACGGTTTATTAAATTGTAGACACTTATTTTCACGTATTCGAACCTTTTTCTATAACGTATATTTTCGCTTTTCTTCGAGTATTTTTAGAATCTTATTCATGGCTATGAGTACGAGCTAAATAGTGTGTTTTGTCGTCGCTTATTACTGCAAAACTGTCAGTTGTTTCATAATAATATATCACTCCAGTAAAGAAGGAGATTTGCTCGTTTCTCCAGTGATCACTCTGAACTTCCCTTTGAAGAATAACAGTCCAATTTAAGCGAAGTCCTCATGCAGTAAAATAGAATTTGTATCTTGAAATTTTACACGATGCTTTGCAGTAGAATTTTTTTTACACTTTTATTGTTTTCATTGTTGCCAACTATGACTTCAAAGTTAACGAAAGTTCGCTAAATTAAAAAGGCTGTAGTTCATTCATGAAGCATTGGTCGAAAATGCTATTTGGTGTGTTTATTATTCACGCACAGTTGAACCATCTGACAAAATTTAAGAATTTTAAATTATGATGTTTTCGAGAAAATGGCGATTTTTGAAAATTTGACGATTTCTCGAATTTCTTGCGATAAAACGGTTGCACACAGAAGCGATACTTTTTTTTGGGGGGGGAAGCGGGTAACTAGGTCTTACCAACCGTGAAAACGGAATTTAAAATTCGAACCGGAAGTGCTCGAAAAAAAGCATAAACTTCGAATTTTCACATAAACTTACGTTCATTTGTTAATTTATGTACAAAAACATACGCATGCGCAAACCAAACTATAATAAAATATAGTTTACTCATATCCCTATGTACTCCCATGCGCAAAAAAAATTGCGCGTATACTGTAACTCAAGATTTTTCGCATTTATTCCATTTTCCTTACGTTTATGGGTAAAATTCAGTTATTAGTGTGTGGAGATAATAGAATGCAATCCATCTAAGGAGATATTTCCAAAATATATAATAAAATAATAAAAATATAAGCAAAAAACAAAATTATGCTCGGTTTTGTGTATACTGGCAACGATGATTTCTAGGGATTTTTTCAGTAGCAGATCACAATTGCGGAGGGAATTCAGTAAAGGAATCGAGAAGTTGGATCAAGGAACTGATAGTGGACTAAAATGTTGCATTTATTGGTTAAAACCTAGTGTGTAGATTGCCTGCCAAATATAAATTAGCTTCTGTAACTAAGATGTCGTACGAAAATATAGAATTAAACAGAAAAACTCTTATCTTAAGGTTCGAAGCGATACGCACCATGGTTATGAAGATTATTTCTTTAAAAAAAAAAAAAAAAAAAAAAGGAGCCAACACAACGTAGCCTCCGTGGTTAGGTGGGTAGAGTAGCGGAGTCGTAGTTATTTTATTATTTTGACACCACATCGAATCCCATCCCATCCCATCCCATTTCTTTTTCTTTTCTTTCTTTCTTTTTCTTTTTTCTTTTTTTTACAAAACATTATAATTTTCATGTTAATAAGAACTGAAGCAATATAATAAGGACAACTTACTGATATTTTGCTGTAATGACGTATTTATCCAGGATTAGAAAACTATTGTTAATAGCTATTGTTTTCTGTTCATGTTGTTGTATAGTTTCTCTCATCCTGTTTTCTTGGGGAAAAACAATTTTGTCTCCAACGAAGTGTGAAGGATATATACGGACAGAAAAAGACATCTTAGTACCAAACGTGATTTATCGTGATGAAGTGGACTAGTTTGCCATTAATAAAAAGAAAAAAAATTGAAGTTGGCTTTTCTTTAGGTTTTAGCTAAAATAAAATATTTTTTTTCTTTACAAGACTATATTTTATGAGGCAAGGTGTGTGATCATACAAACAAATTTAGCTAGGGAGTGAAAGATAATTGTTTATACAAACATTTTACAGGTTTAGGTGCGTGAAACACCAATACACCATGGTCTCGCTTATCCGACCATCCTTTGTTCCACATACCATATGATCCGATATATCATTGCAATTAGCACCAATCGGCAAGAAGATCTGCAAGTTGTGGTCTTAATCTATTTTTCATGCTGTGGAGTCTATCGCCTAGCGCGCCCGTCTACACCTTGACTCATACGTCTACCATTCAGTGCAGACACGTATCCAGGTTTTCTATTCGGAGGGGGCCCAACACGAATCCTCGTAAGCACGTAATTCTAATGTTTTTAAATATCAATAATAATAATAATAATAATAATAATAATAATAATAATAATAATAATAATAATAATAATAATAATAATAATGATAATGCAACAGTTCTGTACCTCTGTTAAACTTTTTCCTACTTTTCATTTATAAACCGGTTTATTTTGGAAACTGCATTATAGCACAAACAAAATGAAACATATTTTCGAGAGAAATGTAACTAAAGAAAACTGTCTGCTACGTATACCACATAGCAAAAATAGCAAGAAGACATGGAGTGTATCGTTCTAATATATTAAAGTTAAAAACAGAACGGAAACGAAATGTTAATCCTATTTAAAACTGTTCTTTAATTCCACCTGGTCAGTGGCGTATTTACGATTTTGTTTCGGGAGGGCTTTGCTAACTTTCAGGGGGGGCTTTGCCTGGAAATGTGAAAATTCTGCAAGATATTTCATTTACTTTACTATACTAAGTAAGATTTCGTGGGGGGCTTAAGCCCGGAAGCCACCCCCCTAAATACGCCACTGCACCTGGTATAATGGCATTATGGTATGTTCTTAGAATTATAACAAGACAACAGCACATTACCCAAAGTTTGGACACTGACTACTACTAAACTGATATAAAAGAACCTCAAAAGGGTAAAGGCAAGTTTATTAAAAAGTGCTTGAGTTTCGGAGAGAGATAGCTCTCAGGCTCTCACGTTGGATACGTCCCTGATTCAGTGCAGTGCAGTTATTTGTTATAAAACATTATTATTAGATGCGTAATATGTAAAATTATATCATAAGTTTTAATTTTAATATCGACCAAATATTTACCATTCGCCAAATACTCGAAAAGAAGTGGGAATACAATACCCCGGTACATCAACTATTTATTGATTTTAGAAAGGCTTACGACTCGGTTAGGAGAGAAACATTATACAACGTTCTTACAGAACTTGTAATACCGAGAAAGCTAATTAGATTAATTAAGATATGTTTAAGTGAATCCCAAACTAAAGTCCGGGTAGGAAAATTTTTGTCCACGAGCTTCCACGTCGAAAATGGCCTGAAACAAGGAGATGCGTTGTCGCCATTATTATTTAACTTTGTGCTGGAATACGCCATAAGGAAAATCAAAGATAGCAACCAGGGCCTAGAGTTGAACGGCATTCACCAGGTTATGGCATATGCTGATGATGTAAATTTAATAGGGGATGATAGGAGAACAGTAGAAATAAATGCAGAGATCTTATTAAACGCTTGCAGGGACATGGGTTTAGAAGTAAATGCAGAGAAAACTAAATACATGGAAGTGCGTCGGGACCGTAATACTGCAAATTGTGGAGGCGTTAAAATATTAAATAATACTTTTGATAAAGTGGATACTTTCAAGTATTTAGGATCAATATTAACAGACGAAAATCATATTCACGAAGAAATTTAATGTCGACTAAAAGCAGGGAATTCGTGTTACTATTCGGTTCAAAATCTCTTGTCGTCGCGAATTCTGTCGAGGACTTTGAAGCTTAAAATATATAAAACGATAATCATGCCTGTTGTTCTGTATGGTTGCGAAACATGGTCGCTTACTCTGAGGGAAGAACATAGACTGAAAGTATTTGAGAACAGGATCCTGAGAAAAATATTCGGACCCAAGAGGAACGAGAATGGGGAATGGCGGAAGCTTCATAACGAGGAACTACATAGTTTATACGGTTTGCCCAACATTGTTAGGGTCGTCAAGTCTAGGAGGCTTAGGTGGGCAGGTCATGTAGCTAGAATGGAAGAAAGTAGAAACGCTTTCAAAGTCTTGACTGGTAGACCCATAGGAAAACGACCATTAGGAAGACCTAGGCGAAGATGGGAGGATAATATTAAGATGGATCTCGCAGAGATAGGAATACAAAGTAGAAACTGGATGCAATTAGCTAAGGATAGAAGTCAGTGGAGAGCTTTTGTGAACGCGGCACTGAACCTCGGGGTTCCATAGGCCATAGAGTTAGAGTTAGTTAGTTAGTTAGGTCTTTTCTTAACACATCCATATTATCCAGCGTTCTGCCTGCCTGTTTATGTCGGATAAGCGAAACTCTACTGTATTTCCAAAGCTAGCATATACATGAACTAGAATTGTATCGTCCTAGAACAGACAATAGTCTGAAGTGCTTATATTAAAAGGCTGGAATAAAAAAAAAGCATAAGTACTGATTTGGAAGCGTGAGAACAAATTAAAAACAATTCAATATATTTCCTAGGTATCAGATTATCATCTTATTATGTCGATGTGTATTCTTTTTTAAACATAGTTTTAAAAGTTATACTATTCGCAATATTCCTAAGGAAATCGAAAGAAAAACTCCTTGTGCCTCTTATGGCAAAGCGGCATAAGTGCATGGTCCGAAACCGATTTCCACGTTAAGGTATAGATAAAGTTCCCGTACTTCAAAAATGCAAATCCGGGGCGCTACTAAATTACGAGAATCTTTGAAATGCTTAAAACTGAAAGAAGTGTTGAATACTAATTTACTTTCCTCCATTAGATAGAGTTGTTCAAGTATTACGTTATCACATTTTTATTCATTTCACTAGATCTTCCAAGGACGCCAATTTCTCTTTAAATTTGGAGGAGGGGGGCATTCAAATGCAGAAGATATATATATGAGAATTTTAAGACAAATTACACTCAAATAATGCCAAATAGTGTATATTCATAAATACAAAGGAGGCCTACATGAGCTTTGAGCGGGCCCGGCCCCCCAGGATCGGCGCCCTTGCCTTCTTCCTAGTTAAGCAAACGTAAGCAGATGATTTACTTCCTCCCCTGGTAAGCAAAATTGTTTTTTTTTTTCCTCAAGTTCTGTTGTGTTTCGTGAAATAACAGCAGGAATTTCCTGATTACTTAACCATCTAAACGAATGTTTTCAGTTAGAGCCATCCCGTCGATTCGCGTTGCCTAGGACTAAAATAAATTAAGGGTCAATAATGAATATGAGACTGCAATATCAAACATGAAGAGACATGTGGATCGGAGATCTGTCTTTGTTCCAACTTTGATTTTTTCAAATCCATGATGGGAAATTATATTATGAGTACAATTTTCGAAATTAATAGTATACAATCGTAAAAATATCTTACAAAACGATGGTTTATTGCAAAATACTTTGACTCAAAGAATAAATTACAAGTAATAAACTTCTTACTTTTCCTGAAGAGTCTAAGTCGTAAACGAGACGGAAGCTGCCGAGCGTAGTGCTTGGAACGATTGCCTCACTTGTTCTACCTTCCCGTGGCGCAGCCTTGATTTGACTTGATCCTAAACGGATTATTCAGAAGTCGAAGTCGGAAGATGTTTCCCATTTTTCCAAAACACTCTTGGTCGATTACAATCTGCCTCACTCGTGAGGGGACAATCCCATGCCGTAAGTGTCGGTGGACCACCGATAGGCAACTAGTGACATGTCCCCAAAAATTGGCGGTCCCGCAGCCAAAAATTGGTCCCACTTCCGTTTTGAAAATTATACCACCACCGGCAGAGAAGCGACGGAACGCCAACGAACCACAAAATTATTCCCCTAAAATACGTTAAATCGCCTATATGCGTAATTTCTTTGCATCAAGATGAGTCTAAAAACATTTTTAAAAAAATAAAACGAAAGTGCCCTGAGCTGGGCGTGAACCATCAACCTTAGGGTTGCTAATTGCGTGTTCTTCGGAATTCGTCACGGAGGCGATTATGAAGACACAGCTTGTAGAGTGATAAATCGTTGAAGTCTTTTTAATATTTCTAATCAGAGTGCTCCTTTAACCGTGTATATTTGAAGACAACTGTTCGGAATCAAATCAAATGCACTCGTCATGTAATTTTATAACAAAATGGCAAGCGTCTATTTACTTTTTTCATAGTTCTCCCATATTCACTTGCTAGTGATCGGCGACAGTTGCCAACTAAATTCATACAATTATACGCACCCACCTCAAGATTTTTCACTTCATGATGTAGAGGCAGGAGTTACTCTTGACCCCCGGAGCTCAAATATTGTCCTTATAATAACAATTCGTCAGGGAAAAATAATATATAATAATAACCGCATGCACATGACTGGCGATAGTTTATGTTGGTCCCTTTGCGATTCTCCGTGACAAATCAAACGAGCGCGGACCAAAATGAAGTCGTCGTTCTTACGTTGTGGTAACTTCAATACCCCCGATTCTAGATATCTGCTTCGACTCGACGAATCCCTGCCACTAGTGGCACGCTAGCGGCAATCCTTCGACGCGTCGCTATATCGACAATCGCCATTTACCGGCAAGTGAGCCACTAGAAGTTGGCGACGTTTACGGCATGGGGAAGCTAATAAACAAACAAAAATAATAATAATAATAATAAATCTAAGGCCTTATAAAAAAGTTTTCTGAAAAGTTACATCTAGCAAAATCATTTGTTGGTATTCCAGAACTGTGAATTCACCTTTATTCATAATTTACTTCTATCGTAGTTTTGATATGAGAATGATATGTCTGAAACTAACACAGGTCATTAATACTTTTTTTTTTTTTTTTTTTTTTGCTTTACTCAGATTTAGCAGTTTTACTTAACAGTCAGTCAATTTGGATCTGTGATTTCAGAGTTTTAGAGCTTTCCTTATTTTTTTCATTTCTAAAAAAAGTTTGCAACTAACACCATTAACGTATCTCTTTCGATATTTCCATATGTAATGGCTTGGTCACTCCCAGTATATTTCAAACAATAAAATATTTACGGTGTCTTACTCCATTAATCCGAACTACATTTTATATCCAACAACTCTGTGCATTTTCCCTTAAATCTGCAAACTTTCTACTAGGCTAAAACTCAGTATTTTCTATTTTCTTCCTTTCTTGCTAAAACGAAAGCGTTCTTTAGACAACCTGGAATGATGACTCTATACTACATTATGTTGCATAGGGCATTTTATGTAGCATATCATTTGACAGTTGGACACTTTCTTTTTATATTGAAAGCAACAGGGATTAAGTCCTTCTACACTTATATGATAAGTAAACACATTCTTTTTGATTCGTGGAATTGTGCCAATGCACTAGGTCCAGAGAGTTTTTAATTTAAGATAATAATAATAATAATAATAATAATAATAATAATAATAATAATAATAATAATAATAATAATAATAGTTATTATTATTATTATTATTATTATTATTATTATTATTATTATTATTATTATTATTATTATTATTATTGACTTAGGTTTTCCTGAATATTAAGCAATATTTCACAAAAAGCTGGTATTTTTAAACAAATGTGTTCGATATCAAGTTTTCATAAAAGTAGTCACTCTCTCCTATAAATAATTTCAGAGGGGCCGCGGTGGCTCAGTGATAAAGCGTTCACCTTTGGTGCATGGGATCCTTGGTTCGACCCCAGCTCGCACCAAGTGAATTTTGTGGTGGAGAAACACCATGTGCATGGGTTTTCTCGGAGTTCTTCCGTTTCCTCCCACTTTTTTCATTCCACCATTGCATTCATTTCTCATCATCACCGTGTCCTTTAGCCTAGCCGGTATAACCGTGGGTCGTAAAACTTAAAGATTTGATTTCAAATAATTCCAACCCAAACAGTTGCAGGAAGTATGTCATTTCGAATAAAACAAATCACACTATAAAATTCTGAGTATTATTATTTTTTATATATACAATTCTAGCGGACCTTATTTCTAAATCGAAGGGTAAGAAGACTAAATTCACTCTCTTATTATTATAAATTCATTTCAATTGAAGCAGTTAAAATAGTTGGGAAAAATTAGAAAGCCATACCCTATATTCCAGTGTGCCACAACCGCATAACGTTGCACACTGGCGTGCCCAGCAAAATGAACAGTGTGACGCAAACTTTTACCTATTATTTACAAGAATATTTGTCGAGTTTATTTTATTTATTATTATGAACGATTTTTCCACGGATCAGCTCTCTGTATACAATTAAACAAGGAAGTATCACATTGACGGAATGAGTGTAATTATTTACTTTAATAGTAATAGAAATGTATATATATATATATATATATATATATATATATATATATATATATATATATATATATATATATATATATATATATATATATATATATATATATTGTATTTTCTACCGGGAATAACTGCATCCGGTCTAGAAAGCTGGGACTAACAACAAAGGAACCCGATGTGCTAAACACACACCACCTACGCACTTCAATACACCAACGAAGGTGCAGACTATTCATGAATTAAAGTCTCTCACCCAATGTATTCTCCTAACATGTCTCCCAGCGATTACAACATTTTTTGGTATCTCAATCACTTCCTAGTAGGATATGTTTACCTAGAGACCACTGATTAACCTGGTATTGGATGTTTCACTTTCTTACCTTTGGAGTTGACAGTCATCGGTTGGACAATCTCACACGCAAATATCTAATATTAACAACGTTTCTTCTATAATTTCGTAATATTGTATTATTTCTTTGTATTATTTATTAGGTTGGTTAGGCTTGTTTCAACACTTTTCTCTTTGCACCTACTTATTACCTATACCTTAACGTTGGATAAAAATACACTAGCTCTCACCGGGAATCAAATCCAGAACCAATGGACTTGAACCATTTGGCAACAACACGGCACATTTAAATAGAAGTTTCGATTTTGTTAGGAAAATTGTGATTAGGTGTAACATTTAAAAATATATTTAAGAATGGGTACGGATGAAACGCACTGAATTTTCTCGCTCGAATTTCTTAAACTGACTCGTGTTAGGCTGCAGCTATTACTGAAACATTTATTTGGGAAATGCGAATAAAATAATGTGTTTTTTGGAAAACTTTGTTCGAAGCAACTTATGTCCAAAAGTAAAGTACCCATTGGTCATATTTCTGTTAGAAATAACTTATGCCATATATTAGAATTATTAAGGAAATAATTGTATGTGAACTATGAGCAAAAGCGTCCGAGTACTTTCTGAGAAATCGTCAAAAAAGTCATCCCCAAGAATAAAATATCCCTTGTATCTTTTCAGGACAAACGAGTTATGCTATTTATGAAATACGAACAAAATTGCCTGCGTCGTTCTCCACAAAATTGTATGGTAAATCTTACTCCGAAAAGTATTATATCACTTCTAGCTTTTTAGGATGGTGGAATTATGCCGTATCGTTAGGTTATTTATGTGATATTTATTTATGAAATATGAACAAAATTGGGTCAGGCGCTAATGGGAAAATCGTCGAAGAGTAGGCTAAACTACCCTTCTGAATGTTTACAGGACGAACGAGTTGTGTCATATTGTTAGGTTATTAATGATACATTTATTTATAAAATGTGATTGAGAAAATTGTTCGAAAAAACGCATCCCATACAGTAAATTACACCTTACGTATTTTTTCAGAGCAGTGATTCAAACTATATTTGTAAAAAAATAAGCAAAATCTTTACAGCTATTTTTGAAACAATTTAATTATTTTAAATTTTCATCCTTCAGTAAACTACCCTTATTTTTATGTGTCGGAGAATATAGAATTCGAAACGATAAAGTGTTATAAAAACTTCATGTCTAGACTTAGGTCCAGATACGTCGAACAGTATGGCCTCTATTTGAATGCATGTAAAAGCATGACGAACCGACAAACGAAGAGATGGACAGACATCAAAATCACTTTTTCGATATGTGGGGGCGTGAAACTTGAATTCATTGAAATCTCGAATTCTATTTTTATCACTATTACTACAATTTCTTCTTTCGTCGCTTTAACGTGAAAAAGAATAGGAATACAACGACACGTAAGGTGATAATTTGTAATTCCCAAAATTTAATGAGTTACGTTTAATGTGTTGCCATGCTAGAAAAAAAAAAGCTTATGCCTGTTTGTTATATCATTTTAATATCAGTTTTTCACGCTACTATATAATGTAGAAATATGGTATGATTATCGTTCATATTCATTCTATATTTGGAAATATTCGTGTTCCGTATACATAGATCTGTACAATTTATTTACGTTCAACCAAAGCACTCTTGCACTTGTGGATATGAAAAAAAAAAAGAGAGAGAAAGTCAATACTCTAAAAAGCAAAAAACAAGCACACACACACGCACACATAAACGATCATTTAACATCAGGTCGATGTAACAAGGGGTAAGACTGAACAGACTGTCAAGGTCGCGTATGTTCTTCCTGACACACAAACCCGAAGTGAGTTGTCTGCTGTTCAAGAACGGGAAGTAACATGCAAGACTATAAACTGAAAACAATAACTGTTTCCAATAGTACACGTACTCTAATACTGAATAAATACGTCGATTAAAGGATACTACCAATAAATTATTTATTATTGTTTCGGTTCTTATTAACATCAAAATTATACACTTCCTATAATGTTTTGTAAAAAAAAAAAAAAAAAGGGATGGGATGGGATGGGATGGGATTCGATGTGGTGTCAAAATAATAAAATAACTACGACTCCGCCACTCTAACCACCTAACCACGGAGGCTACGTTGTGTTGGCTCTTTTTTTAAAGAAATAATCTTCATAACCATGGTGCGTATCGCTTCGAACCTTAAGATAAGAGTTTTTCTGTTTAATTCTATATTTTCGTACGACATCTTAGTTACAGAAGCTAATTTATATTTGGCAGGCAATCTACACACTAGGTTTTAACCAATAAATGCAACATTTTAGTCCACTATCAGTTCCTTGATCCAACTTCTCGATTCCCCTACTGAATTCCCTCCGCAATTGTGATCTGCTACTGAAAAAATCCCTAGAAATCATCGTTGCCAGTATACACAAAACCGAGCATAATTTTGTTTTTTGCTTATATTTTTATTATTTTATTATATTTTTTGGAAATATCTCCTTAGATGAATTGCTTTCTATTATCTCCACATACTAATAACTGAATTTTACCCATAAACGTAAGGAAAATGGAATAAATGCGAAAAATCTTGAGTTAAAGTATACGCGCAATTTTTTTTTTTTTTTTTTTTTTTTGCGCATGGGAGTACATACCACAACAAGAATTATAACTCTACATGTTTCCATTGCTGAATTGTGAGGCTCCGAGTTTGACCATTTTCCATGTTTTCTACAATTCATGAATTGTACTCCCCGTCCTTGATGGCCCATTACTTGGCGGGAATTTTTTTCGGCAAAAAAAAAAAAAAAAAAAAATACGGGTCCCTTAAAAACATGTCTAGTTCCTATAAAAAAAAGTTTGAACAATATCTGAGATGGTGATGCTACAATTGCATTTTTTATTTATTTATTTATTTTGCCTGAATTGAAATGGAAGGCACCAGATATCTAATTTAAGTTAAAAACAATGTACGTTTCTCATTAATTTTTAGTTACTATAAAGATGTGACTTAAAATTTGTAAAATACTGTACATATTTTAATTTTTTGTATTTTCTTTTTCTATAATAGATTATTAAAACACACGGTACAAAACATAAGAAATGTTTATTAAGTACTGACCTGTTCCGAGAAATCAGAAAAAATGAATACGAGCTGGTTTTGGAATGAAAATGGTGTACTTTATGCTATGTATTGGGTAGTTCAGGAAGTGAGTATTTATTGAATGTTTTATTATTATTATTATTATTCGATATGCTCATTAAACCATATAGTTGAGACTCTATTGTATGGATAGGAAGTTGAGATACTATAATATTAATAAATTTTCATAGAAATAGGCACTAACTATACATTTAAATAAGAAGAATGGGTCAAATAAAATTTACTGTAGGCAGCCAATGACACCCCAAAATAAACAAAACTCTGTTCTTTATAATATATCGAACGTAAAGGAACGACATTGGTTGATTAGGCGCTTTATTGATGCATTGCGAAGGAAAAAAGAGAAGCACGACACGAGGCAATGCTTCGAGAAGACGATCCGCCCAAGAAAAGAAGAAAATTCCCGACGAGAGTTCACGTCGTGGTTCGGATTCCACGTTAATCAGTAGGTTCACGTTTTGTATAGCTGTTCACGGGACGTTCAACTCAAAATCAACTGAACTGAAAGAAGAATATATATTCAAGCTGATGAAAGAATTCGCCGTACAGAATTTTGAAACTGTTGACATTGCAGAATAATGCTGGATTTGGCCCATAATTCCGTCATGGAATGTTAATATCATGGTAATTGTAACATAAGAGACAGTAAATTATTCAATAGGTATATTAGATTTCACTGTTGTTTCCTTTCCAATTATCTGTGTTGGAAATACGTAGTAATAAGCAATAATGCAGTGTTATGAATTGCTATGAAGTTATGAATATCCTTTACTTTAGAGATATTGTAAAGATAACTTCACAGAAGTTTACTTTGGGGTGTTGTAGGATGCCTACAGCAAATTTTATTTTAGCCCAATATAGATTCATGCTGAAAAAAATTTCTGCAGGTCATTGTCTCCGATTTTCCTGAAATTAGGATATATCATTCTAAAAATAAAATAATTAGACCCATTTTTTTCTGCATTATACAAAACAAATATTAGAACTAAATTAAGCATTTGTTGCAACTGAGACTTTCAGTGACTGTTTGCCATAGGACTATAACGTAACGAAAATTTAGAGTTTTGAAGATGGCATTTTAAAGAAAATTTGGATCAAATTTAACCTTTCCGAACTTCTTAATTTTAGGTTGTGCAATTATTTTTTTGAGTTTAAATGATATTAGTGCCTATTTTTAAGGCTTTTAGTACGTAATCATACGGTTTCTATTTTTGAAGTACATTATAACCCATTTAACCTTCCTACTACCGTGGGGTCCTATATGACCCCAAGCTAAGTTTAACAGTGTGTAACTCGCGTAATATATTACATTAAAAACTGAAAAACATTGGATTTTCATGTTTGCTTTGGAACTTCACTTTGGTATATTGTGATAGTTTTTGTGTGTATGTGAGCGCAAGTTTTTCTACTTCCTGCACCGAGTACCATCGGGGTCATATAGGACCCCAGCAATTATTAATAACTTCTGTATTATTCCGATACATGCCACTGATTATTCGGAGCGAAATTTGACACAAGTCACTTTTCAATTGTTTTCTCGAATGTATGAGAAGCACCATGGCATCAAAAAATCTATCTTGAGAAGACGTAGAAAAAAAATTGCATGAAGAAATCACTGATTCTTACTTTTCGCCAGAAAACCCTGCAACTGATGACGTTTCATCTAGTGACGGTTGTGAAATAGATGAAATTTTGGACTATAATGATATAGATGAATATGATTCAGATTCATATCTAGAATCTGAAGATGAGTGTATGCTTGAAAGAAGCAAAAATGATACCTCAACATCTGCACTTACAAGTAAGTATATGCTAACGGACTTCTACTTTGGTTGCATTTGTATTTTTGTCAATCATTGTTGCCAATTGATTTTATTATTTTATGGAAATGGCAAAATACAGTCCGATCTACTATCATGTAGTATAAAAATCAAATAAAACGATCTGCTTTGTTTTGAGTTTGACGTCACTCGATTATGCTGTGTAGACTAAAGGAGACGTAGGCGTACTGAGTGTAGGGGAATCCGAACAAATTTCTTCCTTCAACTGTACTCCTACCAGGAATAGAACCCGGCCCTGGGTCGAAGGTAAGTGTGCTAGCCTCTAGATCCAGCGGGTTCCTGAAAATAATGAGAAATAGCTCCTAGTTGAAATCGTAGCCTTGCAATATCTGCTGTATTTCTTGTCCTGATCTATTAATTTTCTAAACTTTCATGAAAGACACATTTCAGAATTTTTCTTTCATTTGATAATATGATTCCCCTTTTCGTTATTTCCTTTTTCCCATACTTATTCAATATTGTAGAAAAAGGAATTCGAAAAAGGAATTGTTGTTGTGATTTTGATTCTGATTTCTGTTAGTCACCTTATGTTAGTGCAATGTTGATTTTCCCTTCCTTTTATCTTATGAATCCGCATTTTCTTTTCACGTCGAAGAATGGGCAATAAATCTACAATAGTAATCCACTAAAAACTTCTCAGGACTCAGTTCCCGTCTCTAAGACTCCGTTTCGCAATATTATCAAGACTGAAAACAGGGCTTACGCGTCCTAGTATCAGGAATGTGGATACGGTTCTATCTCCTTTCGAGCACTTTATGAGACCCAATATTCTTGAAACTAGTTTGAAATCGACAAACAAGGAATGCTCTATTACATATGCATATAAATGGGCGTATGATGATAAGGATGCACTTCAGTGTTTCATATTGCTTCTTATACTGACGGAAGTATAAAAAGCACACAATGAATGTATTACACATTTGTGGAATAAAGAAGATGTCTATTTCCAACAAATCAATATGGAGAAATAGATTTACACAGATATCTCGATGCTTCCGGTTCAATGACACTCAACAACGATGCAAAAATCATAGTTCGGACAAATTATTTCCAATTAGAGACGCTTTTGATGCATGTGGAAGTACGTTACACGACGCATATATAGCTAGCATTACTATTGATGGACAATTAGTGTCATTTTGAGGACGCTGACCCCTCCGTCATTAGTTTCAGTGTTCTCAACGTTTTCATCATTTGGTTTTCACTCAATCCTGAATGCAACAGCAGAAGTAATTACAGATGGTGAATATTTCTTCTTGAACTAGCTGTCTCTAACTATACTAAACCGACTTCGGCGTTCAGAGTTCCAGTGTATGTCTTCAGAAGCCAATAAATATCGAAAACGTGGTCGTTGTCATTTCTATGTGCGGCATTTTATACAAGACATATGCAAGGATGCGAAAGATACGTGCATAAACAACACTCAGCTATTCTTTATGTAAAATGTGTAAAAAGTTCTTTTGTGAGTAGTTTGTTTCTTGGAGATCAAAATTTCCTGAACCCAACAAACTTTACTTCGCAGGTAAACAAAAATTTAGAGAACTGTTTTAGAATCGAATTGTATGTCTAATATAGACAATTAGACTGGAAATTTCAGCTATACTACTAATCATCATCCAAATTTATAAGTTCCCTATGTGCATACCTGTACTTAATTTATATAATTGCACTATGTTATCAATTTATCAACACATTAAGCATATTACGTGACCAAAAAAGCTAAGTTAATAACAATGTATAAACAAACACGATAGAATGTAAAACTGGGCACCATTAAATGTTTTTATAAACAAAGAAGGCTGTGTTTCTTCAATAAATGAAATGGGGTCACCAGTGACCCCAACGGTATTCAGTGTAATGAAAAAATTCCGGTAGTAGCAGGGTTAAGTAGATTAACCTATTTAGATATACGGCTTTGCGTCCAAATGTCTCGCGCCCAAACGTCCTGCTCCGGTATCAAAGGGTGGTATAGGAGCAGAGGGCTGGTGTTATTTATCACTAGTCTTTAAGATATATATAAGTGAGCATAGTAAGAAGGACCACATATACTACTACCTTATTAATTTATACAGTATGGCGCTAAATTCGGTGTACAAAAGCAGAGGGGTGATTCCTGAGAGTTAAAAAAATGTTCCAAAAAACATAGGGCGAAAACCCCATCGTTTACGTGTTATAGGCTGCTGAAATCATGAAAAAATGAACTTTAAAGGTTCATAGCTCCAAAACTATGGGACCTACCTTGGTTCGGTCAAGACTTCACTTAGAAACTAGTATGTTCCCTATCCAAAAATGCGTGTTTCAGAATCCTGAGGTGCTTCCACAACAATGTTTATAGAGGGAGTTTGACTACGGGTCTATGATATAAAGTACTCTCCAACTACCTCCATAAAAATTGTTGCGTGAGTACCTTAGGATTCTAAAACATGTATTTTTGGATAGAGCACATATTAGTTCCTAAGTGAAGTCTTGACCCGACTTTGGTTGGTCCCATAGTTTTGGAGCTATGGACCTTTAGAATTGATTTTTTCATGTTTTCGGCAGCCTATAACACATGAACGATGGGCTCTTCGCCCTAAGTTTATTGGAACTTTTTTGTTTGTTTTACTCTCAGGAAACACTCCTCTGCTTTTGTACGACGAATTTAGCGCCATACTGTAGGTATCGTTAAAAAATGTAAATATTAAGCTAGCCTTAATCTGCACTTTTTTAAAAAAGTTCATATCTCTATTACTTTATGGCAGGCATGCATATAGTGGAGTTGGGATTAGGGCTCCAGAGTCCAACTGGCAAGCTCTGTGTCGGTTTTCTACATTATTTATTTACAAATACTGAACAAAAATTCAGAATAAATTAAATCTTTTAAAAGTTTTTTTTCTTTTTAACTCTTTTTAAAGCGAGCTTATCTTCTTTATCTTTTAAGTCAAAGCAGGAAATATAAACCACCGAACGATTTCTGTGTATGAACTCTGTCAAACTCGTAACCCAGCTGAGTTACTTTCCTTCCTTTGCTCAGTAATACTCATGCATCTACAGTTTCGATTTTCATCCTAAGTTAAGTTTATTGTGTTCTGTAATATCATTATTTTAAGTTTGGATCATAGTTTCAATTCTATATCTACACTATAACTTTATTCAGCGTACCAAATTTGAGTGACAATTATTAATATATTTAGTATATAGCTTCCAAAAGTATAGGAACCAATGTTTTAGTATTTTGGATAGCCTGAGGTAAGATAAAAAAAAAAACCGCATAAAACGCTTCGTTTGACTTAACCTTTATTCTGAGATATCTTTCGTTTTTAAATTTTGCCACACATGCTACAAATAGTAATTTTACAACAATTGCTTTATTTTAGGAGTCCACTGTGTTTGGAGGTTATCTACCGAGATGATTTCAAGGTACGCCGCACACAGGTACTACATAGACGGTACCAAATTTGACCGTAAGCAAGGATGAATCCCAGAAAAAGGAAGAAAGTGTTGTGACTCACCTAGCATTTCAAAGTGCCTTCCTATGTGATGAACTATCATCAGCCTCATTTGCAGATTGGACGAAAAACGTTTTATATAGAGAGAGTTTGGCATAGAGACATTTAGTATAGGAAGCCCAAAATTCATAGCGTCAACATAACACCAATTTAAAAATTTAGACTGAAGATCTAATTAATTCTTATTGACTGTGATTTTTTTATTGGCGTAGCTCGCTTCGTGTGATGTGTATGGTACTCATTTAAGCTAATTTGCGTGCATATTATGCTGTTTTAATTTATGCCAGTTAAATCACACTTCAGATTCTAAAGTATAGTATAATATACCTACTTCGTATCGTTAAATATATTCTTAGATGAAGGTGACAGAGAACTTTTCAAGAAACAGTTTAACTTATTTTGTCTGTGTTGAGGGGAGGGGGGACGTAAGTAAACGCATGATTCTGCTGCTTGGTTTTCGGTGATTGGTACAGTCATCTTCTGAACTACAATACTAGGGTGTGGGGAAGAGTTTGTAAGGTGCAGCTCTGTTCGAACTTTTCTTACAAAATAAGTGTTTTTTTTTTAAATGTTAAATAAAACTTGTTGAAATTGATACACTGATGAGGTGTATATACATTTCAAACTATTTAAATGTACGGTATGCAATTAGTAGACTTAAATTAATATAGACTTTTTGTTTACTACAAATGTATACTTAATGTAAAATTAAGTAATTATTACTGTAATTATTCTCAATAAATCTACAGGATTTTATTTTATGTATTGTCTTTTAAAGGTTCATTCCTTTATTTGGCTTTCGGTTTGTTGTGTAATCATAAGTAATGTAGGATAATGGAATTTAGATCATTTTAAGGATAATTTCTCTATTATATACGATAACTCAAAGAAATAATCGATTGTATATCGCATTAAATATTTACATGATATAAAATAAGTTATTTTCCCCATTTATCATGTATAAATCTTATCACCAGTGGGGTTCTGTAGTATAGACACTGGTTGCCCAAGTACTTCACAAGTTGCGGTATAGTCAATGCGGTCTGGTTGCTTGAGCACTGACTTCACGAGTGGTAGAATGAATTACTATTCGGAAACAGTGAGTAGCCTAGTGGTTAATGCATCGACACGGTAAGTTGAAGTTACAGGTTCAAATCTTAGTCCAGTCTTGCATTTTCTTTCCTTTTGTAATTATGTACTTTTGCTTAGTAGAGCTGATTTCTTTATACTCGAGTTATTTCATCATGACTTTCAACACAAGGACGACATGAACCACTCACATGTTGATAACTGGGATGTCTTTCTTGTGCTCTGTCATTTATTCTACGCACTACAATAGCTGTTTTAGTGTTGTGTAAAACATACAACGAAGAGCACAATTAAGACACCTCGACTGTGAACATCTGAGTGGTCCACGTCGTCCTTGTGTTAAGAGTCATGGTGCAATAAAATGGTTTCATGGTGATATGATCACATTTTATAGTGATTCTTTATAAGAAAAACTCATTATATACACGTGTTTGTAAGTTTCGTATATTTTTAATACTTTTGTAAGAAACTGTACTATAGCATTTTTTTATGAGTTCCATTAAGAATACTTTTTCACAAAATGCGTGTGATTTGTTGTGATTGTTATTGTTCCTCCATATCATTTTTCAATGAATATTGGCATAGATATAGAATGTAGTGTGTCCGAGATAATTTAGTTTTCTCCACTAGTACTGCACAGTGCCCCCTGTGGTGTCGCCTTGTAATATTAAGGGATCCCGGGTGCATGACAAAATATTTAGAAAATATTTTCTGTACATGATAGAAAATATTCACAGAATATAAGGTAGACAAATCAAAAACATTTTCCAATTACTTTTCTTGGTGTTTTGTGGCAGTAGCAAATGTTAAGAAAATATTAAACTAGTTTCAGACGAATTTGTGCTAACAAAGAAAATATTTACGATTTATTTTTCAAATAGCAATTGATGTTTTTGATTTGTTATTGTATGTAGTTTCAAAACGTACTTAAAGTATTTTCTAACATTTTCTGTTATTCGCAAAGAAATATTTTAAATTCTTTCTGAATATTTTTCCGTCATTACCGCCATAACACCTATAGTTTGAAATACATTTCTTTCTTCAACCTATAAGTTAGAATACTAGAATTTATTTCCACAAATTTGTGTGATGATACAAGTTTCCGTGTGTTCTAAACCGGTTCCAACATATACAGACTTCTACCACCCCATCAATTTGTAAAAATAAAGTCCAGAAATTTTAACTTACAAGAGTTGGAAAACTGTTCAGTATGCATTTCCTTCACTATTGAAGAAAGAAATGTATTTCAAACTGTAGGTGTTATCGTGGTACTGAAAAAATATTCAGAAAGAATTTAAAATATTCTATGTGAAAACCGGAATTCGTTAGAAAGTAATTTAAGTACGTTCTGAAACTACAGACAATAACAAATCAAACACATATCAATTGCAATTTGAAAAATGAATCATAAATATTTTTTTTCTTAGCACAAATTCATATCTGAAACTAGTTTAATATTTTCTAAACATTTTCTACTGTTACAAAACACCAAGGAAAATAATTTGAAAATGTTTTTGATATGTCTACCTTATATTCTCTGAATATTTCTGTCTTGTACAGAAAATATTCTCTAAATATTTTGTCATGTACAGAAAATGTTCTCTAAATATTTTCTGTCATGTATAGAAAATATTTTTTGGTATGAGTGGAAAATATTTTAAAATTATTATTTTACAGAACATTAATTTTTGTTAAAAATGGATTAGAAATCTTCAGAAAACATTTCAACTAAGTACCCAATACATTGTAAAAATATTTAGAAAAAATTTCTTTATTTTAGACAAGTGATTTTCAGTGTTATTGGCCAATGATTTTAAAATATTCCATGCGAAACATTTTAGAAACCATTCCGTTAACATTGTATAAAACGTTTCAAATACATTTTCAGTAATGTGTGGAAATGGTACAGAAAACATTTTTGGAAAACTTTTCTAACGGCTTATAAAATATTTCTACAACGTTTTTGAGTATATTGCGAAAATATTTTCAGTATTATTTGGAAAATGTTTTCAACATATGGAATATATTTCCTTAAGGGAAGTAGGATACATTTTCTGAAGGAAAATGATGGTACGTTTTATAAACGTTTTGAAAATATTTCATTGCTGTGTGGGAAAATTACGAACATATTATTGTAGACGACAGAGGTCGTAAGTGCACAAAAACAACTACCACAAACCACAAAGAGAAAAAGCATAAACGAGGTCATAGTTATAGCAATAGGCAAAAATACGAAGACCAGATCGTAAACAATATGAAGTTTAAAGGGAATCAGAACCGAGATCGCACACGAAAGAATAACAGATACAAAAGGAGTCGTAAATCACGTCAGGTAATCTGAGTTTTCACAAACTGGACAGGAACCGCAACTTGTGTGACGACATTAAGCATAGATTTGTAAATAGAGGTAACTGTTATAGGAATAGACAAACCAACTATAATTATCATGATAGGAATAGTAATCATAGGAAAAAGAAAAAAAGAAGTAACCAAGACTTTGTATGTTGATACAAATTTTTCTTCCAGGAAAGCGACGTATTTTTTCTGTTTGCTTTTAACTTTTGATCAGAATACATGCCCACGAAAAGGAGAACTACGCATTCCTTTTAAACTTCTTTTGCTTCTAGCTTCTAACTGTTCAGCAAAGAGCAGATAACACGTTTTTCTTTCTTTTTTTTTCATAAGATAGCCGCTGGATTCTCGACCACCTGTTTATGGTTATGATTAACGGGCGACACACAGCTGATTGATTCTTTTTTCTTTTTCTGTCTTTGCTCAGTCTCCTGTTTCATACCTCAACCAATAGAATACCAGTGTTGCAAACCTTATTAATAAATTACTATTAGTTTAATGTTATTACATTTTTTGCAGATTCTTGAATTTAAGATTTTCAGTAAAAACTCATTCTACATGCATAGGGGAACTGTATTTTTCGAAAAACGGTTGCAACTTTGGCGATGTTTCCGCGCCCCCAGCCAGTGAGAAGATATTTTGGCGTTATAATATATTTTATTAAGTGTTTTAAATTTTTAAATTCCCTTTTAGAATCCCTTCCTATTTCTTAAATTCTTAAACATGTTATCGTAAGTATGATTCATAATTAATGTTTGATTTTCTTTTTTAAAGAAAATGGGAGAATGTATGGAGATGATCACGATGAGAAAATTTTTAGTTGTTAATTATATATATCTGTATTTATAATTGAAATTCAGTATGTAATCTTAAGTGTAGAATATGAAATTTTACACTTATAATCAATGTTAAATTTCTTTTTTACTGTTAATCTTAGATTCTCGTTTTCATTTTGAAGTGTTTATTGTAATTTTGTTGAATCTCATTAACGTCATTTACTCGATTTTGACTTACTTGAATTTTCAGGATGTAACATATATTTCGTTCGAAGAGAAAAGTTTAGAAAGGAAAGTAAGCTAAGCCTTAAACGAGTATAATAGGCATTTCCTTGTTAGTTAATAGTATGTGCAGAAATGGCATATGAATAGCATATTCTCCAAACTAAAGTAGTAATCTTTTTTATTTCAGAAGAAACTAACGAACTATGATGGTGAACGGTCGTTTTTCTCCCATATTAATATGTATGTGGAAATATGTTGAATTTCTATATTTTCTTGTAATTTCTGATTAACGTTTTTTTCGTCATCTTTAGACCACTGAACGACCGTAGGGAAACTTCTTCGGGTAGGATATTTTATAAGGATAAATATATTTTTCGGGGAGGCAATATTTCCTGGAATTGCTGATCTCTTGCAAAATGGATCTGGTTAATCCACTGGATATTTCGTAGCTAACTGCATTTTCGCCATCAATCGCAAACTATAGTTTTGCATTTCTTTTCTTCCTTATAGTAACTCGTAACTAAGCATGTGTATTCTTAGGTTAAATTTTTTCACTATATTTTATTGTCTAATAGTATTCCAGTGAATATTTTAATCTTTATGAATAGTAATCATATGATGTGTATTGGTATGCTAATGTGTTATAATGTTTTTTATATTAACTTTGAGAAAGCTATCTTTTTAGTCACAGTATGTCCCAAAATTATTTGAAATTAATTAGCTAAATTGCTGTCGTTATGAAGGATTTTTAGAAATCAACATGGCCGAAGGTCTCTTAACCCTTAAGAGATCCGGTGTTTTGGGACTATTTTTTAGACTTTCAGTCAAGCAGCTACTGCATCGTCACTGTTTATCCTAGGATCATGGTTCATACCTCATTCTCTTCAGAATGGAGCTGGCTTTCAAATGATGCCACTTGCATGCTCATACCATATACCAGGAGATGGAAAAATGATGTCAAAGGGAAAATTTCGGAGGAAAAATTTTTTTCTCGCAATTTGGCCCCCCCTGGAGCAACCCTGTGTGAACGTAGCCATCCAAAAGAAATCTGATAAATAGTACTTGGTATACTGAATTTGTGTGCCAAATTTCAAGTTTCTATCTTGAATACCAAGGGCGGGAGAAATTTTATCAGGAATTCCCACCATGCCCCAAATTACCGTAAAACACCAAAATCTCAGGTAAAAAAAAATTCTGAGACATCCCTAATTACCCTAGGGTCACGTTTCGCCCATCATTCTCTTCAGAATAGAACTGCCTTTCAGGCGGTATGACTCACGTGTCTCCATCCTGTATTTAAGGCGGGAAAATAAAGAAAAACGGGATTTTTGGGTAAAAATATCTGTTTTTTCAACTTTTTGACCCTCTGGTTCCCCCCTGTTTTAACGCAGAAATCTGATGAAAAAATCTGGTAAATACTACTCGGTGGACTGCATGTTTGTGCAAAATTTCAATCTTCTATGTGCAAAAATAAGCCCGCCAAAAATACTTTACATAAACCCCCTCAAAAAGTATTACACGAAAATATAAATTTTAGATTTATGACGTCATCACCTCCTATGTCTCGACACAGGAAGGTGTGAAACCATCCGTAATGTCTTCTGCAATGCCTCTGGACTTGAAAAACAAAAAAAAAAAAAAAAACGGACGAAAAAGCTCAAATAGGAGAGTTATAACGCAATGTACCATGAAACACCCCGTATGGTACAAATTGTACCATGAGATCCCCAAAGGGTTAATACGAGTCTTCCGGTTTCAGCCATAAAAAACAGTATTGACGGTTTTCTTCAGAAATAAACATTGGCAAAGATTTTGAATAAAATATCTTTAGGTTTGTGCCATACCGCCAATGATTTTCCTCAAAAATCGGCATGTTCCATTATTTTTGAGGTTTCAGCCGTCTCACAGATATCGATATAGATCCTGAAAAAAACTTATTTTTTTCCAACAGCATGAAGCCATAACGATTTATGATAATTACTTTCTGTCAGTTATTTCATATGCTCGATGACTGAATTTTAATGTGTTAATAAGACCATTTGAATATTTTGTAGCGAAGATGCCTAAGAAAGCTTAACTATCGTGGAATGACAACTGTTTTGTAGGAAATTTAATTTTAATGTTTCGGGCCGACCAGAAAATTACAGGGTTTGTATGGAAAGTAATAGGACTGAGTCGATTAAAAAAAATTATTGAGCCATTCTTTACAATTCTTTAAAAACTTTCAAAATAGGCTCCTTCTGCGTCGATGCAGTGCTGCCAGCGCTATTTCCAAGCATTGAAGGCGTCACGGAAGTCATTCTCAGGAATAGCCTTGAGAGCCGCGGTGCAAGCTGCTTGGATCCCCCCTGTCGTCTCAAAAATGCTTGCCTTTCATCGGGCGTTTCAGGCGAGGAAACCAAAAGAAGTCCGGGGGCCACATCTGGACTGTAGGGCGGCTGCGGAAGCGTTGGGAATGCCGGCCTTCGTCAGGTAGCTGTTCACAAGGAAGGGGGTGTGAGCCGGGGCGTTGTCGTGGTGCAGTTTCCAGTCGGCTCCGATGTCTGGTCGGACCCGATTGACCCTTCGTTTGAGTCTCTTGAGTACTTCCACGTAAAACTTGGCGTTGACGGTTTGTTCAGGAGGAACAAATTCATGGTGGACGATGCCTTTGATGTTAAAAAAGACAATGAGCATTGTTTTCACTTTGGATTTGCTCATTCTTCCCTTTTTTGGGCGAGGAGACGTCGGCGTGTGCCACTCGGAAGATAGTCTCATTGTCTCGGGATCATACTCAAAGATCCATGATTCGTCACCTGTGATTACGTTATTTAAAAATTGGGCGTCACTTTCACACATGTTCAAATTTTCTTGGCACAATTCCACTCGCCGCAATTTCTGGTCGTCAGTGAGCACTTTTGGGACAATCTTCGCGCACAACTTGCGCATGTTCAAATGCTCCGTCACAATTTCATGAACCACATTTTTGGTAAATTTAACATCTGGGCAATTAAACGAATACTTAGTCGACGGTCTGAGTTCAAAACTTCGCGCACACGAGTCATATTGTCGGTGTTTGTCGAAGTCGAAGGTCTTCCAGCACGGTCTTCATGGGCGACCTCTTCCAGGCCCTCCGAAAAGGCCTTGTGCCACCGAAACACACCACTTCTTGCTAAAGCATCATGTGGGTAAGCCTGCTTGATCATATCAAACGTCTCTGTTGCAGATTTACCGAGTTTAACACAGAATTTAATCGCGTACCTCTGCTCTAACGAACGCTGCATTTTCGGCTTGCACCACTCACAGAAACACGTCGCGTGAAAAAGCCTGTCATGACTCTCCGTGTGCTCGGAGACAACTGACCAGCCGCTCGTTCGTTAGCTAGGAACGCACTCTACCGGATGCAGTCGGTGCGCGCACGCTCCGAAGTACAGTCATGGCGGAATAAAATCAGTCCTATTACTTCCCGGAAAAATCCTGTATAATGTCGTTGACTAAATTTTTGTTTGTATCCCATGTTTTTAGGTTTTATGTATTTTGTCTTGCAGAGACTTATTTGTACTATGTGAGAATTTGTAGTATGTGTGTTTACACATCTTTTTCTAGGTTGAAGACGTACGTTATGTTCCCTGGGAACATACGTGTATTTACTGAATATGAAAGTGTTTATATATTACTTACGTATAGAAACGTTTTTTTAAGTGCCTATGGTTGCAGGCCTTTTGACGTTTCTAGTTTTGTTTCGCAGGCGTCGATGGCATATTTTGTGTGTAAGTACGTGCAGCGTTACACATTTTTCCCCACCTATAGTTTTGGTCAATTCATGGCGGAATGACCGTTTATTTTCAGGAATGTTTGGACTAGTGAGTCAAGTTCCTTGATTCAGACCTTCTAAAAACTTGGATCAACACTGTATAGTTTTCAACGCTTTATTAATAAATTCTTTTGCAGATAGTAGCCACCTAGTCTGGTAACCCTACAATATTTACGTTTATGGAAGTGAATAACAATTATTATTCTAGGCCTAAGCTAATAATAACTTTATTTCAGAGTAATATCATTTGTTGTATTGAGCATTATCGAACTAAAGTCTCGATTTTCGCATGGCAAGCGGATGTCATTTTGATCTTATGGCGTACCAAATTTTCTTCATACATATCAACGAGATCACGATCTTTTTATATACAGAATCATGCTTGTTTTTTGGAATTACTATGAACGTCACTTTTGACACTTAAGTTTATTTTTATTCGAAAAGCGATTTCTCGTTCTTTTTGGCTAAACAACACAAGACCCTATTAAAAATAGTACATACAGGTGAAAACCTTAGTTTGTTTGTATATTGTCGGTTTATAATGTTTTTACATTTTTATTCATTTTACTTTTTCAATGATTTTCATGTTTTTCAAATATATTCTACTAATATTGAAACTTTGACAATAATTGTAATACCTCAATACGTTTAACATGTTTGCTGTTTGCAAATTCATTCATCTTAATATTCTAATACAAATATCAGTATATTTTAAAACAAGACACTAATTTTTATTGAGATCTTTCATACTTATTGAAGTCGATATTTTCATGAATAGTTATTGAGTGTGTAAATTTATTTCATATCACACAAAATAAAGTGATCGAAGAACACTTAAAATATTCTGCGAAAAATATTTATTAGTGTTTAAAAAATAATAATTTAAATAGCCCCATAAAAGCTTTCAGCGCACTTTCAGTGCAAAAACATACAGGTGTTTTAAGCACACCTAATTCTCACACCAGTGTTAAGAAAGCTCCCATTCATCCCTCATCATCTCCTCGTTGGAGAACCATGGAGAATATTCAACACAAGAAGGTAGCATGGTTTCAACATGTGAAGAAACTGAAGATAAGGAAACCCAACTGCACCAATCGTCCAAGATGATGTTATTACTTCGTGGAATATTTAGATTGGACATTGCTTATACAGGAACCTAATCGTGTTGTAGTGAGTGAACAAGTTATATAACTATTTTAAATAGCCCTTGTACATGTGAAAAAACATTCATCGTTTATGCACGTAAGTCTCACACCATATCACAGTGTTGCCAACTAACTAATTTTAAATTTTTGATGAAAAACCTAATTTTATTGAAATCTCGTTAAACGGCCAGGACTTGTCAACCTGTCTACGCAGACACGTGACAGGTTGGTCCACTTGCCGAGCACCGATCTATAACCGCCACCAGGTTATAGAAGTATTTTTGTAGGCGCTCTGTATATTTCGTAAAGACAGTGATTATTTTTTTTCGAGATATACTTTATTATGCGATGCAAATAAGTTTTTTCTTTTGTGGGAATTGCTTCCTTCCCACGGAACTGGGCAAAGAAGTCACTCATTGTTTTTTCACATATATATTTAAAACATTGCTTTCTGATGAGAACATTTCAGTGAGCGACGAACCTTTTCCATGTTTCTTCCTGACTTACTAATATGTACAGTATATATTCTGCAGTTATTTGGAACTGAAGTAAGTGCATTCTTTAATCATTTATGGAAATACTAGCTGACCAGATGTTTGTGCACCGGAATGGCACCAGCCTCATCGCTTTTCCAGTTCGTTATCAGCACTTTCTCACGCCCGAGTTATCGCAATGTCTCGTGCATCGTGGACAGTGGACTAAAATTAACATAAATGCTTTTCCGTATTCTGTTTGCATGTGCATGCAGGTGATTTAACTGAGTGGTTTTCAGAATGAACTGCCGACACTCTTCAGTCAACCATTGCAGCTCGTATCTCGAACCTTTGAGCTCGAGGAGTTTGACTCCGGAATTGTGTGCAGCCACCACGCACGTTGCGTTGGGAATCAAGTATGACTTTGTGTTAAGGGGCACAAGCTATTAGCCGGTGAAGGACGTTTTCTTACGGCTGGCCCCAACTAGTGAAGTCCCAGGTTCACATACCTTGTGCGTACATGTATGTTATAAACGCGCCCTATAACATTAGCATTTCACTTTGGAAATTTATTTGGCTGAAGACTCGTCTCAGGATTGTTTCGAGCAGCAACTAGATTGCTACGTGGGATTATCCCGGCAACTTTTCCCCCAGTACTAATTCCCCAAGTGCGTCAATGTTGTGAGAAAAGTATTTGTAGTGTAATCTCAGTCATAATCTCCTATCTATATAAAAATCAAAGTGATAAAAAGGGCTACAGTGCATTAAAAAGGCAAAGTGTGATTTTAGTAGTGAAGATTATTATACATATTCCGTGTTAAGTATTATGTTCATTTCTCTTCGTTATTTTTTTTCGTAATAATATTCTAATAAATAAGTATAGTGTTATTTAACCCAGTGTTTTCGTTGTTTGTGTGAATGAAATTTGTGTACGTTATGGTCTGGATGACCGTCTGATCATCCGTGAGGTTTTCGGGACGAGATATCCGAACCTCTCGGCTCCGAATGCTCATCTCAACATTGAGACCGACGAGCGAGTTTGAAACAATTGGTAATCCTTTCTTGGAGTGGTCCTTCAACGTCCTACCCAGGTCAGTCTAGGTCTCCAGGAAAATACTTATTCGTAGGACAACGAACAGCGACACTGATCAATTACAAATAAATAACAGTAGGAACAGCGACCCGATCCCAGGGTGGTTACAAATAAATGGCAGCCCGAACGGCGCCCCGATACCTGGTCGATTATAATATGTTGAAGTTAGAGTCAGGAGTATTTACAGTTAGAACGATGTTTGGGTGGACCATAATGGGTAAGTTATCGGGCAAAAGATGTTATGGTATGTCTGCCAATGTGGCGATCTCTTTATTGACTATCAGTGACCGTATTGCGGATTTGTAGAAATTAGATACGTTAGGCACCACTGATCCAATAGAAGTTTAGTTAGAAATCATGAAGTAATTTTAAGACATTTTGAAGAAACTTTGTGCGTGAATTCAGATGGTTGTTACGAAGTTAAATTACCGTGGAAGGAAGAACCTATGGAACTACATAACAACAAGGAAATAGCTGAAAAGAGATGTGTGAAGATGGCCCAGAAGCTGTGGCAAGAAGAAAGATACGAAGACTATGATAAAGTCTTTCGAAACTGGTTGGAAGAAGGAATCATAGAAGTACCGGAGGAGGAGCTGGACAATCGAAGTTACTATTTAACACATTGGACAGTAATGAAAGAGAATTAAGGGGCGCACGAAAAATTCGTATTTAGGTTCTAACCCTTGATTTTTCTAGTTTTCTCTACTTATCTGTTTACCGTAAGATATTTTTGGTAATTAGAAGCTCTGTTCCTTAAATATCGCCATGATACTTGTAGTATATATTAGTGGTGTACCAATGTTTAATTTAAGATAGTTTGCGTCTGTCTGGTAGCAGCGTTGCCAGCTGCAGAAAAATTTTAATTCCAGATTTTAGGGAGAAATTATTTCCCTCGTGTTGGCTACGTTCAAACAAACGCACCAGTGTCTAAGTACCAGTCTCGTTCTTAGCCTACACAACGCATCATAAAAAGTTTCACTATAGTAATTAGGGGAAGTACAGTTGAGGTTTATAATAAATCATGTTTTGTAAATGGTAAGAAAATGGCGAATTTCTGAGGTAGGATGAGATATTTGTTTTAAAAACGTTCATGCTTACTTTGTTAGATATCGCCATGGTACTTGTAAGATATGTTCTTGGGGTAAAAAGGTTTATTTTCAGATAGTTTTCGTCTGACTGATGGCAGTATATCAAACCAAAACAATTAATTCCCGATTTTAGGTGAAAAATTCGGAAAATTTCCTTTTCGCATCTATTGTTTCCCTCTTGCTGGCTACATTGAAACAAACGTAACCTGCAAGCCTCCTCTTTGGCCTACAGAATGAACCACGAAAAGTTTCAATAGGATAATTGGGGAAGCTGTAGCTCCGACATATCTATTGATTTTTGCCTCTGAGGCGTAAAAAGTGTCAAAATTTCATGTGTATGATGACAGAGAATTTTTCTTTCCCTCTTTGAATGGAAGCCAGCGACTTCACGATTTCACTGTACCTTGCCAAATCATCAAAGAATGTTTTAGGTGACTTGAACCCATATAGCAGTAGTGGTGATAGATACAAAAAAATGAAATTCGGTTAGAGATTTTTTTGTAAATTTTCACCACATCATATCCCTCAATAATTTTCCACCCGTTGGCAACATTGTAATGCTACTTATACCAAAAAATAGCCAGACCCATTTTCTAAGAAACAAGGCTTTATCCATATCAATCGAATAAATGTTTTTTTGAGCCATAAGTCACTAACTGAAATTGTAGGGAAACGACAGAAATGACCTGAATCCGAAAGGAATAATCACAAAATTTTGTTAGTATAGGTACAAAGAAACAAACGATTTGTAAGTTACGAAAGCTTCGACTCAAGTTCTGTTGATTATTCTGCAACATATATTAATAAATAATAGTTGCTAGAAAGAAAAAAGGCATTTGAAAAAGAAACATGAGAAAGAACGGTTTTTTATTTTTAAAAAACTTCACAGGAAACAAAACCTTTTTTTACAACACCACTCCTCATCAGTTGTGGGAGAAAAACAGGAAGATAGTATCGTAGGCAAATATGGTTTAGTTGAAAGAAATGAAAGGGGAGAAAGACTGGTGAATTTCTGTAGACAGAATTCACTAGTAATTGGGAACACTTGGTTCAATCAGCACAAGAGAAGAAGATATACGTGGAAATCACCAATAGACGGCGGAAGATATCAGATAGACTATGTTATGATTCAGGACAAATATCGGAATAGCTTAAAGAACGCGAAGACCCTTCCCGGGGCTAATATTTTCTCTGATCATAATGTTGTGCTGGAGGAAGTAGATATTCAACTGAAAAATGTGGGCAGAAGAAAAGTAGGTAACAAAGTGTTGAATACTGAAAAGTTGAAAAACGAGGAAATAAGACATCTTTTCGTTAAAAAATTCGAAGAAAAATGTTCAAACGAGGAAAGAATAGGTGCAGGTAGTAACGCACGGTGGGAACATATTAAACGTTGCTTACAGCAGGCTGCAGAAGAAGCAGTAGGTTACCGCGAACACAAAACTGCTAAGAAACCATGGATTACAGAGCAGATGCTACAGAAAATGAGGGAGAGGAAGATGTGGAAACAGGTTGATACAGAAGAGGGCAGAAAGATGTACAGAAAGTTAAATAATGAATTACGAAGAGAAACAGACAGAGCGAGGGAAGAGTTTTACAAAAGAAAATGCGAGGACATAGAAGAATTAGAAAGAGTTGGGAAATATAAGGAAATGTACAAGGTGGTGAAATCTATGGAATTTCGGAGGAAACAAGGGGGTATTATGATGACAGTAGAAAATAAGAATGGGAAGGTAGCCAGCGAGAGAAATGAGGTCATACGAAGGTGGAAAGAATACGTTGAAGACTTATATGAGAGTAGGGATAGACCGTACAACGTCAATGTTGAAGTAGAAAATGAAGTAGGCGAGGATGATAAAGGATTTAGTATTCCTAGGGATGAGTTCGAAAAGGCTATATCTGAGATTAGGAATGAAAAGGCAACCGGAATAGATAACATACCAATCGAATTCATTAAAAATATAGGAGACAAGGGAAAGGAAGAACTGTTCCGACTATGCAATGAAATATATGAAACAGGAGAATGGCCAAAAGACTTTCTAAAAACGATCATGATACCGATGGCTAAGAAATCGAACCCAAAGAGATGTGAGGATTATAGAACTATTAGTCTCATATCTCATGCAGCTAAAATCCTGCTCCGAATACTGAACAGAAGGTTATATGAAAGAACAAATAAAGAAGTTGAGGAGGAGCAGTTCGGGTTCAGAAGAGGCAACGGCACAAGAGATGCAATTGGATTATTAAGGGGATCGGTGAAAGATTTATAGAAAAAGGGAAAGAAGTGTATGTTATATTTATTGATCTAGAAAAGGGTTTTGACCGCGTGAATTGGAAATTGTTGTTGGGAGTTCTAACGAAAATAGGGTTGGAATGGAAAGATAGAACTCTCATAAGAAACTTATACATGAACCAACAAGTAAGTGTTAGGATAGGAGAAGAACTGACGGAAGAGAGTGCAATTGGAAGGGGAGTTCGACAAGGATGCTGCCTCTCGCCAACACTATTTAATGTCTATCTAGAAGAGATAGTGAAAAAGAGTTTACATGATGATGATGGTATTTCGGTAGAAGGTAGAATGATTAGATGCATAAGATTTGCAGACGACATGGCGCTTTTTGCAGAATCTGAAAAGAAAATCAATAAAATGTTAGAAAAATTTAGAAAGGGCTTTGAAGAATATGGGATGAAAATAAATGTTAGAAAGACAAAAGCCATGGTGATTGGAACGAAGCGGTCGGTGTCAAATATAAAAGTAGGAAGGGAGAAAATAGAACAAGTGAATAGTTTTCGATATCTGGGTAGTATTCTTAGTAATAACATGAAGTGCGAACGTGAAATAAAAGCAAGGATAGGAATGGCGAAAGAAACCTTTAGGAGGAAGAAAAGTCTGTTTTGTGGGACCTTGAATAAAGAGTTGAGAAAAAGACTCATAAAATGCTTCGTGTGGAGTGTTGTAGTGTATGGGGCAGAAACGTGGACATTAAGTAAAGGTGATGAAAATGGACTGGAAGCCTTCGAAATGTGGGTGTGGAGAAGAATGGAAAGAATTAGTTGGGTCGAGCGGAAAACGAATGAGAGAGTGTTAGAAATGGTGGGTGAGAAAAGAACACTTTTTGATATTATTAGGAAGAGGAAGAGAAACTGGTTGGGACATTGCCTAAGAAGAGATTGTATCATGAGGGACGTCCTAGAGGGTATGGTGGCGGGAAAGAGAGGGAGGGGGCGAGGGAGACTACAATTAATGTATGATATAAAAACAGAAAGATCATACGCGAAGACTAAGTAGATAGCGGAGGACCGTGGAGCATGGAAGTTTCTCAGCTGCGGCAAGTGACCTGCCAATAAAGGCAAAATACCTATGATGATGATGATGACTCCTGATCATCTGGTTTTGGACTCAGTTGTAGCATTTATATTATTCATCGTTCTTCATTATATGGATCCTTACTTTTTGCAGAATAAGAACACGGCATCCGTTGGTCTTCACTACGTCCAGAGTTGCCCCTTCATAGAAGATAACTCTTACTTGTTCCACTAACTCTCTCCTATGTATTGTGTTCTGATAGTGCACTGCATGCTTCTTATTTTCATTTCCTTCTCTCGTGTTTCTGATAAAATGGTAAAATAAAATAGAACGCGAATAAAGTAATGGCTAAATCCCTTTTAATGAAAATTAAATAGAACATCCTGCTCCCGCTTTTCTAATATCGCCTAAAGCATCGAAAATTATTGAGCTCCAGTGATTTATTTCAATCCCTTGCTGAAAAAAACGAAACCTTCTAACAGTTGGCATAGTTAACAAACAACTTATGGCATAATACCATCTTACCGGCCTATTCAATTAACTGTTACTTTCAGAAAAATATTGGAACGCATCCTTCTCAACAGACTTCACACTCATTTATTAACAGCTTACCATTTGCCTACTTTGCTGGTTTGCGACCAGGCTATAGTTTTAACGACCTTTTACTTCGCCTCACCAACATGATCACTAATCATTATAATTCTTCCAAGTCGTCCTGTTTAGTTTTACTCCATCTTGAAAAGGCATTTGATAAAGTATGGCACTTACGATATCTATTCAAAATTGTATCTTTTCGTCTTCTTATCCGCTTCACCTATAATTTCCTTACAAACCGTCTAGCTTATGTCTATGTCCATGCCAGTGTCTCTTATCACAGCGGTCTTCCTCAAGGCTTATCCCCACTTTTATATTTGAAAGCATATATATCTGTTTAAACATATATTGCCATAGAACAAAACTGGTAATATAGCAAGAAGCGGTTCTTTGCAAACGAGCGTGTAAAGACAACATATGATGACTATTCACAACACTCCACCAAAACCAGGAGTGGTTCAAATTAAACCGAAGTGGTTCAAATATACTATTACTTCCGGTTTCAATATCAGTTTCAAGTTTTTCGGCATTGAACAAAAACGGTAACAGATAATTGACGCTGGCGGTAGTCTTGAACGCTATCTCAAGACGCTGAATCATTTAAAAACGCTTCTCGCTATCTGTTTACGCGCTTTTGCTCAAAGGCAACAAACGTTGAAAGTGATATTGAAACCGGAAGTAATAGCAAATTTGGTTTAATTGAAACCACTTGTGGTTTTGACAGATTATTGTGAATAATCATGATATCTTGTGGATAGTCTTCACACGTTGAATCGCTTGCAAAGAACCGCTTCTCGCTATATTACCATTTTCGTTCTATGCCAGGGTATGTTTAAATTGAAAATGGCAAATTTGAATCGCTTCCAGTTTGAATAGAAGTAACAGAGCAGACGGAACTTATTCCATGGACGTTGAACCGATTTCCATAACCGCTTCTCGATATCTTTTACTGTTTTCGCTCTAATGCCTGCTGACAGGTGGACGAGAGGACCAAACCATCCAATAAGACTTCCGTCACTTACGCACATCATAGTTTGAAAGTTTACAAACCTGTATTTGGTTTCATAAACAACATAAAGAATAACATACCAAAAAGACTTCTGTGCATAATTCGAAACATTAGCCGTGATATTATGCCAGATTCGAAACCAATTGTGGTATGTCCGATTTCACATTATATGTAATGTGATAGATTTGTGAGTATTGAGGTAAAACCAATGTAAATATTAACACCTATACTTTCTATTTTTCATCGGGATAATAATGTGTAAGTCATTTCTCACACACCTGCTGACAAACTATGAGTGTCTGAACACACGAATTGACAGAAAGTTTAAGTCCAGAAAGCTAATGTCCCCGGCACTGAAGTGAGTAAGGCTTAGGTGGGTGAAAAACACTTGGAGTAAATTCCTGTGCCAAAGAGAAAACAACACATTGCTGTGTAAAGAATGTGCTATGGCGTTATTCTATCCTTTGTGCGAACATTACCAACTCTAACCACCGCTACCGAGCCACTAAAATTCCAAGAAATAAATTATTAATAACAAATACGAACGTATAGAAATTATTTTGAAAGAAAAAAAAAACTCGTACCAGCAAACATTTGAAGCAGGGTTGCTCCACTCAACAAGCCGACACCTTAGCGAGCTTGAAAGTTGCGCTTACGTAACTTTATTTATTTGCTGCGCGTGTTGTTACGTAACAACACTACAAGATATCATTACTGTGCTACCACCTCCTTCAAGAATTAGAACTCGTTTCGTGGATTTACGAAATCACTCTTTTAATCCGTGATTAATCCGAGATATATGTTGGTCGAAGTTCTCAAGAGTATAAATTAATTGATTATTGATTTTAATTTGCAGAAGAAACTTTTTAATTAAAGGAAGAAGCCTGCTAGTCATAGATGGCTAAAGGCTGTAAATAGAATAAAAACTTCAAATGAGACCGGTATAACTCGCTGACAAACGATGATTTAACAACATGTTTGATAATAGCGGGGTTTAATGTCTGACTTAACAATACATTTGACATGGTCTGTTTAGCTAATTATACGGCGTGTGAGAGTCTCATTGTAAAAGTTTTTGGTTCAATTCTCAGCCTGGGTTTCTAATTATTTTTTCAAGGAAATAAGCATTGTAAATGATGTTCGCGATTATTACTGAAAGAGTTTTATCGCATAAAGATAGAAAAACTCAAGAGAAAGGGAGTAGGAAGGGGAGAAAGGTGCAGACTACTTACTTATCCTTAATTCTTGTAATTTAATTTATTTCCATGTCTTTCGCTTTTGTTTCTCTCTTTTCGTCTTTCCCCTCTTGCTTCATCTTTCCATGCTTTCTCTGTCTCTGTGTGATACATATCCTTTTCTTTGCGTTAATTCCTGTCTCTTAGATCTTAACGTGAATAGAATATCTGCCTATCTATCTCGTGTTTTTTTTTTTTTTTTTTTTTATCTAAGTGATGCTCAACTACTTAGTCATTCTTGCTTCCAATGGAGGAATGCCCTGACATGTCATATTTTGGGGATATGTCTCTACTGTGATGTTGGTTGTCCAACTATCAGGTGTACAGTGAAAAAATTCTGATGCAATTCTCCTGTTGGAAAGAACTATAGTTTCTTATAACTACAACCTCCACTTAATTCTATTCGTTACTCTACAAGGTTAGTACAAAAAAACGAACTTTCTAAATATAATTGTATTTACTATTTGTAAAATTTTTCAGATTCACTTCCTTCAAAATACTTCCCTCAACTATTTAATCTATCGTTTTTAGCTCGACTTTCGTTGCTAGAAAGCACTTTTTGGAATATGGTAGGCGTCTTTCAGCGAATTTTTATAATCTCTTCTATGGAGTAAAAACTGCGACCTTTTAAACATTTATCACTTTTGAATAACACTCTTGATGGTTTGATCAGTGTGACATATTTACATGAGCAACACAAAAATCAAAGAAAACATCAAGCGTAACGGATCTAGACAGGTGCTGGGACACTAGGCTTCCCAATGTTTTAAGTGAGAAAAATAATTGAATCTATTATTTATGTACTTTTGAAATTTTATAGTGAACTCATGTTATAATTATCATAGTCTGGGTTCTAGCTGACTCAGTTTTTACCCTCTAAATTCGTCACTGATAAGAACCCTTTTAACGTTTGAGCGATCTTGATGTGTATTACTGAGTTTCGGCGAAAACCTCCTACTCAATTGGCGTAACTGATCCTCTGTTTGAACGTCATAATTATGGTCTTCGTTTGCAGGATTCTAAATATTTTTACGGATCTCCACATGGTTTTCTTTCTCTTCGTTTGCTAACAACAGCGAAATGAATTTTGCAGCAACTCAATGCATGTTTAGTTTTCAATTAGTCACAGAACAGAAGAGTTTAGTAATTTCTACTTCCTCAGCTATTTCGCAGACGACCAAACGGCATATTTTCTGTACTATATCGCGCGCTTTCGGAACCTGAACGTTGATGGGTACCAAAATCTTGCGCATCTTCGATGGATGTTGTTCGTGCATTGAAACATCGAAGCACGAGGTTATTTTTGGGGAAGGTTATTTGGAATATTCAGTTTCTTACTGGACAGGCCTTGTATATATTTTAACGACTACTCTTTATGTTTTTTTTTTTAATTAACTAAATTTTGCCCACAAATACACGCACTTTACTTACAACATATAGAAAGCACTTATTTTACAGAAAAGTACTTACAAAACACATAAGGAATAGCAAAAATGGATCTACTTTCATCTTGAGGTTAGAGCTAGGCATTCTGCACAGATTTCCTGTAGAAAAAAGTAAAATAAACATTTATGAGAATGCAACATACGAAGGAACTTAACAGATTCTGTAATAGTAGTATAGAGTGGACCATGAAAAAGTAGCCCGCCAACATCTACGTTAACCAAAGTAAGATTAATTTTAAGAACTAAACCTGTACTAACCTTGATAGTAAATAATGAAAATGATTTTCACATTTGTATACACGGTTTAACAAATGCGGGTATATTTGTGTTAATTTGGCCGGGGTAAAACTACCAATATACCTAGTGATATTCTACTTTGAATTCATCGATTGTGCGTGGATTGCTTTGATACACTCGTCCTTTTAACATGACCTGCCACAAGTAAGTCATATGTCGACAAGTCTAGCAATTGCGGCGCCTATAAGCCTCTACTCAGTGTTATCTCAGCAGTAAACAGTTCATGAACACAAGCGTGCGCCGAAAGATGTTTGACAGGTCGCCGTTTCCTGCTGCAAAAAGCAGTACTCACGTTCTTCTACTGTTAACCGTTGACCAAAGTCATCCAAAATGGTCTGAGAAACATATCCATTGGCTGCGATGTCGAAAAATATTAATCAATAACACGTATGGCAAGTAGAGCACATCACACAAATAGTGATCGCAGCACTTGGTAGATTGACGTTGCATGACATTTCCTATTGATTGTTGAGTGTCAATGATCTGAATGACTAAAATTATAATTAAGCTCCGCTACCTTCTATCACATGGTATGACGTAATTGATGTGAAATTTTTAAATTAGAAGCCAACGTCTTGTTTATGAGTCCTCTGGGTGCCTAGCTTTGGGGATCACGGTCCCTGAGTAACCCAGAGATCAATCATTCGATGGTGTGTTGAGAGGTTTCGTTGTCTTGAATGGTTTTTATGACAGACTTTGGAACTTCTGTATTATAGAACCTTGGTATGAACCTCTGGAAGTTTGTATACTCCATCTCGTTTTCTAAAATTGGTAAAAGTTCAAATTTGGTAGGACTTTTACCTAGTGTGTTTTTCAAAGTAAGACTTTGTAGTATCATATGGTATTATGGACGAATACGGAGGCAAATTGTGTTTAATGGTACGTAAGTACCATGGTACATCCCCTCTCAAATTTCGAGATAACCGAGTTGGCTCAACCCTAAATTTAGTAATTCTCAAAAATTAAAAATTGATCAAATCTGCAGGATTCAAGAATATATTTCTCTAATACCGTGGGGTCTATCTTCCACCCTTTCACAGATAAAACATTTCAAAATTATATGCGTAAGCAGCACTTACACAAGTCGTTTTAGATTGTTTTCGTTCATTTGGTTTTATTTCAAATGTATCCTCTAAGATACAGAATTTCGTTACATCATATGATCATATGGCTGGATACAAGAGGACAATTTTCTTTCATAGGACATGAGTAACTTATAATCACCTCTTAAATTTCGAGAGGGGTATATATGACCAACCTTTAAATTTGGAAGTTATCAAAAAATAACAATTGGTTATAGTCCCAAGAACTCTGGTATATACCTCTTTAAATTTTGATGGTAAATCTAGCGCCCATTCATGGTTTAAAAAAGTATACGTAACTAGTACATTTTGTCATGGGTTTACCATGTGGTCCGATTTGCCGTAATTCATCCTGTAAGATGTATCATATTACTGCACATGGGCATATGGTATGATTGATACCTTTCGCTTCCGTTGGATGAATTCAAGTTTAGCGTTCTTTTCAGCAGCCAAGTTACATAAGACATAGATCTATAGCTTACTCCCGCAGGGAATTACATCCAGGCCTCCTACGCTAAAGACGCATCCGCTAACATAATAAAACTTCGAAAATGTTGGAACTGATTCGTCTTCATAATTCATAGTTATCTTGATGCACCTGTCCTAAATTTCGAGAGCGGTGCGTTTGGCCCATTAATAAATTTGGGAATTTCAAAAACGCATTTACGAATGTTCTCTAGAAGAAATGTGTATATCTATTACCAGTAAAGTTCCTGTAGTTGTAGGAAAATAGTTTGACATTTGCTGTTTTGTTTCCTATACTGGAAAGTTGGTATACGGCAAAGTATTTTTAGTCGACTTTTCGTTTTCCTAGTAGAATTCCAAACTAAAAGTTGTATAGGAACAGAAATATTCATCCGTAAGCAAAGTTTTCAGTAAGTAAATCTTTTAAATAAAACTTCTACCAAGTAAAATTATACGAACGAATTTCTTTTTAAACTAAAAATTACAAAACAAACCTTTTATACAGTTAAAAATCGTAAACAAAAATAAACTAAATATCACGCAAACAGAAAAATGCATAGATATGCATATTTCTTCTAGTGTTATCTTTAATTGCTGAGTGAAAGTAGTAATATTATACTTAATATATATGTTGGGATGTAATGATCACTTGGAATAAAACATGTAGGTGTAACTCATATAAACCTTCTATTTCTACTTTATAGAAACAAATATTGGTTGGGCATTGATACTGTAAACCACATAAATTCATGTAGGACAAAGGATTTAAATATTGTTTATACAGTTTGTTTTGTGCTTGTACATTCCGCATCAAAAAATTGCGACAGTTAACCCCGTGCAGCTAGGCTAGCCAATGTACACCTTATCCCATATTCGTGTCTGGCAAAGGCACCCTCTCTCTCTCTCTCTCTCTCTCTCTCTCTCTCTCTCTTCCTTTCCTCTCTAGCGTACTCAAATCAGCAAACAACATGAACAAAATTCTAATTTCAAAATATACAAATATTAGTATCAAGAAACTAATATTTACAAGAACGGAGAAACTTAAACACACACTCAACGAAAAATTGAAACCAATAGATATTTGTTAGAAGTACAGAAGTGAGACACAGAGAAGAAAGTGGATAGACGAAGAAAAATAAATGGTAGCGAAGGTAAAAAATGAATTTAAACGTAATAAGAAAATGACCTAACATTATAAAGAGTCATTTTCCACAAATTCAACAGTAATATGAAAATAACATTTGTTTTTTATACTTTTCCAAGACTATTGGAATATATAGAGGATACTACAAAAAATGCATTAAGTCACTTTCAAAATGAATACCAAACTTCGTGGGCAAATTAAATACTCAATTTCCAGTGAAACTGTAGAGTTCCGAGACACATCTCGGATCATGCCGGAAGTTTAACACACACGCTTTTTTCCCACGTGGTTCGGTTGCAAATTCAGTAGTGTTCATTAAACGTACTGATCCGAAATACATTATAATAAACCCAGTAGGTAGCGTAGGTCGTACCTTCCATTCCAGACTACTAATGCAAATTGAACACAAACGAAAAAGAAAGAAAGAAGGAAAAGAGAAGAAAGAAAAATATAATTGAATGAGTGCTATTTTACAGCCAAATTAGCATGAGAAAGAGCCTATAATAAAATTCCAAATTGTATCATAATGGGAAGTTCCAAATGCCAGAAGAAAAAATGGATGTTCCTTATAGATGTAACAAATGTTTCAGATCTTGCAATTTCGTGCGTGGACATAACAAATTGAATTACAGGACAAAAAAGAATTTTGTGCCAAACTGATATAAATAAAATCTTCTCTTGAAATAACCGAAAAGGTGGTAATTTCTTAACCATTTCTGAACATTTACCTGTTCCGAACATGCACTCTCGATTTTACCTATGGCGGATATAATGTTGTAATTCTCAATAATAGAATGAACAAGCTAGAACTGAAACGGGTCATCGCGTCAGTCAGGTGATGTGGGTTAGCTTATGGACCACCACCAGGTTGAGGATTAGAACTCGTAGTGACCCGGTGATTAGGGCTCGGCAACCCGCAGAAAAGATATTTTACTTACTTTCTTGACATAAAGTGTGCGTGTTTGTGTGAGTGTGAGAGAGGAAAAAAATGAAATGAAATGAAATCTTTAAGTTTTTCGTCCCACAGTTATGCCGGTTAGACTAAAGCAGACGGTGGTAATGAGAAATGAATGAAATGACGGAATGATTAAAGTGGGAGAAAACGGGAGAACCCCGAAAAAACACGAGCACGGTGTTTCTCCACCACAAAGTCCACACGGCGCGAGTTGGGATCGAACCAGAGACCCAAGCACCGGAGGTGAACGCTCTACCACTGAACCACCGCGTCCCCAGAGAGAGAGAGAGAGGAAGACTGCAGAGAGAGAGGAGAAAAGATGCAAGACATGGTAAGGAAACGTCAATAGAGGGAGAGAGAGAGAAACAAAAAAAAGAGAGAAGAATATAAATATGAAACTACGTATAGTTATTTATCATTACACTGTACGATGAAGAACGCACAACCTGTTTACTCGGATTCTCGGTTATAACTTCTCCAACCGCAGACGAATCTCTGTTTGCATCCAATATTTTCTGGGAAGAAAGATACTACCTAATGAGGATTCTAATCGAGATTTTCCGTTTGGAAACCTAGCACGATATCAACACTCTACTGGTTCTCTTTCCGAAACTTGTTTACCAAATAATATAGTGTTTCTTCCTAAGAGCAATAACATGAAAAGTGGATACTACAGATGAATTAAGTGTTTCGAATTGCTGCAGTAGTCCCGGTGGTTAATATTTGCCCTTTCTCAACCAACATTCGTAAATCGTCTCTATCAAGATACAGGTGTTTGCTTCCATATTGCTCGCGTACCATGAGAAGTCACTCTTCGATTCTTCAAGATCAATTTGTGAAAAAATAACCTTTGGCTAGAGCAGGATTTAAACCTATGTTTCGAAGGTATACTTCTCGCATGTCCTTTACGTTACCTTTATACTATCCTGCCACCTAAAACTATAAGCCAAATATTACTAAGTTCAGTACTGATCTTTAGAACGAACCGGCTTTTTCCTGTAAGGTTCTTTACACAAAAGTACACACGAAAATTCATTTATTCGACTGCCTGGAGACAAATTAGTACCCACTAATTAATGAAATAACAGTAGGTAATATTGGATGCATGCTATAGGCAAAGGGGATTTCTTTCTCATCCACCTTGTAATTCGCACACTTTCCACAGATATAGACAGGAAGTGCCAAGGAGATTCGTTTTACATAACGACTGTGGTAACAATAATATAACTAGTGATATCAATATGTTTACGGAGTAGGTTACATTCTGTTGCTAGTTGACACGGAACACTGAAAGGTTTTACAACTCATTTGAACACTTCCATTGTTTTATGCATTATAAACATATGGTGAATTGATATTTACTTGTACGTACAAATGGGTAATTTATTGGTTAAAGGAAAACACAAAAAATAACCCGTGGGAATCGAACTACAGACACTTTGCACGAGAGCCATAGACGTTTCTCACTCTGCCATGACGTGACTTGGCAACATTGCGCGTCGTATCATATATGCTGCGAGTCAGAAATTTGAAGACGCTTTTTCTCCACTTTTTTTGGCTATTTCGCTCTCCCAATTTGTAATATTAACACTTTATATATGTAATACTACCTCGCAAAAGATAGTCCCGAAGTTTATTTACCAAAGTCTCCTTGTTAGTAATATTTGGAATATAGATTTAGGTGGCAGGATAGTGTAGGGGTAACTTACTGGATTACGAGCTAATATAACTTCAAAACATAGGATGTTCATAATCCTGTTGAAGCCAAAAGTTATTTTTTACAAAGGGACGTGAAGAATCGAAGAGTGACCTCACATACTAAAAGAGCAATCCGTAAGAATATGGAAGCAAACACTTATATCATGAGAGAGATGATTTAAGAATGTTGGTTGGGAAAGGACAAATAATAAGTATGGGAGCTACTACGGCAATTCGGACCTGTAGTATCCACTTTCCATGTCATTGTTCTTAGGAAGAAACACTATAATATTTGTCAAACAAGTTTCGGGTAGAGTACCCGGTGAAGTGTTGGCATTGTGCTAAACTTCCAAACGGAAAATCTCGGTTCCAATCCCCCATCATGTAGTATCTTTTCTCCCATAAAATATGGGATGCAAACAGATTCCTCTGTGCGGTTTTCATCATACAGTGTAAAGATAAGTAATATTCATATTTATATTCGTCTCGCTTCCTCTCTCTCTCTCTCTCTCTCTCTCTCTCTCTATATATATATATATATATATATATATATATATATATATATATATATATATATATATATTGACGTTTCCTTACCGTGTCTTGCATCTTTCCTCCCTCTCACACACTCATACGTACACGCACACACAAACACACATATTTTAAATCAAGGAAATAAGTAAAATATTATTTTTCTGTTACCGGGTATTTATATTATTTCCGGGTCACTACGGGTTCGAATCCGTGAAGTCCGTGTTCAACTCTGAACAAACAACGTGATGATCACGTTCAATTGAGATCAGGATGGGGTATCATTACTTGCTTTGCAAGCAAAGGGTACCACAATATTACCGGAATAAACTATACATCACCGCTGCGTGCGTTGCGGGATTCTGTGAAATCCCAAAGCGTGGCGTGCTAATACAAGGTACCCGCCTCTTGGAAAACAACGCTCCTGTTCTCTGCTCGAATGTTGGCCAGACAGATGTAAGGCCCTGTTTTTGAAATCCATCGACAGATGTAAGACCCTGTTTTTGAAATCCATCATAGTTCGCGTTTTCTCTTGACCGCATACCATCTTCATTCCTCCTCTTAATTACCATGTAGTCATTTACTAGGGGCAAGTACTTCTACGATGTTGCCATGCTGCTTTCTGAGGTACAGTAATGAATCTTGAACTACTACACCTTATTTCACGTTCGGACCTACAACACCGCAGCGATGCGGAATTTCTCGTTAACCGACAAAATTTCAAAGCAACTACACATGTGCAAATTACTCAGAAACTATTGGTTTGCGACCCCTGCTTCATATAGGTGAAAATGTTCCAAAGTACTTGTACACTCCGGACAGCGGTATATTTTACAACTTTACGGTATTATCTTGCTTACTATAGAAATCAGTACGGATAACGTATGCTACATAAGTACTTCCCTTAGATGTTACATCATGTCTTTGCAGGATGTCTGACATCTAAGAATTTCCCGTATATCACATGCATACACTTATGTTACCTTCGTCAGCTATATGTTATATATGTCCATTTGTATGTAAGATCCTGACCGCCTACATTGTTTCATACGGAAAGTACGTATAGATGGAACACTTATACAGAAAGTATTATAAAATATGCGTTTTCAGTTATACGTCTGCTGTACGTTAAGTCCAAAAACTACAGGAATTACGCATGTAACCTATCTTTTTAAGTACGCCACCTACAACTTTTTTCTCAGTGTACATAGAACTTTAAATGAACTAAGCAATGATTAACAGTAATAAATTTAAATTTTCAAAGTTAATTAACATACGTGTGAATGTGTCATAAGCAGGTAGAGCAGATATATCTTTGCTTATAATATCACTTTTATTTCAGTCATCGTCCATGCCATCTTCCACAGAATTACGACTTGTACCACTACAATGAGTAAAAGCATTTTCCTTCTGCATACACACTGTAGAATAGAACATTGTGATATGCTGCATCTGCATTTTACAAATTTCAATAAGTATAAGGTAACCAAGAAATTTCTATGACTTTTTGTGGAGGTTTGTGTTCAGTTGACCCTTACACCGTGAGTTGCATGCGAATAGAAACAAGGCGAAGGTCAGTTGTTGGTGTGGATATATCCAACATACTATCTGGTTGTAGCAGTTCAGTTACACTGTCAATTCCGTAAGGACAGAGTGAACATGGGACCTCCACAGGGCGTCATAAGCATGTATGCAGTACGAGTTCAAACTGGGATCAAACGCCACTGCTGTGGGGCGGAAGATATTCCAGGCCTTTGGTGATAGTATGGGGACTACGCGGACAGTGCAGCAGTGGTTTAACAAGTTTAAAGACGGTGGTGAAGCCCTCGAAGACGCAACACGTGCCCCACACAACGAAGAACAACACAAGTACAAAATGAAGATCTTGAGGCAGCAATTAAGGCGAACAGTGGCCAGATATGTAAGGAACTAGTTCTAGAGTTCAGTGTGAGTGAAGAAATCATTCGGCAGAAACTCCATCAACTTGGGAAGAACTACAAGTTGGATCGATGAGTCTCCATGATTTGACTCCCGGCAGAAGACAACGCGAGCACACACCTGTATTTCTTTGATGTCTCGTCTGAGGAAGGAGCCATTTCTGGACAGGGTCCTGTAGGAAGCTGGACGGCGCCGTCATCATTGGTTAGCATCCCATGATCCGGTCCAAAACAGCCGAAATCAGCACTGCAGATGAAGAAGGCCCTCCTGTGCGTTTGGTGGACTGCTTGCGGCATCGTGCATCGGGAACTGCTACTAGCTGGTCAGAGCACCAATGCAACTGTGTACTGTCAGCAGCTGAGTCGTGTTTAAGAAAATCTCAAAACTCTGTAGACACCAATTCTGAATCCTAAAGGGGTCATCCTGTTACACAACAACGCTAAGTTCCAAGTGGCTGGAATGACCTGGGACACCATTCTACACCTTGGATGGGAAACATTATACCATCCACCGTACTCCCCGGACATTGCACCGTTCGATTATCACGTGTTCCAATCCGTGGACAATCACTTTAGAGGACACCAGTTCAAATCCCTAGTAGAGGTGCAAATTGCACTTGATACATTCTTCGCTTTACGTCCCAGCAATTTATATAGCGGTGGAAACAATATATTTACTTCATAATAAGATTGTTACTTCAACATACTTTACAAATACAAATAAACATTTCGTAAAAATGAGCACTTCTAGTAAGATCTAACAGCAAGTGCCATCTTGTATGCTCATTGTAAAACGAATCTAATATTTTCTTTTATTTATTACCTTTTTCGATATCAGAAGACACAACCAAATAAATCAGTGTCCTGTGTTGTAGCTGAAACAGAACTCTATCTTATAGTACAATATTTATAATATGTAATGTTCCATTGCGCAGTAGTTAAGGAAATAAGCTAAAATATGTACTGACTTCCGGGTGGTGATCCACCTTAATTAGGAGGGGCACAGGAGGCGCGTAAGTGAGACTTCGAATGGTAATAACGCATGGCGGCCATTATAGAAAATTCTCCATAGCGGCCTTACCCCACCTCGGAAAGTGGTAGACTTTTCGCCATCATTTTCCTCAGGTATTTTTTCATAAAATGTTGTTAGTAGAAATTGTATTGCAATTTGTTTCCGGTACAGTCATTTTTTGACCTAACTTTCCTAAGTCTAGTACGTTGGAATTGAGGTGAGAAAAGTAGGTGTATCGGGTGACATCCAGAAGTCCTAAACGGCAGAAGTCCTAAAAATATAGGCACTAGACCTAAATTTTTGGACTTCTGCAGTTTAGGACTTCTGCCGTTTAGGACTTCTGCAATTTAGGACTTCTGCAGTTTAGGACTTGTGCCGCGATATGATTTTTAGGACTTCTGGCGTTTAGGATTTCTGCCTTTTAGGACTTGTGTCGTTTAGGTCTTGTGCCTATTTCATTCACTTGCTTTAGTTCTGAAATTCGCCACCACCACACGAAATTGGGACGATGCAGCAACTAGTTGGCAATAATGTTACGAACGTAGCTAATTCCAACAGTAACAGCTATATTTCTACTACTAAGAATATTATTATCACTATCTGTTCTGCACTTATACACGAGTTACATAATACAACCTATTTCATTCTAAGAATTAATTACATAATTAGTTAAGAAATTCGTTTCTTTCGAATGGAGATACGAGAATCGCAAGACAAATTCCTAAAACAAAAATAAATAAATAAAAAATAAAAAAAAATGTTTAAAAAGCATATTATACTAGACTTCTGAAACCAAGCAAACATTCAGAATTGCAATATATATTATGTGGAGAGTATTTTATTAAGAATAGGACAAAAATCCACCAAAGTTTACTTAATTAGGACAAAAGCTCACTAGACATTTCACGAGTGAACATTAAATATCAACTGTATACATAAAGAACGCAGTAAATTTAAAATTGAACAAAGAACATTTATTATGCAATATACTGGGTGACATTCATAAGTCCTAAACGGCACAAGTCCTAAAAATATAGGCACTAGACCTAAATTTTAGGTCCTGGGCCATTTTTGCAGAAATTACTACATAGTCATTTAGGGGTGTAGCCTGCAAATTTTTCTAGGGGTGCAGGCTTTTTATATATTAAAAGCAAATAAAAAGTTTATTTCCAGATTACGAAAGCTTCAACAAGAAAATAAATTAATGCATATTACACATGTACATAAATGCATAGTATTATTATATTTCCAGTTAGTTCCTTTTTGAAACCTGGACCTTGACAGAGCGTAGATTTAAAACCACAGCTTGCGGGAAATGTACGAATAAGTTAGTTATAAGAAATCGGAAACTGTTCATGGAAGTCCATTTGTTTGACTGTATTTATCTTCTATACTCTTATATAAAAGAGTAAAGATGAGTGATTTTTTGGGCATACTATAACAAGTAGAGTCCTTATATTTTAAGTATAAAATATAATTTTCTTATGAAAGCAGGACATAAGAAAGAATTTTTGGAAATAAGTATCGTAAAAAGGGTGGGGCAAGGTTTTTTTAAAGGGTAGTGTATCTAGCAAAGTTTCTGAAGCTATAGTAAAATGAAACTTAGCATATAAACTTTCCTGTTAAAAAAACTGAAAATTGAACACATAAAAGGGAAAGAGCAAAGGGAGCACTTTTTTATGTTCGAATTCCCCATTACTTACTCAGAAAATATGTAAATAAACTAAGGAAGGATTGTTTAAGCTAGATGCGTGAAACTCGGTATTCGAACTTTTAACTAAAAGTAATAAAATACTATATGTTTCAGCGTCTTGAGAATTACCCTTCTAAGGGGAAGAAGGGTCAATTTTTATAATATTAAAATATTTCACTGCTTATGAGATTTGGGCAGAAAACTCTTTCTTTTAGGCCTCGGTTCATCCAGTTAAGCAAACGAGAGTACAAAGTGGATGATTAATTAGGTTCTTTTAATTATTTCAACATGTTGACGTAGTTTAATTCTTTTAAAACTGTATTCTTTCACATTCTATTATAAACATCCATCATTTGCTGTAATTATTAAACACGTTTAATAAACATAAAACAGACTAACCCCCGGTCCCGGCCAGGGATGTGTTTTTGGTGTTAAGCCATCATTTGCCGTTCGTAACATAATCTTTGATTTTAACATCACGTACTATCAAGTCTCAGAAATGTAGCATATATGAAATATACTACTACTACTACTTCTATTACTACTACTATACTACTACTACTACTACTACTAATAATAATAATAATAATAATAATAATAATAATAATAATAATAATAATAATAATAATAATAATATGTACTTCTTAAACACGTATGTATCTATGTATTATTAATTCTTTGATAATCTTGAAAGAAACTTCTTATTTGTTTTTAGTTTGTAAAAATCAAGGCCCTCTAGAATAACTTGCTGGTTACTCCCTGAATGACTATGTATTGGTTTCTGTACATGTATGGTGTTATCACTTACTAGTCTAGTGTTATTTGTAGAACAAGACAATGGTCCTTGTCTTGGAATATTACTAGTTTGGTGTGGTAGTACAGTGATAAAGTGTGACCTATAATTTAATTTCCCTGTAGGATATGCTATCTGCAATGCAATAAGCTATATATGCTTCTTCTTCCTATCAAGGCTGGGCGATAAGCACCTGCAATTCCATTACAAATAAGGACGAAATTATTTTATAAACTACTTGGTGAACCTTTGTTAATATAACGCTATTAGTTCTTACAACCTTTTGTTAATCTTATTTAACAATTGCAAAATGGAATAAGAGAGAAAATATATAATGATGATGATTGTTTATTTACATAAGGTATACATACAACAAAAGGGAATCTGTTGGTCACTACTGCGAATCTGCTAAGCCAGAGTCAAACTCTGTGTGTCACAAAAGTTAGTTTAACAGAGTTTAAAATAATATATATTTTGTTTATATATATTTTGTTTGACTTACAAAGATTATGATATTAGAAAAATGATTTGAAAGAACACGCCAGGCATAAGATAAGCCTTGGGCTATATCGCTTAGAACTGTTTTAAGAGTGAAAATATCATTTATGCATTAAATTTCATTACTGGCTACTTACACGTTTCGGCTTCGTATTGGAAGTCAGCTTCTCGTGTTCTTTTCTAATCCCACGATAAGTGTTTTAATTGCACACTAATTATAGACACTATAATTCACTAGATGCGTCACGTCTTCCTCTTCCAAGCCTAGAGTAGCTCTTTGTGTCAACCTCTTTGTGTGGCTACGTAGTCGGGATCGAACTTTTGACCTCTAAAGACAGCATTAGTGGTAGCCCACAGCAAACCTCTTTGCGTGGCTATATAGAACGGTATGGATCTCAGGACCTCTGAGGTAGGCAACAGTCACAGCCCACAGCAAACCTCTTTGCGTGGCTTATGGAGCTGAATAAAACTAAATTGAACTCTGGGCCTCTCTCTTCCGAAATCGAGGCAGCCAGTTAACCAAGAACTCCTCGGCAAACGTGCAGCACCTTGGCCTACCTTCCGAGAAGGATCTCCGTGACCTAAAAAACCCGAGGTTTAAATGCTCCGTAAGGTTCTTGGTTTTTCAGGTCACGAACTACTTTCTGTAACTAAATTTTAGTTGGGAAGTTAATTTTTAGTTTGTGTTCCGTTCTTAATACAGCCACGGAAACTTTTCCAACGGTTTCTTGTTAACTTGTGGGAAAACACAGCTTTATTTTGTTTAATATTAGAATTTTTTTTTCATTCTCACAGTGTATAATGTCCTGATCGTAGGTGATCGTTACATTTGACTATTTTTTCCGCTTATACATGGGTCTTTGGCGGCTCAGTGGTAGAGAGTTCACCTCTGGTGCATAGGGCCCGCGTTCGATCTGGACTCCTGCCATGTGAACTTTGTGGTGGACAAACACCGTGTGCGTGGGTTTCCTCGGGGTTCTTCTGTTTCCCCCCACTTATTTCATTTCCTTCATTTCTCATCATCACTGTCTCCTTTAGCCTATCCAGCATAATCTTGGGACGTAAAACTCAAAGATTTTATTTCATTTTTACGCTTTTACATTGTAACAAGATGGATTGGAATGAACTTTTAAATCAACCCTCGTATTATTCCAACATCAATTCTGGGAAATGAAACGCAATCAGTTAACATTTGGAGCAGAACAATACTCAGGAATTTGTCACCCAAAAGGTGCCTCACTTTTCCAGACAGCTCTGCTTCTTCCCGTCAGCCCATATTAAGAAGAGGAATTTTGCTACTCTCGTGCTGAACGCCCACGCAGTGAACTCTCATGACGATGACAGATTTTTATGTGACAATGTAAAATCTATCAATAATCGTCAATCCTACGACTTATTGGAACAATCAGTGCTTTTAATGTGATTTCTATTAACCTATGAATCATTTGTTATATATTATTAACAATATAATAAAGAAAAAACTTAATGTTTTCTACGAACTATATTTTAGTTTGTTAGTGTATTCTTGCGCTGTTAACTGGCAACTATGTGACGCGTGAAGAAAAGCGCAAGAGAGTATTCGACATGGAATAGTGAGTGCGTTTATACCTTGAGAACAAGCAAAAATGTTCTACGAACTCTCAAAAGAGAGAGTCCAGAGAGTCGCCGCATGAATTGAGTGTATCAAGTATCTGTTTCCACCAAGATTAGAAGAGTCCCCAAAATTATAGTGTTTAAATTATCAAAGCATCATAAGATGATTTTAGCAACGTAACACTAAAACTTAGCCGGACAGACCATGAAAACCACAAGATGAAACAATGGAAAATAATCAATTGCAACCCCTTGCAGCCTATTGGAAGTGAAGTTTTCTTCATAAACTTTCAACATCGTCTCATAATCATTTCGTGGATATAAACCCGAATTTCGTGCGCGTTAAAACGTCGTCCCGAAATCTTTTACAAGGGCCAGTTTATCTTCGAGTGAAATGTTAATCGTAATGTGCAAATGTTAGCATTGTTTTATATCATATGTGGTCCATGTAATAAAAGTGAATATCAATACAATGTTTTCTACGATTCTTGCTATTTTTCTCAAAAACGAATATAATGATAATGAAATGCGTTTCATAAGTTATGTTTTCTTTTAGTGATTAAAGCGTATGCGACATAAAGTGCTTGTCATAAGGTAAGGTATCTATAAATAGAGAAGTTCAAACGTTACTTTTGTCTCCCACTACTCATCTGGTGTAAATCCCACATGGCTGTCCCACCTTGTATTCTTTTACAGGTATTGACCAGTATGTCTTGGAGCTGACGCAACAGTGACGGTGGGTATACGGCAAATGTCTCTAGCTGGTGTAACGCCCGAATCCTAGGACCGTGGGGGATGAAGACACTTGTGTGTTACCAGTTTCTTACGTTAATTTATTAACTTGTGCACATGAATGATATTTTAAGGAAGACTCTTAAGGAAATGCAAGGTTCGGATCCTGATTACATTATAAGTTGGTCTTCACAAACTGGAACAAGCAAATATCAAACCCACTCCTCTTATGTCTGGCGCACCGAACTAAGACAGATGTTTTAGTGGGGAGAAAGCGAATTTTTGAACTTCACTGTTTCCTATTCAATGCCATTGTAGTGATTTGTGTGTTGTGTCTTGTAGTATAATATTTTACAATGTCAACGCTTAGTGAAATGGAAACACTGCTTGAAGCGGTGAAAAAGTTGTCCGCAGATTTGGCTGCAACTAACCAAATATTAAAATCAAATCAAAAAGAGTTGACCAAACAATTTGAGAATTTAAGAGCAGATGTGGTTGAATTACGCGAAAAGTATGAAACGCACAAAAAGGTTGAAATCAATTCTCGAGAGCTGTTAAATCAGCCAAACACTGCTGAAGAAACGCAGGTAGGTCCTAGTTTATGCATACAAGAATGCGAAACAATCACTGAAAAGTTAAAATGTGGATCTAGCAATTAATATTGTGCGAAAGAAATATATCCTTGCATTCTTTTACATGTAGTGTTACTTACATTTTTATATCTTGTGTTCATTTTAGAATATATAATTCATAAATTCACGTACAAAATGTTAGCATTAAATTTAATGAAAGTAAGAACACAGATAGAGTTAAACTACGCTAACGCAATAAATGAATATAAATATAGTACCGTTCCATTTTGCCTAGAAGAGTTTCAAAATGCTTTAGATCTCAATGTAGAAACTCATAGTTTCAATAGAGTAGCGAAACTTGCAATTTGTGAATATGTGTTTAATTTTAATTGTGAATATAGGAAAAATGTAGAAAAGGAGATCAATCTCCGCGTACGTGGTATTAGGAAATCAATTCAGTACGAGAAACTAAAAGAGAAGTGTGCTCGCGGCAAGTATATAGATTTTAACTATGTAGCTAGAAAGTTGAAACTTCAGTGTGACGACGTTAATGTCAAGAATAAAGTTATCGAAATAATAGTTCAACGGCTACAGAAAAAGTATTCCAATGATGTTAGTTCTTTTAGTGATCATGATAGTACGTTCAATAAAAAGGAGAAAGAATTATTTTCAAGTAATGTTGAAAATTCTCCTAAAAATGCTCTTGGTGGTATCAAATCTATCCTCAAAAAACGTAGTAAGGATGTCAGTTTATATACTATGTCAGGTAATGTGGGTCAAACCGAAAAGGAAAATAAAATTCCGAAAAAGGTTAAATTTGCAGATGAAGTTAATGTTGACCCGTTAGCATATGTTCGTCATACTTGTCCTTCTGAGGTTAGAACTAAAAGTTGTAAACGGAAATTGGAAAATGTTGCCGATAATACTGATTTTTATCTAAATCCTGTTAAAAAAGGTAGGTTATCTGAAGTCCAGGAATCGCATTTTGTTCAAATTAATGAAAGTGAAAATGTTAGGTGGAATGAGTTGTTTCAGTTGTTGGGTAACAATACTGTACAATTACAAAGCATTACAACCCAACTGGAAAACATATCTGTTCTACAGAGTAATGATATATTTTCTCAAGGGAACGAAGTAAGTATTAAATTAGCCAGTGTAAATTCAAACACCGTGCAGGTTGACTTCATGGGGGTTACCTCCAACAGTAGTACGAGTGTGGTTGATGTAACCACCACTAGGGAAATAAAAAGTGATACTGTTGTAGTATTTTTAGACGAAATTAAAGTCTGCACTTGTCACTTATGTGAAAGGAAGTGGGTGGATCAGCTGTTTCCCCCCTCCGGCTCAATGCTACTTGTTCATAAGAAATGTTTGTCTATAAGTCCTGTATTTTTTGTGGTGTATACACGGCATATTGAAAGTTACCCTAGAGTAAAATTCATTAGGCAACCAGTTCAGAATGATGAGTTGCGTTATTTTTCCATTGGTAATATATCTTTAGTGTTGCTAGAAGGTACAGTATGTACACTTGTAATTGTGTGTTTTAGTAAAAATAAAACCCTTCCATGTTCGCCTGGCATACATCGTGCAACTTGTAAATCCATGAAATTTAGATTCAAAAAGGGTAAGAAAAAGTGTATTAAACCAAATCAAAACGTTCAGATTGACTACCCACCAACCAATACTTTGTACTCAACTCGAAATGTTATTGAAAAATTTAGAAACAGAAATTTTTGTTCGGAAAGCAAAAAAGGTAAGCAAAGGTTTTTCCACCGTGCAAAAATGAAAAATAACCTGAAATTCTGCAAAAAAGTGCGCAAATTAAGTAAGGTATTACGCCTACGTAAAAAGTGTAAATTCTTTGCTGCCAACATTTGCAATGACACTCAAATAGTAAATGTCCCGAGTGTACAAACAATTCGTAAGGTAACTGCTAATTCTCATGTTAAGGTAGCACATAAAGTTAGTGCTTGTAGAATGTTGCGTTTTCATATTAACAAAATCAAACGAATGCCCAGTACGGAAGTTAAAAGCAAAATTCTTGAACGCATGACAATTTTACTTTACGATGTTGTAATAAATCCAATACGAAAAGGAATTGGGTAAACGACATCAACACATAGCCGGATTGCCCATTTTCCATATTGTTGACCTTGCAATGAAAATAAATTTTGGTAACATTGCAGAAATTTTTGTACAAAATTCTCTGGTATTAGTAATTGTTTTTCTTACTATAAATATTTTTTAACACTGTTAGTATTTTACAAATTTTGAATATTAATTTTTCACTTCATATATTGTTGCACCTCATAAGATATTGAAAATGTTGAATGAGAGATACCATTTTTAAAATTTTGATATTTGAAATATACGTGGTACGAAATTACTTGTAATCGCATATTTTTTCGTTAATGCATTCACAACGAAATTTTGTTTTTCGAATTATAGAAATATAGTGGTTCTTTTTGAAGTGCAAGAGTGAATTTGCGTAGTGAAAATTTTCAAATATAACAAAATGAAATAAATTTAAATTGTGAAGATGTGGAAAATCTATATTGAATATTCCAGCACAACGTTTCAATTTTACAAAACTAAAAAATGTTTCGAATCACAAATTTAAATATTTTGGTGAGAAATCATTCGGTAATGAACCTAAATTATTGCATTTTAAATTAATGAGTCAAATTTCTCAATTTCTAAATAACAACCATGCGTCAATTAATAGTAACGTATACTTACGATGTGTTATGTCAATTTATTTGCTTTACCAAATCAGTATGCCTCTGGGATTACCAATCAGCTGAGGATACTTAAAGTTTGGTGTGGTAAGTTATTGTAGTTACATGTACCCACCGTCATGGCGCGTTGTTTAGTTGAAAATAATATATAATGAGATATCCTACTATAAAGGAGTACCAATAAATTGTGTACATACTAATTGTTAGCAACTATTGTTGCATTCACTTTGTATTAATCTTTTCGTTGAATACGAAAATATTTCAAGTAGAACTTGAAAACACGGAAGCAAAGGTCCCTCCAATATTATGGGTTATTCATATTATGTAATGCCCGGAGTAGGCAATTTTCTTATTAGTCCCCTCTGTATTATTTTTAAATTTTAACCAAACATACTATTTTTTCACTTTGCTTCGGGGATGGAAATATATTAACTAATAATTGGGGTAGGGTCTTGCTAACTTAATGCAGACAGTATATTTTTATATACTTCGAGCGTGACGAACTCGCATCAGCCTAGTTTATTTCATTTTTAAGTAAATGAAATATTTTTAGTGTTATATTTACACATGTGCTTTTAATATGTAATCTTAATAAAATATGAATCAATTGCGTGCACTATATCATATGTTTTAGTTGTGTTGAATTACTTTGAATATTCTTAGTGAATAGTTTGTGTTAATATGTCAATGAAAGTACACTTTTGAATTTTATGAATAATGTTGATGTTTTCATTGTAATAAATTTTCTACACATATAGTAGGAAAGAATATTTTATTTTCATGAAAAATAGAATCATGATTAGTTGAATTATTCGATGATATTGTGTGTTTTATTCTAGAATTAAGAAGTATTATTGCACAATCTTAAATTAATTTTACCATTTTAAATTTATTGGTATATAGTTAGTTTGTGCTATTCATATTTTACTGTACATTCTTAAATATGGCATTGAATACAATACCTTATTGAATACGATACCTTACCAAATGTAATATTTTATTGAATATAATGTTTTATTGAATACATTATTTCATTGAATATATTAATATGTTTGTATAATTTGGTTTGAATTTTGAGAAACATTATGAAGTACAATGTTGAATAGTATTTTGAATTACTAGTAACTATTGTTTTATATTCAAACATTGAAATTATATTTGTGTTTACATTTCAAGGAATAATTAAAATAAAAAGAAGATATAAACTAATAATAATAATGAAAAGACTCAAAAGACATTTACGAAATGGCCCTCGCGTTCGTTATTCTTAGAACTTTGCGATCATGTGCGTCCGAGTGAAGCTACAAACTGTTATTCTTCAATGCGATCGAACTTGAAATGGCATTAACCCTTTATGGACTAATGGAGTGCTATGATTGCTGTTGTGTTGCAGTGTGATTAGGAAGACTTGGATTCCAAGGTTCTTGCCCACTTCTGTGATACCTTCAGTGGACAGTCCGTTGGGCGCCATTTGTAACAAGATGGATTGGCATGAACTTTTAAATCAACCCTTGTATTATTCCAACATAAATTCTGGGAAATGAAACGCAATCAGTTAACATTTGGAGCAGAACAATACTCAGGAATTTATCACCCAAAAGGTGCCTCACTTTTCCAGACAGCTCTGCTTCTTCCCGTCAGCCCATATTAAGAAGAGGAATTTTGCTACTCTCGTGCTGAACGCCCACGCAGTGAACTCTCATGACGATGACAGATTTTTATGTGACAATGTAAAATCTATCAATAATCGTCAATCCTACGACTTATTGGAACAATCAGTGCTTTTAATGTGATTTCTATTAACCTATGAATCATTTGTTATATATTATTAACAATATAATAAAGAAAAAACTTAATGTTTTCTACGAACTATATTTTAGTTTGTTAGTGTATTCTTGCTCTGTTAACTGGCAACTATGTGACGCGTGAAGAAAAGCGCAAGAGAGTATTCGACATGGAATAGTGAGTGCGTTTATACCTTGAGAACAAGCAAAAATGTTCTACGAACTCTCAAAAGAGAGAGTCCAGAGAGTCGCCGCATGAATTGAGTGTATCAAGTATCTGTTTCCACCAAGATTAGAAGAGTCCCCAAAATTATAGTGTTTAAATTATCAAAGCATCATAAGATGATTTTAGCAACGTAACACTAAAACTTAGCCGGACAGACCATGAAAACCACAAGATGAAACAATGGAAAATAATCAATTGCAACCCCTTGCAGCCTATTGGAAGTGAAGTTTTCTTCATAAACTTTCAACATCGTCTCATAATCATTTCGTGGATATAAACCCGAATTTCGTGCGCGTTAAAACGTCGTCCCGAAATCTTTTACAAGGGCCAGTTTATCTTCGAGTGAAATGTTAATCGTAATGTGCAAATGTTAGCATTGTTTTATATCATATGTGGTCCATGTAATAAAAGTGAATATCAATACAATGTTTTCTACGATTCTTGCTATTTTTCTCAAAAACGAATATAATGATAATGAAATGCGTTTCATAAGTTATGTTTTCTTTTAGTGATTAAAGCGTATGCGACATAAAGTGCTTGTCATAAGGTAAGGTATCTATAAATAGAGAAGTTCAAACGTTACTTTTGTCTCCCACTACTCATCTGGCGTAAATCCCACATGGCTGTCCCACCTTGTATTCTTTTACAGGTATTGACCAGTATGTCTTGGAGCTGACGCAACAGTGACGGTGGGTATACGGCAAATGTCTCTAGCTGGTGTAACGCCCGAATCCTAGGACCGTGGGGGATGAAGACACTTGTGTGTTACCAGTTTCTTACGTTAATTTATTAACTTGTGCACATGAATGATATTTTAAGGAAGACTCTTAAGGAAATGCAAGGTTCGGATCCTGATTACATTATAAGTTGGTCTTCACAAACTGGAACAAGCAAATATCAAACCCACTCCTCTTATAACATATCGACTAGTAATGACACTGAATAACTTAATTGTCCTTTCAATTTTAAATTTATTGAGCTTTTAATGTATACATAGTTTTCGTACATAGAGTTTGTATTTAATGTTTAATCATAAAATATCTATCTAGTGGACTTTTGTTCTAGACATGAAAGCTTTTCTATGGGTTTTGTCTGCGACCGAATGTATTGCCAGGTGACCATCAAAGTGAAATTTTCTCCATCTTACTGGCCGGCTATCAAAGTCTATCATCAAGAGTCTTACACTGAGAAAAAAATGTGTGTGGCGTACTTAAAAAGGTAGGTTACATGCGTAATTCCTGTAGTTTTTAGACTTAACATACAGCGGACGTATAACTGAAAACGCATGTTTTATAATACTGTCCGTGCAGTGTTCCATCTATACGTACTTTCCGTATGAAACAATATAGGCGGTCAGGATCTCACATACAAATGGACGTATATAACATATAGCTGACGAATGTAACATACAAATATGTATGTAATATAAGGAAAACTGTTAGATGTCAGACATCGTGCAATGGCATGATGTAACACCTAAGGGCAGTGCGTAGGTAGCATATGGATAACGTATGCTCCGCACTGATTTCTTTAGTAAGCAAGAGGATTCCGTATATTTGTACAATATACCGCTGTCCGGAGAATGTTTTTTCTCAGTGTAAGAGTGGAGACTTTCATATGAGACAAAGCTTTTTTCGAGACTAGATGGCATTTGCATCATATCACAGGAGACAGCCTACAATCTTCTCTCGCCTCATCTCGTGGCAACATTATTAAAGTAAGTAATTTTATCTTAGGAAGACTTTAAATGTCAGTAACAGTCGAAACGTTTAAATAAATGAACAAGTAGTGAATTCCTGACACCTATCGCATTTCCAGCACTGAATGTAGTTATTCACCACCAACAATTACATAAATGTTGCCACTAAGATGGAAACAGGAGTATTTTTTCTTTTAATTCCGTGAGTACCAGTAGCGAAAAATATGACATTTATTATATAGTTTATATGAAGAAATAAAAAAAAAGGTGTTTATAATCTACAAAACGATGTTCCTAGGAACGCAAAGAAAAGAAATTATTTTTTAAACAATTACAGTAATTGCCCACACTCTGCTTGAGTCGAATGTAATACTGAACTTCACAACAAGCAATGGAAAGTGTTGTTTTCGAAGCTCGTTTGGTGCAAGACTGCCGTCATGAAATAACCATGTTTCGTTTTACCTTCGTATTCTATCACCTCCGATACTTTTGCTGATTTTGCGTTTTATCAATGAATAATTCGTAAGTTGTAGGAAAATTGCCCCATTATATAAAGAAAAGGAGAGTTTCTACCGTAATAGGGACTCGAATCTACGTCCGTAAAATTGCAAGCATTATACCTTAAACCCCTTCGCTACTCTGTTAACCTAGTAATGGTTCACAAAAGCCGTGAAATATTAGAGAGTCATTTTACCTTGTCATGAGAAATCATTTAATAAAATGAATAATTTACTCTCGTTGCTATCAATACTTCAATTCAATTTGAAATGTATTCGTACAGTATGAATAGTTTCCTAACAAGTAAATAATGCTTATGTGTTTAAATTGATGTTTGTGTTTTCTATTTTTTCCTTTCTTTTCCAAAGAACATCTAATGTACACATCACAGAAGCAGAGCATCTAGTGAATCGTATTCTACATAAAAGCTATTCACTTTGGAAAGATGTTTACTATTTGGAATCCTCTCATAATATGCAGTATATTCTTACGTTACTCTTCTGTCAATTTCTCCAAAGAGAAAAGCGAGAGGTCTTTTCCTTATGAACTCGGTGTCTTTCTGTTCTGCCTAAGGGCCCTCTAGCACTTTGTAAAAAATATTATAAATATTCTTATCTTTAGGTAGAACGGGAATAATCTTTGAAGATGTGAATTCTGTACAGGGAGAGATTTCTCCTCGGAATGTTTTTCTTCGTAATTGTAAGAGGTTCTGTGAGAAGAATAACTATTTTTTCAGGTTTCATCATAAATTTTAAATGTTATTCTACTTGTTCTTCTCGGAAAAATGAATAGATACAGTTTTGCTATTAGCAGTATTATTCACATCTATTTTAGTAAGAATGAATGTGATTTCTTTAAATATCTGCAGAGAAATGGAAAACTGATTGACTCACTTGCAAGAAAGTCGTTTGACATTGTAACTGAAACAAAAATTAATCAAACTTAATTCGGTCTAATATAAAGTCATTTCAAAACAAAATATTTCTCAGTTTTCCAGTAATTCATGCCCAACATGCTAAGGTTAGTAGTAAATAAAAGGTATCACATTTCACATCCCCAAGATATGTTTGGCCATACATTAAACAAATAATCCAAGAGGGTGCATAAGACCCTCTTTATCATAAGGGTGCATAAGATTCAAGAGGGTGCATAAGATTATCTGACCTTTTGATTTGGTTGGAACTGTATAAAAACATACAAGTATTTGAAAGTGTTATATTTATATTTTGAATTGGTGCTATTTACAAGCTTGTATATTGACAATATAAATATGAAAATAGAAGTATGTTATCGCATATAGTATAGATTCATGTATAGAAGACAAATAAGCTGATAAGGTGATGCCGAAAAAGAGTTTGTGATGTACAGGAGTAAGACTTTTTTTAAAGGTACTCCTTATGCGTTCTCTTGCATTGCTTACTTAATATGTAGCCAAACATCTCTTGAGGATGTGAACTGTGACACATTTTGCGTACTGAGAGCCTTAGCATGTTGGAAAGGAACTTCTGGAAAATTGAATAAAATTTTGATGTGAAATGACTTGATATTAGGCCGCATTAGGTATGTTTTATGTTCGTTTAAGCCACAATGTCAGACGGCTTTCCTGCAACTGAATCAATCGATTTTCCATTTCCCAGGAGGTGTTAAAAAAAATTGCATTCGTTTGTACTAAAGTGATGTGAATAACACTGCTAATGACAGAACTGTATCCTAGTCATTTTTCCGAAAAGAACAAGTAGAATAACATCTAAAATTTATGATGAAACCTGAAGATATGGTTATTCTTCTTACAGACTTCGTTAGAATTACTAAACAGATGATTATGAATGCAGGAGAAAATCCAAGTGGATAAGACCTTGAAAATTCTTACAAAATGAACTAAAATCAAGGGACAGAATCATAGGCGCAGCCTAATAGAAGGATGATTATTCTTTTCTACAACTGTCACACATCTTTGACAGAGGGAGGGGCGAAGAAGACTACAATTGATGGGCTATATCAAAACAGAAAAATCGTACGTCAAGAGAAAGAGATTAGCAGAAGACCGTGGAGCATGGAAGCTTCTCAGTTGTAGCAACTGACCTGCTAATAATGGCAGAATACCTATGATGATGATAATGTAATGCACCTAAAATGTTATCTGTAATTCTTCACTTTATAAGTAATCTGCTTAAAATACTGAAAACTCAATAAAACACGTAAGACAGTTGTACAGACGTGTTCAAATTATTAGACTCACTCTCGAAAAATGCAAAATTGATGTTGCAGTCCTAATTTCGGAGTTCTTGAACATGTAATTTAATTGTTTAAACCACCAATATAGGATTCTTCATTTGTTTACTGTAGACTTGAAGTGGTGATATCACCGTTGAACAGCAGATGGCATTAGTAGAGGGGGAGAGAGTTCTGAAAGTGGTATTTCAGCTTAGACAGCTGTTGTGATTTCGAACAACAAGTTACAATCTGAAGTAAAGTAGAGCGTCGATTATCCGAAGTAATTGGGGGACATGGGTGTTCGGAAAACTGGTTTGTTCGGATAATCGAACTGTACATGTTTATTTGCCATGCGCGGAGCGACACACAATATAACACTTTGAAACACAGCGACTGGCGGCTTGGCCGGTCAGCAGCGCCTTATGAAGGCCCCATTAGAAGTAATGTTCCGCCAGCGGTGGCTCAGTGCGGCGACTACTGTGGGAAACTTGGTTTGGGAGTGAGGGGGATGATGGATGGTAGGGTGGGAGAGTAACAGGTGCGACCGAGTACACAGTTCGGTTAAGCGGTCGTTCGGTTGACCGACGTTCGGATAATCGACGCTCTACTGTATTGTGTCGTAAGCGGATACGACATTCAAAGCGTTCAACAGTTCGTATGGGTCAGTTCGAAGTGATCTTGACGTGTTTTGTGTATTAATCTTTTATTCTATGAAGTCCTGTAATCGCGGCATAATTTGAAAAGCCAGAGACCTTTCTTCCCGTAAAGTGGAAGTTGTCAAAACACTTCTGGTGAAAGGAAGATATACACGACAAATTGCTATTAGAGTTGGGGTAGGGCAAAAATCTGTGAGTAAAATCTCCGTCGCGATGAGCAAGAAGCAAATGTGTGAGCAAAATAGGCTTTGGAAGTGTGGGTGAGATCCAAAGCTATCGCTAAGAGGTATCAAGAAACTAAAAAAGACTGACTCTGGGAAACAGAAACGCAAATTCTAGAGACTTAAGCATAAAAATGGCTGAGTATGGTGTAGACATTTCGCCTGAAAATGTTCGAAGGGTTCTTTGTATTAAGGGAATAAAAGCACTCAGGCCAAGAAAGAAAGCAAAAATTACTCCAATCATTCCAAAGAAGCGCCTCGAATGGGCACGAGGCAAAGAACATTGGACTGCTGATGATTGAAGAATAGGAGTTTTAGTGATGAATCATGTGTCTTCGTGTCTGATGAATGTTCACAATATGTGCGATTAGTGTTGCATAGGTGTAGGAAAAAACGGAAATTTTGGGTGAAAACCCAGTTTTTTACCGTTTTTTACCGTTTTTCCCCAACCTGAAAGTATAACGACTCACCAAGGGTAGTCGTCAACCTGGTTCGGCTTAGTAAGATATATAAATCTTAAGTGGTAGTATTTGTTTGCATGTAAAAATTATCTTTAATAATTATATACCATTATTCTCACCTTTTCTATTAGAATGATAACGTCGATGAACGTTGCTAAAATGGTTTATTAGCTGATATACTTTATAATATATTTTCCTTCAAACTGTCAAGCACACAAACTTGCTGAAGAAATTGGAAGTTGCTTGGAAATTGAAGTGGAACTTGCTAAATTTGGAAGTTATCAAAAAATAACAATTGGTTATAGTCCCAAGAACTGTGGTATATACCTCTTTAAATTTTGATGGTAAATCTAGCGCCCATTCATGGTTTAAAAAAGTATACGTAACTAGTACATTTTGTCATGGGTTTACCATGTGGTCCGATTTGCCGTAATTCATCCTGTAAGATGTATCATATTACTGCACATGGGCATATGGTATGATTGATACCTTTCGCTTCCGTTGGATGAATTCAAGTTTAGCGTTCTTTTCAGCAGCCAAGTTACATAAGACATAGATCTATAGCTTACTCCCGCAGGGAATTACATCCAGGCCTCCTACGCTAAAGACGCATCCGCTAACATAATAAAACTTCGAAAATGTTGGAACTGATTCGTCTTCATAATTCATAGTTATCTTGATGCACCTGTCCTAAATTTCGAGAGCGGTGCGTTTGGCCCATTAATAAATTTGGGAATTTCAAAAACGCATTTACGAATGTTCTCTAGAAGAAATGTGTATATCTATTACCAGTAAAGTTCCTGTAGTTGTAGGAAAATAGTTTGACATTTGCTGTTTTGTTTCCTATACTGGAAAGTTGGTATACGGCAAAGTATTTTTAGTCGACTTTTCGTTTTCCTAGTAGAATTCCAAACTAAAAGTTGTATAGGAACAGAAATATTCATCCGTAAGCAAAGTTTTCAGTAAGTAAATCTTTTAAATAAAACTTCTACCAAGTAAAATTATACGAACGAATTTCTTTTTAAACTAAAAATTACAAAACAAACCTTTTATACAGTTAAAAATCGTAAACAAAAATAAACTAAATATCACGCAAACAGAAAAATGCATAGATATGCATATTTCTTCTAGTGTTATCTTTAATTGCTGAGTGAAAGTAGTAATATTATACTTAATATATATGTTGGGATGTAATGATCACTTGGAATAAAACATGTAGGTGTAACTCATATAAACCTTCTATTTCTACTTTATAGAAACAAATATTGGTTGGGCATTGATACTGTAAACCACATAAATTCATGTAGGACAAAGGATTTAAATATTGTTTATACAGTTTGTTTTGTGCTTGTACATTCCGCATCAAAAAATTGCGACAGTTAACCCCGTGCAGCTAGGCTAGCCAATGTACACCTTATTCCATATTCGTGTCTGGCAAAGGCACCCTCTCTCTCTCTCTCTCTCTCTCTCTCTCTCTCTCTCTCTCTTCCTTTCCTCTCTAGCGTACTCAAATCAGCAAACAACATGAACAAAATTCTAATTTCAAAATATACAAATATTAGTATCAAGAAACTAATATTTACAAGAACGGAGAAACTTAAACACACACTCAACGAAAAATTGAAACCAATAGATATTTGTTAGAAGTACAGAAGTGAGACACAGAGAAGAAAGTGGATAGACGAAGAAAAATAAATGGTAGCGAAGGTAAAAAATGAATTTAAACGTAATAAGAAAATGACCTAACATTATAAAGAGTCATTTTCCACAAATTCAACAGTAATATGAAAATAACATTTGTTTTTTATACTTTTCCAAGACTATTGGAATATATAGAGGATACTACAAAAAATGCATTAAGTCACTTTCAAAATGAATACCAAACTTCGTGGGCAAATTAAATACTCAATTTCCAGTGAAACTGTAGAGTTCCGAGACACATCTCGGATCATGCCGGAAGTTTAACACACACGCTTTTTTCCCACGTGGTTCGGTTGCAAATTCAGTAGTGTTCATTAAACGTACTGATCCGAAATACATTATAATAAACCCAGTAGGTAGCGTAGGTCGTACCTTCCATTCCAGACTACTAATGCAAATTGAACACAAACGAAAAAGAAAGAAAGAAGGAAAAGAGAAGAAAGAAAAATATAATTGAATGAGTGCTATTTTACAGCCAAATTAGCATGAGAAAGAGCCTATAATAAAATTCCAAATTGTATCATAATGGGAAGTTCCAAATGCCAGAAGAAAAAATGGATGTTCCTTATAGATGTAACAAATGTTTCAGATCTTGCAATTTCGTGCGTGGACATAACAAATTGAATTACAGGACAAAAAAGAATTTTGTGCCAAACTGATATAAATAAAATCTTCTCTTGAAATAACCGAAAAGGTGGTAATTTCTTAACCATTTCTGAACATTTACCTGTTCCGAACATGCACTCTCGATTTTACCTATGGCGGATATAATGTTGTAATTCTCAATAATAGAATGAACAAGCTAGAACTGAAACGGGTCATCGCGTCAGTCAGGTGATGTGGGTTAGCTTATGGACCACCACCAGGTTGAGGATTAGAACTCGTAGTGACCCGGTGATTAGGGCTCGGCAACCCGCAGAAAAGATATTTTACTTACTTTCTTGACATAAAGTGTGCGTGTTTGTGTGAGTGTGAGAGTGGAAAAAAATGAAATGAAATGAAATCTTTAAGTTTTTCGTCCCACAGTTATGCCGGTTAGACTAAAGCAGACGGTGGTAATGAGAAATGAATGAAATGACGGAATGATTAAAGTGGGAGAAAACGGGAGAACCCCGAAAAAACACGAGCACGGTGTTTCTCCACCACAAAGTCCACACGGCGCGAGTTGGGATCGAACCAGAGACCCAAGCACCGGAGGTGAACGCTCTACCACTGAACCACCGCGTCCCCAGAGAGAGAGAGAGAGAGAGGAAGACTGCAGAGAGAGAGGAGAAAAGATGCAAGACATGGTAAGGAAACGTCAATAGAGGGAGAGAGAGAGAAACAAAAAAAAGAGAGAAGAATATAAATATGAAACTACGTATAGTTATTTATCATTACACTGTACGATGAAGAACGCACAACCTGTTTACTCGGATTCTCGGTTATAACTTCTCCAACCGCAGACGAATCTCTGTTTGCATCCAATATTTTCTGGGAAGAAAGATACTACCTAATGAGGATTCTAATCGAGATTTTCCGTTTGGAAACCTAGCACGATATCAACACTCTACTGGTTCTCTTTCCGAAACTTGTTTACCAAATAATATAGTGTTTCTTCCTAAGAGCAATAACATGAAAAGTGGATACTACAGATGAATTAAGTGTTTCGAATTGCTGCAGTAGTCCCGGTGGTTAATATTTGCCCTTTCTCAACCAACATTCGTAAATCGTCTCTATCAAGATACAGGTGTTTGCTTCCATATTGCTCGCGTACCATGAGAAGTCACTCTTCGATTCTTCAAGATCAATTTGTGAAAAAATAACCTTTGGCTAGAGCAGGATTTAAACCTATGTTTCGAAGGTATACTTCTCGCATGTCCTTTACGTTACCTTTATACTATCCTGCCACCTAAAACTATAAGCCAAATATTACTAAGTTCAGTACTGATCTTTAGAACGAACCGGCTTTTTCCTGTAAGGTTCTTTACACAAAAGTACACACGAAAATTCATTTATTCGACTGCCTGGAGACAAATTAGTACCCACTAATTAATGAAATAACAGTAGGTAATATTGGATGCATGCTATAGGCAAAGGGGATTTCTTTCTCATCCACCTTGTAATTCGCACACTTTCCACAGATATAGACAGGAAGTGCCAAGGAGATTCGTTTTACATAACGACTGTGGTAACAATAATATAACTAGTGATATCAATATGTTTACGGAGTAGGTTACATTCTGTTGCTAGTTGACACGGAACACTGAAAGGTTTTACAACTCATTTGAACACTTCCATTGTTTTATGCATTATAAACATATGGTGAATTGATATTTACTTGTACGTACAAATGGGTAATTTATTGGTTAAAGGAAAACACAAAAAATAACCCGTGGGAATCGAACTACAGACACTTTGCACGTGAGCCATAGACGTTTCTCACTCTGCCATGACGTGACTTGGCAACATTGCGCGTCGTATCATATATGCTGCGAGTCAGAAATTTGAAGACGCTTTTTCTCCACTTTTTTTGGCTATTTCGCTCTCCCAATTTGTAATATTAACACTTTATATATGTAATACTACCTCGCAAAAGATAGTCCCGAAGTTTATTTACCAAAGTCTCCTTGTTAGTAATATTTGGAATATAGATTTAGGTGGCAGGATAGTGTAGGGGTAACTTACTGGATTACGAGCTAATATAACTTCAAAACATAGGATGTTCATAATCCTGTTGAAGCCAAAAGTTATTTTTTACAAAGGGACGTGAAGAATCGAAGAGTGACCTCACATACTAAAAGAGCAATCCGTAAGAATATGGAAGCAAACACTTATATCATGAGAGAGATGATTTAAGAATGTTGGTTGGGAAAGGACAAATAATAAGTATGGGAGCTACTACGGCAATTCGGACCTGTAGTATCCACTTTCCATGTCATTGTTCTTAGGAAGAAACACTATAATATTTGTCAAACAAGTTTCGGGTAGAGTACCCGGTGAAGTGTTGGCATTGTGCTAAACTTCCAAACGGAAAATCTCGGTTCCAATCCCCCATCATGTAGTATCTTTTCTCCCATAAAATATGGGATGCAAACAGATTCCTCTGTGCGGTTTTCATCATACAGTGTAAAGATAAGTAATATTCTTATTTATATTCGTCTCGCTTCCTCTCTCTCTCTCTCTCTCTCTCTCTCTCTCTCTATATATATATATATATATATATATATATATATATATATATATATATATATATATATATTGACGTTTCCTTACCGTGTCTTGCATCTTTCCTCCCTCTCACACACTCATACGTACACGCACACACAAACACACATATTTTAAATCAAGGAAATAAGTAAAATATTATTTTTCTGTTACCGGGTATTTATATTATTTCCGGGTCACTACGGGTTCGAATCCGTGAAGTCCGTGTTCAACTCTGAACAAACAACGTGATGATCACGTTCAATTGAGATCAGGATGGGGTATCATTACTTGCTTTCCAAGCAAAGGGTACCACAATATTACCGGAATAAACTATACATCACCGCTGCGTGCGTTGCGGGATTCTGTGAAATCCCAAAGCGTGGCGTGCTAATACAAGGTACCCGCCTCTTGGAAAACAACGCTCCTGTTCTCTGCTCGAATGTTGGCCAGACAGATGTAAGACCCTGTTTTTGAAATCCATCGACAGATGTAAGACCCTGTTTTTGAAATCCATCATAGTTCGCGTTTTCTCTTGACCGCATACCATCTTCATTCCTCCTCTTAATTACCATGTAGTCATTTACTAGGGGCAAGTACTTCTACGATGTTGCCATGCTGCTTTCTGAGGTACAGTAATGAATCTTGAACTACTACACCTTATTTCACGTTCGGACCTACAACACCGCAGCGATGCGGAATTTCTCGTTAACCGACAAAATTTCAAAGCAACTACACATGTGCAAATTACTCAGAAACTATTGGTTTGCGACCCCTGCTTCATATAGGTGAAAATGTTCCAAAGTACTTGTACACTCCGGACAGCGGTATATTTTACAACTTTACGGTATTATCTTGCTTACTATAGAAATCAGTACGGATAACGTATGCTACATAAGTACTTCCCTTAGATGTTACATCATGTCTTTGCAGGATGTCTGACATCTAAGAATTTCCCGTATATCACATGCATACACTTATGCTACCTTCGTCAGCTATATGTTATATATGTCCATTTGTATGTAAGATCCTGACCGCCTACATTGTTTCATACGGAAAGTACGTATAGATGGAACACTTATACAGAAAGTATTATAAAATATGCGTTTTCAGTTATACGTCTGCTGTACGTTAAGTCCAAAAACTACAGGAATTACGCATGTAACCTATCTTTTTAAGTACGCCACCTACAACTTTTTTCTCAGTGTACATAGAACTTTAAATGAACTAAGCAATGATTAACAGTAATAAATTTAAATTTTCAAAGTTAATTAACATACGTGTGAATGTGTCATAAGCAGGTAGAGCAGATATATCTTTGCTTATAATATCACTTTTATTTCAGTCATCGTCCATGCCATCTTCCACAGAATTACGACTTGTACCACTACAATGAGTAAAAGCATTTTCCTTCTGCATACACACTGTAGAATAGAACATTGTGATATGCTGCATCCGCATTTTACAAATTTCAATAAGTATAAGGTAACCAAGAAATTTCTATGACTTTTTGTGGAGGTTTGTGTTCAGTTGACCCTTACACCGTGAGTTGCATGCGAATAGAAACAAGGCGAAGGTCAGTTGTTGGTGTGGATATATCCAACATACTACCTGGTTGTAGCAGTTCAGTTACACTGTCAATTCCGTAAGGACAGAGTGAACATGGGACCTCCACAGGGCGTCATAAGCATGTATGCAGTACGAGTTCAAACTGGGATCAAACGCCACTGCTGTGGGGCGGAAGATATTCCAGGCCTTTGGTGATAGTATGGGGACTACGCGGACAGTGCAGCAGTGGTTTAACAAGTTTAAAGACGGTGGTGAAGCCCTCGAAGACGCAACACGTGCCCCACACAACGAAGAACAACACAAGTACAAAATGAAGATCTTGAGGCAGCAATTAAGGCGAACAGTGGCCAGATATGTAAGGAACTAGTTCTAGAGTTCAGTGTGAGTGAAGAAATCATTCGGCAGAAACTCCATCAACTTGGGAAGAACTACAAGTTGGATCGATGAGTCTCCATGATTTGACTCCCGGCAGAAGACAACGCGAGCACACACCTGTATTTCTTTGATGTCTCGTCTGAGGAAGGAGCCATTTCTGGACAGGGTCCTGTAGGAAGCTGGACGGCGCCGTCATCATTGGTTAGCATCCCATGATCCGGTCCAAAACAGCCGAAATCAGCACTGCAGATGAAGAAGGCCCTCCTGTGCGTTTGGTGGACTGCTTGCGGCATCGTGCATCGGGAACTGCTACTAGCTGGTCAGAGCACCAATGCAACTGTGTACTGTCAGCAGCTGAGTCGTGTTTAAGAAAATCTCAAAACTCTGTAGACACCAATTCTGAATCCTAAAGGGGTCATCCTGTTACACAACAACGCTAAGTTCCAAGTGGCTGGAATGACCTGGGACACCATTCTACACCTTGGATGGGAAACATTATACCATCCACCGTACTCCCCGGACATTGCACCGTTCGATTATCACGTGTTCCAATCCGTGGACAATCACTTTAGAGGACACCAGTTCAAATCCCTAGTAGAGGTGCAAATTGCACTTGATACATTCTTCGCTTTACGTCCCAGCAATTTATATAGCGGTGGAAACAATATATTTACTTCATAATAAGATTGTTACTTCAACATACTTTACAAATACAAATAAACATTTCGTAAAAATGAGCACTTCTAGTAAGATCTAACAGCAAGTGCCATCTTGTATGCTCATTGTAAAACGAATCTAATATTTTCTTTTATTTATTACCTTTTTCGATATCAGAAGACACAACCAAATAAATCAGTGTCCTGTGTTGTAGCTGAAACAGAACTCTATCTTATAGTACAATATTTATAATATGTAATGTTCCATTGCGCAGTAGTTAAGGAAATAAGCTAAAATATGTACTGACTTCCGGGTGGTGATCCACCTTAATTAGGAGGGGCACAGGAGGCGCGTAAGTGAGACTTCGAATGGTAATAACGCATGGCGGCCATTATAGAAAATTCTCCATAGCGGCCTTACCCCACCTCGGAAAGTGGTAGACTTTTCGCCATCATTTTCCTCAGGTATTTTTTCATAAAATGTTGTTAGTAGAAATTGTATTGCAATTTGTTTCCGGTACAGTCATTTTTTGACCTAACTTTCCTAAGTCTAGTACGTTGGAATTGAGGTGAGAAAAGTAGGTGTATCGGGTGACATCCAGAAGTCCTAAACGGCAGAAGTCCTAAAAATATAGGCACTAGACCTAAATTTTTGGACTTCTGCAGTTTAGGACTTCTGCCGTTTAGGACTTCTGCAATTTAGGACTTCTGCAGTTTAGGACTTGTGCCGCGATATGATTTTTAGGACTTCTGGCGTTTAGGACTTCTGCCTTTTAGGACTTGTGTCGTTTAGGTCTTGTGCCTATTTCATTCACTTGCTTTAGTTCTGAAATTCGCCACCACCACACGAAATTGGGACGATGCAGCAACTAGTTGGCAATAATGTTACGAACGTAGCTAATTCCAACAGTAACAGCCATATTTCTACTACTAAGAATATTATTATCACTATCTGTTCTGCACTTATACACGAGTTACATAATACAACCTATTTCATTCTAAGAATTAATTACATAATTAGTTAAGAAATTCGTTTCTTTCGAATGGAGATACGAGAATCGCAAGACAAATTCCTAAAACAAAAATAAATAAATAAAAAATAAAAAAAAAATGTTTAAAAAGCATATTATACTAGACTTCTGAAACCAAGCAAACATTCAGAATTGCAATATATATTATGTGGAGAGTATTTTATTAAGAATAGGACAAAAATCCACCAAAGTTTACTTAATTAGGACAAAAGCTCACTAGACATTTCACGAGTGAACATTAAATATCAACTGTATACATAAAGAACGCAGTAAATTTAAAATTGAACAAAGAACATTTATTATGCAATATACTGGGTGACATTCATAAGTCCTAAACGGCACAAGTCCTAAAAATATAGGCACTAGACCTAAATTTTAGGTCCTGGGCCATTTTTGCAGAAATTACTACATAGTCATTTAGGGGTGTAGCCTGCAAATTTTTCTAGGGGTGCAGGCTTTTTATATATTAAAAGCAAATAAAAAGTTTATTTCCAGATTACGAAAGCTTCAACAAGAAAATAAATTAATGCATATTACACATGTACATAAATGCATAGTATTATTATATTTCCAGTTAGTTCCTTTTTGAAACCTGGACCTTGACAGAGCGTAGATTTAAAACCACAGCTTGCGGGAAATGTACGAATAAGTTAGTTATAAGAAATCGGAAACTGTTCATGGAAGTCCATTTGTTTGACTGTATTTATCTTCTATACTCTTATATAAAAGAGTAAAGATGAGTGATTTTTTGGGCATACTATTACAAGTAGAGTCCTTATATTTTAAGTATAAAATATAATTTTCTTATGAAAGCAGGACATAAGAAAGAATTTTTGGAAATAAGTATCGTAAAAAGGGTGGGGCAAGGTTTTTTTAAAGGGTAGTGTATCTAGCAAAGTTTCTGAAGCTATAGTAAAATGAAACTTAGCATATAAACTTTCCTGTTAAAAAAAACTGAAAATTGAACACATAAAAGGGAAAGAGCAAAGGGAGCACTTTTTTATGTTCGAATTCCCCATTACTTACTCAGAAAATATGTAAATAAACTAAGGAAGGATTGTTTAAGCTAGATGCGTGAAGCTCGGTATTCGAACTTTTAACTAAAAGTAATAAAATACTATATGTTTCAGCGTCTTGAGAATTACCCTTCTAAGGGGAAGAAGGGTCAATTTTTATAATATTAAAATATTTCACTGCTTATGAGATTTGGGCAGAAAACTCTTTCTTTTAGCCTCGGTTCATCCAGGTAAGCAAACGAGAGTACAAAGTGGAAGATTAATTAGGTTCTTTTAATTATTTCAACATGTTGACGTAGTTTAATTCTTTTAAAACTGTATTCTTTCACATTCTATTATAAACATCCATCATTTGCTGTAATTATTAAACACGTTTAATAAACATAAAACAGACTAACCCCCGGTCCCGGCCAGGGATGTGTTTTTGGTGTTAAGCCATCATTTGCCGTTCGTAACATAATCTTTGATTTTAACATCACGTACTATCAAGTCTCAGAAATGTAGCATATATGAAATATACTACTACTACTACTTCTATTACTACTACTATACTACTACTACTACTACTACTAATAATAATAATAATAATAATAATAATAATAATAATAATAATAATAATAATAATAATATGTACTTCTTAAACACGTATGTATCTATGTATTATTAATTCTTTCATAATCTTGAAAGAAACTTCTTATTTGTTTTTAGTTTGTAAAAATCAAGGCCCTCTAGAATAACTTGCTGGTTACTCCCTGAATGACTATGTATTGGTTTCTGTACATGTATGGTGTTATCACTTACTAGTCTAGTGTTATTTGTAGAACAAGACAATGGTCCTTGTCTTGGAATATTACTAGTTTGGTGTGGTAGTACAGTGATAAAGTGTGACCTATAATTTAATTTCCCTGTAGGATATGCTATCTGCAATGCAATAAGCTATATATGCTTCTTCTTCCTATCAAGGCTGGGCGATAAGCACCTGCAATTCCATTACAAATAAGGACGAAATTATTTTATAAACTACTTGGTGAACCTTTGTTAATATAACGCTATTAGTTCTTACAACCTTTTGTTAATCTTATTTAACAATTGCAAAATGGAATAAGAGAGAAAATATATAATGATGATGATTGTTTATTTACATAAGGTATACATACAACAAAAGGGAATCTGTTGGTCATTACTGCGAATCTGCTAAGCCAGAGTCAAACTCTGTGTGTCACAAAAGTTAGTTTAACAGAGTTTAAAATAATATATTTTGTTTATATATATTTTGTTTGACTTACAAAGATTATGATATTAGAAAAATGATTTGAAAGAACACGCCAGGCATAAGATAAGCCTTGGGCTATATCGCTTAGAACTGTTTTAAGAGTGAAAATATCATTTATGCATTAAATTTCATTACTGGCTACTTACACGTTTCGGCTTCGTATTGGAAGTCAGCTTCTCGTGTTCTTTTCTAATCCCACGATAAGTGTTTTAATTGCACACTAATTATAGACACTATAATTCACTAGATGCGTCACGTCTTCCTCTTCCAAGCCTAGAGTAGCTCTTTGTGTCAACCTCTTTGTGTGGCTACGTAGTCGGGATCGAACTTTTGACCTCTAAAGACAGCATTAGTGGTAGCCCACAGCAAACCTCTTTGCGTGGCTATATAGAACGGTATGGATCTCAGGACCTCTGAGGTAGGCAACAGTCACAGCCCACAGCAAACCTCTTTGCGTGGCTTATGGAGCTGAATAAAACTAAATTGAACTCTGGGCCTCTCTCTTCCGAAATCGAGGCAGCCAGTTAACCAAGAACTCCTCGGCAAACGTGCAGCACCTTGGCCTACCTTCCGAGAAGGATCTCCGTGACCTAAAAAACCCGAGGTTTAAATGCTCCGTAAGGTTCTTGGTTTTTCAGGTCACGAACTACTTTCTCTAACTAAATTTTAGTTGGGAAGTTAATTTTTAGTTTGTGTTCCGTTCTTAATACAGCCACGGAAACTTTTCCAACGGTTTCTTGTTAACTTATGGGAAAACACAGCTTTATTTTGTTTAATATTCGAATTTTTTTTTCATTCTCACAGTGTATAATGTCCTGATCGTAGGTGATCGTTACATTTGACTATTTTTTCCGCTTATACATGGGTCTTTGGCGGCTCAGTGGTAGAGAGTTCACCTCTGGTGCATAGGGCCCGCGTTCGATCTGGACTCCTGCCATGTGAACTTTGTGGTGGACAAACACCGTGTGCGTGGGTTTCCTCGGGGTTCTTCTGTTTCCCCCCACTTATTTCATTTCCTTCATTTCTCATCATCACTGTCTCCTTTAGCCTATCCAGCATAATCTTGGGACGTAAAACTCAAAGATTTTATTTCATTTTTACGCTTTTACATTGTAACAAGATGGATTGGAATGAACTTTTAAATCAACCCTCGTATTATTCCAACATCAATTCTGGGAAATGAAACGCAATCAGTTAACATTTGGAGCAGAACAATACTCAGGAATTTGTCACCCAAAAGGTGCCTCACTTTTCCAGACAGCTCTGCTTCTTCCCGTCAGCCCATATTAAGAAGAGGAATTTTGCTACTCTCGTGCTGAACGCCCACGCAGTGAACTCTCATGACGATGACAGATTTTTATGTGACAATGTAAAATCTATCAATAATCGTCAATCCTACGACTTATTGGAACAATCAGTGCTTTTAATGTGATTTCTATTAACCTATGAATCATTTGTTATATATTATTAACAATATAATAAAGCAAAAACTTAATGTTTTCTACGAACTATATTTTAGTTTGTTAGTGTATTCTTGCGCTGTTAACTGGCAACTATGTGACGCGTGAAGAAAAGCGCAAGAGAGTATTCGACATGGAATAGTGAGTGCGTTTATACCTTGAGAACAAGCAAAAATGTTCTACGAACTCTCAAAAGAGAGAGTCCAGAGAGTCGCCGCATGAATTGAGTGTATCAAGTATCTGTTTCCACCAAGATTAGAAGAGTCCCCAAAATTATAGTGTTTAAATTATCAAAGCATCATAAGATGATTTTAGCAACGTAACACTAAAACTTAGCCGGACAGACCATGAAAACCACAAGATGAAACAATGGAAAATAATCAATTGCAACCCCTTGCAGCCTATTGGAAGTGAAGTTTTCTTCATAAACTTTCAACATCGTCTCATAATCATTTCGTGGATATAAACCCGAATTTCGTGCGCGTTAAAACGTCGTCCCGAAATCTTTTACAAGGGCCAGTTTATCTTCGAGTGAAATGTTAATCGTAATGTGCAAATGTTAGCATTGTTTTATATCATATGTGGTCCATGTAATAAAAGTGAATATCAATACAATGCTTTCTACGATTCTTGCTATTTTTCTCAAAAACGAATATAATGATAATGAAATGCGTTTCATAAGTTATGTTTTCTTTTAGTGATTAAAGCGTATGCGACATAAAGTGCTTGTCATAAGGTAAGGTATCTATAAATAGAGAAGTTCAAACGTTACTTTTGTCTCCCACTACTCATCTGGCGTAAATCCCACATGGCTGTCCCACCTTGTATTCTTTTACAGGTATTGACCAGTATGTCTTGGAGCTGACGCAACAGTGACGGTGGGTATACGGCAAATGTCTCTAGCTGGTGTAACGCCCGAATCCTAGGACCGTGGGGGATGAAGACACTTGTGTGTTACCAGTTTCTTACGTTAATTTATTAACTTGTGCACATGAATGATATTTTAAGGAAGACTCTTAAGGAAATGCAAGGTTCGGATCCTGATTACATTATAAGTTGGTCTTCACAAACTGGAACAAGCAAATATCAAACCCACTCCTCTTATGTCTGGCGCACCGAACTAAGACAGATGTTTTAGTGGGGAGAAAGCGAATTTTTGAACTTCACTGTTTCCTATTCAATGCCATTGTAGTGATTTGTGTGTTGTGTCTTGTAGTATAATATTTTACAATGTCAACGCTTAGTGAAATGGAAACACTGCTTGAAGCGGTGAAAAAGTTGTCCGCAGATTTGGCTGCAACTAACCAAATATTAAAATCAAATCAAAAAGAGTTGACCAAACAATTTGAGAATTTAAGAGCAGATGTGGTTGAATTACGCGAAAAGTATGAAACGCACAAAAAGGTTGAAATCAATTCTCGAGAGCTGTTAAATCAGCCAAACACTGCTGAAGAAACGCAGGTAGGTCCTAGTTTATGCATACAAGAATGCGAAACAATCACTGAAAAGTTAAAATGTGGATCTAGCAATTAATATTGTGCGAAAGAAATATATCCTTGCATTCTTTTACATGTAGTGTTACTTACATTTTTATATCTTGTGTTCATTTTAGAATATATAATTCATAAATTCACGTACAAAATGTTAGCATTAAATTTAATGAAAGTAAGAACACAGATAGAGTTAAACTACGCTAACGCAATAAATGAATATAAATATAGTACCGTTCCATTTTGCCTAGAAGAGTTTCAAAATGCTTTAGGTCTCAATGTAGAAACTCATAGTTTCAATAGAGTAGCGAAACTTGCAATTTGTGAATATGTGTTTAATTTTAATTGTGAATATAGGAAAAATGTAGAAAAGGAGATCAATCTCCGCGTACGTGGTATTAGGAAATCAATTCAGTACGAGAAACTAAAAGAGAAGTGTGCTCGCGGCAAGTATATAGATTTTAACTATGTAGCTAGAAAGTTGAAACTTCAGTGTGACGACGTTAATGTCAAGAATAAAGTTATCGAAATAATAGTTCAACGGCTACAGAAAAAGTATTCCAATGATGTTAGTTCTTTTAGTGATCATGATAGTACGTTCAATAAAAAGGAGAAAGAATTATTTTCAAGTAATGTTGAAAATTCTCCTAAAAATGCTCTTGGTGGTATCAAATCTATCCTCAAAAAACGTAGTAAGGATGTCAGTTTATATACTATGTCAGGTAATGTGGGTCAAACCGAAAAGGAAAATAAAATTCCGAAAAAGGTTAAATTTGCAGATGAAGTTAATGTTGACCCGTTAGCATATGTTCGTCATACTTGTCCTTCTGAGGTTAGAACTAAAAGTTGTAAACGGAAATTGGAAAATGTTGCCGATAATACTGATTTTTATCTAAATCCTGTTAAAAAAAGGTAGGTTATCTGAAGTCCAGGAATCGCATTTTGTTCAAATTAATGAAAGTGAAAATGTTAGGTGGAATGAGTTGTTTCAGTTGTTAGGTAACAATACTGTACAATTACAAAGCATTACAACCCAACTGGAAAACATATCTGTTCTACAGAGTAATGATATATTTTCTCAAGGGAACGAAGTAAGTATTAAATTAGCCAGTGTAAATTCAAACACCGTGCAGGTTGACTTCATGGGGGCTACCTCCAACAGTAGTACGAGTGTGGTTGATGTAACCACCACTAGGGAAATAAAAAGTGATACTGTTGTAGTATTTTTAGACGAAATTAAAGTCTGCACTTGTCACTTATGTGAAAGGAAGTGGGTGGATCAGCTGTTTCCCCCCTCCGGCTCAATGCTACTTGTTCATAAGAAATGTTTGTCTATAAGTCCTGTATTTTTTGTGGTGTATACACGGCATATTGAAAGTTACCCTAGAGTAAAATTCATTAGGCAACCAGTTCAGAATGATGAGTTGCGTTATTTTTCCATTGGTAATATATCTTTAGTGTTGCTAGAAGATACAGTATGTACACTTGTAATTGTGTGTTTTAGTAAAAATAAAACCCTTCCATGTTCGCCTGGCATACATCGTGCAACTTGTAAATCCATGAAATTTAGATTCAAAAAGGGTAAGAAAAAGTGTATTAAACCAAATCAAAACGTTCAGATTGACTACCCACCAACCAATACTTTGTACTCAACTCGAAATGTTATTGAAAAATTTAGAAACAGAAATTTTTGTTCGGAAAGCAAAAAAGGTAAGCAAAGGTTTTTCCACCGTGCAAAAATGAAAAATAACCTGAAATTCTGCAAAAAAGTGCGCAAATTAAGTAAGGTATTACGCCTACGTAAAAAGTGTAAATTCTTTGCTGCCAACATTTGCAATGACACTCAAATAGTAAATGTCCCGAGTGTACAAACAATTCGTAAGGTAACTGCTAATTCTCATGTTAAGGTAGCACATAAAGTTAGTGCTTGTAGAATGTTGCGTTTTCATATTAACAAAATCAAACGAATGCCCAGTACGGAAGTTAAAAGCAAAATTCTTGAACGCATGACAATTTTACTTTACGATGTTGTAATAAATCCAATACGAAAAGGAATTGGGTAAACGACATCAACACATAGCCGGATTGCCCATTTTCCATATTGTTGACCTTGCAATGAAAATAAATTTTGGTAACATTGCAGAAATTTTTGTACAAAATTCTCTGGTATTAGTAATTGTTTTTCTTACTATAAATATTTTTTAACACTGTTAGTATTTTACAAATTTTGAATATTAATTTTTCACTTCATATATTGTTGCACCTCATAAGATATTGAAAATGTTGAATGAGAGATACCATTTTTAAAATTTTGATATTTGAAATATACGTGGTACGAAATTACTTGTAATCGCATATTTTTTCGTTAATGCATTCACAACGAAATTTTGTTTTTCGAATTATAGAAATATAGTGGTTCTTTTTGAAGTGCAAGAGTGAATTTGCGTAGTGAAAATTTTCAAATATAACAAAATGAAATAAATTTAAATTGTGAAGATGTGGAAAATCTATATTGAATATTCCAGCACAACGTTTCAATTTTACAAAACTAAAAAATGTTTCGAATCACAAATTTAAATATTTTGGTGAGAAATCATTCGGTAATGAACCTAAATTATTGCATTTTAAATTAATGAGTCAAATTTCTCAATTTCTAAATAACAACCATGCGTCAATTAATAGTAACGTATACTTACGATGTGTTATGTCAATTTATTTGTTTTACCAAATCAGTATGCCTCTGGGATTACCAATCAGCTGAGGATACTTAAAGTTTGGTGTGGTAAGTTATGGTAGTTACATGTACCCACCGTCATGGCGCGTTGTTTAGTTGAAAATAATATATAATGAGATATCCTACTATAAAGGAGTACCAATAAATTGTGTACATACTAATTGTTAGCAACTATTGTTGCATTCACTTTGTATTAATCTTTTCGTTGAATACGAAAATATTTCAAGTAGAACTTGAAAACACGGAAGCAAAGGTCCCTCCAATATTATGGGTTACTCATATTATGTAATGCCCGGAGTAGGCAATTTTCTTATTAGTCCCCTCTGTATTATTTTTAAATTTTAACCAAACATACTATTTTTTCACTTTGCTTCGGGGATGGAAATATATTAACTAACAATTGGGGTAGGGTCTTGCTAACTTAATGCAGACAGTATATTTTTATATACTTCGAGCGTGACGAACTCGCATCAGCCTAGTTTATTTCATTTTTAAGTAAATGAAATATTTTTAGTGTTATATTTACACATGTGCTTTTAATATGTAATCTTAATAAAATATGAATCAATTGCGTGCACTATATCATATGTTTTAGTTGTGTTGAATTACTTTGAATATTCTTAGTGAATAGTTTGTGTTAATATGTCAATGAAAGTACACTTTTGAATTTTATGAATAATGTTGATGTTTTCATTGTAATAAATTTTCTACACATATAGTAGGAAAGAATATTTTATTTTCATGAAAAATAGAATCATGATTAGTTGAATTATTCGATGATATTGTGTGTTTTATTCTAGAATTAAGAAGTATTATTGCACAATCTTAAATTAATTTTACCATTTTAAATTTATTGGTATATAGTTAGTTTGTGCTATTCATATTTTACTGTACATTCTTAAATATGGCATTGAATACAATACCTTATTGAATACGATACCTTACCAAATGTAATATTTTATTGAATATAATGTTTTATTGAATACATTATTTCATTGAATATATTAATATGTTTGTATAATTTGGTTTGAATTTTGAGAAACATTATGAAGTACAATGTTGAATAGTATTTTGAATTACTAGTAACTATTGTTTTATATTCAAACATTGAAATTATATTTGTGTTTACATTTCAAGGAATAATTAAAATAAAAAGAAGATATAAACTAATAATAATAATGAAAAGACTCAAAAGACATTTACGAAATGGCCCTCGCGTTCGTTATTCTTAGAACTTTGCGATCATGTGCGTCCGAGTGAAGCTACAAACTGTTATTCTTCAATGCGATCGAACTTGAAATGACATTAACCCTCTATGGACTAATGGAGTGCTATGATTGCTGTTGTGTTGCAGTGTGATTAGGAAGACTTGGATTCCAGGGTTCTTGCCCACTTCTGTGATACCTTCAGTGGACAGTCCGTTGGCCGCCATTTGTAACAAGATGGATTGGCATGAACTTTTAAATCAACCCTTGTATTATTCCAACATAAATTCTGGGAAATGAAACGCAATCAGTTAACATTTGGAGCAGAACAATACTCAGGAATTTATCACCCAAAAGGTGCCTCACTTTTCCAGACAGCTCTGCTTCTTCCCGTCAGCCCATATTAAGAAGAGGAATTTTGCTACTCTCGTGCTGAACGCCCACGCAGTGAACTCTCATGACGATGACAGATTTTTATGTGACAATGTAAAATCTATCAATAATCGTCAATCCTACGACTTATTGGAACAATCAGTGCTTTTAATGTGATTTCTATTAACCTATGAATCATTTGTTATATATTATTAACAATATAATAAAGCAAAAACTTAATGTTTTCTACGAACTATATTTTAGTTTGTTAGTGTATTCTTGCGCTGTTAACTGGCAACTATGTGACGCGTGAAGAAAAGCGCAAGAGAGTATTCGACATGGAATAGTGAGTGCGTTTATACCTTGAGAACAAGCAAAAATGTTCTACGAACTCTCAAAAGAGAGAGTCCAGAGAGTCGCCGCATGAATTGAGTGTATCAAGTATCTGTTTCCAAAGAAGATTAGAAGAGTCCCCAAAATTATAGTGTTTAAATTATCAAAGCATCATAAGATGATTTTAGCAACGTAACACTAAAACTTAGCCGGACAGACCATGAAAACCACAAGATGAAACAATGGAAAATAATCAATTGCAACCCCTTGCAGCCTATTGGAAGTGAAGTTTTCTTCATAAACTTTCAACATCGTCTCATAATCATTTCGTGGATATAAACCCGAATTTCGTGCGCGTTAAAACGTCGTCCCGAAATCTTTTACAAGGGCCAGTTTATCTTCGAGTGAAATGTTAATCGTAATGTGCAAATGTTAGCATTGTTTTATATCATATGTGGTCCATGTAATAAAAGTGAATATCAATACAATGTTTTCTACGATTCTTGCTATTTTTCTCAAAAACGAATATAATGATAATGAAATGCGTTTCATAAGTTATGTTTTCTTTTAGTGATTAAAGCGTATGCGACATAAAGTGCTTGTCATAAGGTAAGGTATCTATAAATAGAGAAGTTCAAACGTTACTTTTGTCTCCCACTACTCATCTGGCGTAAATCCCACATGGCTGTCCCACCTTGTATTCTTTTACAGGTATTGACCAGTATGTCTTGGAGCTGACGCAACAGTGACGGTGGGTATACGGCAAATGTCTCTAGCTGGTGTAACGCCCGAATCCTAGGACCGTGGGGGATGAAGACACTTGTGTGTTACCAGTTTCTTACGTTAATTTATTAACTTGTGCACATGAATGATATTTTAAGGAAGACTCTTAAGGAAATGCAAGGTTCGGATCCTGATTACATTATAAGTTGGTCTTCACAAACTGGAACAAGCAAATATCAAACCCACTCCTCTTATAACATATCGACTAGTAATGACACTGAATAACTTAATTGTCCTTTCAATTTTAAATTTATTGAGCTTTTAATGTATACATAGTTTTCGTACATAGAGTTTGTATTTAATGTTTAATCATAAAATATCTATCTAGTGGACTTTTGTTCTAGACATGAAAGCTTTTCTGTGGGTTTTGTCTGCGACCGAATGTATTGCCAGGTGACCATCAAAGTGAAATTTTCTCCATCTTACTGGCCGGCTATCAAAGTCTATCATCAAGAGTCTTACACTGAGAAAAAAATGTGTGTGGCGTACTTAAAAAGGTAGGTTACATGCGTAATTCCTGTAGTTTTTAGACTTAACATACAGCGGACGTATAACTGAAAACGCATGTTTTATAATACTGTCCGTGCAGTGTTCCATCTATACGTACTTTCCGTATGAAACAATATAGGCGGTCAGGATCTCACATACAAATGGACGTATATAACATATAGCTGACGAATGTAACATACAAATATGTATGTAATATAAGGAAAACTGTTAGATGTCAGACATCGTGCAATGGCATGATGTAACACCTAAGGGCAGTGCGTAGGTAGCATATGGATAACGTATGCTCCGCACTGATTTCTTTAGTAAGCAAGAGGATTCCGTATATTTGTACAATATACCGCTGTCCGGAGAATGTTTTTTCTCAGTGTAAGAGTGAAGACTTTTATATGAGACAAAGCTTTTTTCGAGACTAGATGGCATTTGCATCATATCACAGGAGACAGCCTACAATCTTCTCTCGCCTCATCTCGTGGCAACATTATTAAAGTAAGTAATTTTATCTTAGGAAGACTAAATGTCAGTAACAGTCGAAACGTTTAAATAAATGAACAAGTAGTGAATTCCTGACACCTATCGCATTTCCAGCACTGAATGTAGTTATTCACCACCAACAATTACATAAATGTTGCCACTAAGATGGAAACAGGAGTATTTTTTCTTTTAATTCCGTGAGTACCAGTAGCGAAAATTATGACATTTATTATATAGTTTATATGAAGAAATAAAAAAAAAGGTGTTTATAATCTACAAAACGATGTTCCTAGGAACGCAAAGAAAAGAAATTATTTTTTAAACAATTACAGTAATTGCCCACACTCTGCTTGAGTCGAATGTAATACTGAACTTCACAACAAGCAATGGAAAGTGTTGTTTTCGAAGCTCGTTTGGTGCAAGACTGCCGTCATGAAATAACCATGTGTTTCGTTTTACCTTCGTATTCTATCACCTCCGATACTTTTGCTGATTTTGCGTTTTATCAATGAATAATTCGTAAGTTGTAGGAAAATTGCCCCATTATATAAAGAAAAGGAGAGTTTCTACCGTAATAGGGACTCGAATCTACGTCCGTAAAATTGCAAGCATTATACCTTAAACCCCTTCGCTACTCTGTTAACCTAGTAATGGTTCACAAAAGCCGTGAAATATTAGAGAGTCATTTTACCTTGTCATGAGAAATCATTTAATAAAATGAATAATTTACTCTCGTTGCTATCAATACTTCAATTCAATTTGAAATGTATTCGTACAGTATGAATAGTTTCCTAACAAGTAAATAATGCTTATGTGTTTAAATTGATGTTTGTGTTTTCTATTTTTTCCTTTCTTTTCCAAAGAACATCTAATGTACACATCACAGAAGCAGAGCATCTAGTGAATCGTATTCTACATAAAAGCTATTCACTTTGGAAAGATGTTTACTATTTGGAATCCTCTCATAATATGCAGTATATTCTTACGTACTCTTCTGTCAATTTCTCCAAAGAGAAAAGCGAGAGGTCTTTTCCTTATGAACTCGGTGTCTTTCTGTTCTGCCTAAGGGCCCTCTAGCACTTTGTAAAAAATATTATAAATATTCTTATCTTTAGGTAGAACGGGAATAATCTTTGAAGATGTGAATTCTGTACAGGGAGAGATTTCTCCTCGGAATGTTTTTCTTCTTAATTGTAAGAGGTTCTGTGAGAAGAATAACTATTTTTTCAGGTTTCATCATAAATTTTAAATGTTATTCTACTTGTTCTTCTCGGAAAAATGAATAGATACAGTTTTGCTATTAGCAGTATTATTCACATCTATTTTAGTAAGAATGAATGTGATTTCTTTAAATATCTGCAGAGAAATGGAAAACTGATTGACTCACTTGCAAGAAAGTCGTTTGACATTGTAACTGAAACAAAAATTAATCAAACTTAATTCGGTCTAATATAAAGTCATTTCAAAAGAAAATATTTCTCAGTTTTCCAGTAATTCATGCCCAACATGCTAAGGTTAGTAGTAAATAAAAGGTATCACATTTCACATCCCCAAGATATGTTTGGCCATACATTAAACAAATAATCCAAGAGGGTGCATAAGACCCTCTTTATCATAAGGGTGCATAAGATCCAAGAGGGTGCATAAGATTATCTGACCTTTTGATTTGGTTGGAACTGTATAAAAACATACAAGTATTTGAAAGTGTTATATTTATATTTTGAATTGGTGCTATTTACAAGCTTGTATATTGACAATATAAATATGAAAATAGAAGTATGTTATCGCATATAGTATAGATTCATGTATAGAAGACAAATAAGCTGATAAGGTGATGCCGAAAAAGAGTTTGTGATGTACAGGAGTAAGACTTTTTTTAAAGGTACTCCTTATGCGTTCTCTTGCATTGCTTACTTAATATGTAGCCAAACATCTCTTGAGGATGTGAACTGTGACACATTTTGCGTACTGAGAGCCTTAGCATGTTGGAAATGAACTTCTGGAAAATTGAATAAAATTTTGATGTGAAATGACTTGATATTAGGCCGCATTAGGTATGTTTTATGTTCGTTTAAGCCACAATGTCAGACGGCTTTCCTGCAACTGAATCAATCGATTTTCCATTTCCCAGGAGGTGTTAAAAAAAATTGCATTCGTTTGTACTAAAGTGAAGTGAATAACACTGCTAATGACAGAACTGTATCCTAGTCATTTTTCCGAAAAGAACAAGTAGAATAACATCTAAAATTTATGATGAAACCTGAAGATATGGTTATTCTTCTTACAGACTTCGTTAGAATTACTAAACAGATGATTATGAATGCAGGAGAAAATCCAAGTGGATAAGACCTTGAAAATTCTTACGAAATGAACTAAAATCAAGGGACAGAATCATAGGCGCAGCCTAATAGAAGGATGATTATTCTTTTCTACAACTGTCACACATCTTTGACAGAGGGAGGGGCGAAGAAGACTACAATTGATGGGCTATATCAAAACAGAAAAATCGTACGTCAAGAGAAAGAGATTAGCAGAAGACCGTGGAGCATGGAAGCTTCTCAGTTGTAGCAACTGACCTGCTAATAATGGCAGAATACCTATGATGATGATAATGTAATGCACCTAAAATGTTATCTGTAATTCTTCACTTTATAAGTAATCTGCTTAAAATACTGAAAACTCAATAAAACACGTAAGACAGTTGTACAGACGTGTTCAAATTATTAGACTCACTCTCGAAAAATGCAAAATTGATGTTGCAGTCCTAATTTCGGAGTTCTTGAACATGTAATTTAATTGTTTAAACCACCAATATAGGATTCTTCATTTGTTTACTGTAGACTTGAAGTGGTGATATCACCGTTGAACAGCAGATGGCATTAGTAGAGGGGGAGAGAGTTCTGAAAGTGGTATTTCAGCTTAGACAGCTGTTGTGATTTCGAACAACAAGTTACAATCTGAAGTAAAGTAGAGCGTCGATTATCCGAAGTAATTGGGGGACATGGGTGTTCGGAAAACTGGTTTGTTCGGATAATCGAACTGTACATGTTTATTTGCCATGCGCGGAGCGACACACAATATAACACTTTGAAACACAGCGACTGGCGGCTTGGCCGGTCAGCAGCGCCTTATGAAGGCCCCATTAGAAGTAATGTTCCGCCAGCGGTGGCTCAGTGCGGCGACTACTGTGGGAAACTTGGTTTGGGAGTGAGGGGGATGATGGATGGTAGGGTGGGAGAGTAACAGGTGCGACCGAGTACACAGTTCGGTTAAGCGGTCGTTCGGTTGACCGACGTTCGGATAATCGACGCTCTACTGTATTGTGTCGTAAGCGGTTACGACATTCAAAGCGTTCAACAGTTCGTATGGGTCAGTTCGAAGTGATCTTGACGTGTTTTGTGTATTAATCTTTTATTCTATGAAGTCCTGTAATCGCGGCATAATTTGAAAAGCCAGAGACCTTTCTTCCCGTAAAGTGGAAGTTGTCAAAACACTTCTGGTAAAAGGAAGATATACACGACAAATTGCTATTAGAGTTGGGGTAGGGCAAAAATCTGTGAGTAAATATCTCCGTCGCGATGAGCAAGAAGCAAATGTGTGAGCAAAATAGGCTTTGGAAGTGTGGGTGAGATCCAAAGCTATCGCTAAGAGGTATCAAGAAACTAAAAAAGACTGACTCTGGGAAACAGAAACGCAAATTCTAGAGACTTAAGCATAAAAATGGCTGAGTATGGTGTAGACATTTCGCCTGAAAATGTTCGAAGGGTTCTTTGTATTAAGGGAATAAAAGCACTCAGGCCAAGAAAGAAAGCAAAAATTACTCCAATCATTCCAAAGAAGCGCCTCGAATGGGCACGAGGCAAAGAACATTGGACTGCTGATGATTGAAGAATAGGAGTTTTAGTGATGAATCATGTGTCTTCGTGTCTGATGAATGTTCACAATATGTGCGATTAGTGTTGCATAGGTGTAGGAAAAAACGGAAATTTTGGGTGAAAACCCAGTTTTTTACCGTTTTTTACCGTTTTTCCCCAACCTGAAAGTATAACGACTCACCAAGGGTAGTCGTCAACCTGGTTCGGCTTAGTAAGATATATAAATCTTAAGTGGTAGTATTTGTTTGCATGTAAAAATTATCTTTAATAATTATATACCATTATTCTCACCTTTTCTATTAGAATGATAACGTCGATGAACGTTGCTAAAATGGTTTATTAGCTGATATACTTTATAATATATTTTCCTTCAAACTGTCAAGCACACAAACTTGCTGACTAGGTATCCATAAACATTTACATAGCAACAACTATCCCATAATATATTTTTACATATCTTAAAAACATTCTTCTTTTGTTATTATTAAATTAACATTCTATTAAGTATAGTGCACATGTATGAGCACTTTCTGCCCAAGGTACAGGTAATTATTAACCTATCCAAAGTATTTCGTTATATAAAAATGTCGCCCGACAAATGGACTGAATATAAAAGTCATGAGTGAGCTTGGCTTTTATCTTCAAGAACCACTGGTCCGTTTACAATAGTATTCTTACATTACATTAGTTCTTTATATTTTAATCACACCTCGTATATATCTTCATTACATTTCACATATATATATAGATACATTTATAACAAATCTTATGCTTCATCAATACTTATCTTTTTTATTATATTAATTATATTTATTTCATTATTATCAAAAACATCGTCGCTTATTAATATAATTAACGAGGGTGAAACACGAATTACTATGATTAATAGTTTTGATCATTATTAAAACAGTGATGTTATAAATAATGTTTAATCTTTCAGGGCGCATTAAATAACAAATAAGTTAGATGTTGCATTCTAATGTATACATTGTAGCACGAAGAAGTCATAATAAAGAAGAATCTTGTTCGAATAATATATCGGATAGCTCATAAAAACAGTCGTCGAATAATTAGTTTTATAGAATAGATCTTCTTCTTAACATAATCTTTGACAATTAAGTTTTCAACACAAATCCATCTAATATAAATAACCTTTGCTTTTAATCATTTATGAATCGAATTATAATTCTTACATATATTAAAAACATTTGGGAATTATCATTGATTAATGAGAATTGAAGAAAATTAAATTGAATAAAAATAAAATAAATGTTCATGAAAATCTATAGCTGATATGAATTTAACCTAATTTCATTAACGGTAATCAGGTTACGTTCGTACTTGCATACGATTCTAATAAAGTACATTGTACTGCACAATCATGATTAGGTTCTACAATATGTTGTACATGTATTTCATCGTGATTCTGATTTTGATATGAAGTGCCATCTCTTGACCTCCCATTACGTCTATCCACGTAGTTCGCTGTATTCCTGGAATTTCGCCATACATTTCGTCTTTTTTTAAACCTATTTTGATTATATGGTCTAACATATGGATTGCTACGATTAATTAGGTTAGGCGGATTCCCTACATAACTTTGCCTATTTTGCTCATTTTGATTGCTAGAGTATACTCGGCTTAGGTTATGTTCCGTATTATTCACACTTCGGATATTTAAATTCCGAACAGGCACCAAATGATCTGAATTATTCTTATTTTTACCCATTCCTGCTTGTTGATTCATGGCATGGTATTGAGTTTCATAGCATTGGACAAGCATTAATAAATGGTTGAAACTCATACACTGTGTGGAAAATAAGATCTGTTGTAATTTAAATGGAAGCAAATTTCGAATCGATGCTATTATTCTCGATTCCGATTGCAATGGATTAACGACCTTTAATTCGTTGTAGGTATTTACAACAAACTCTACAACAGATTTATGCAATCGAGGATTGAAGTGTTGATTTCTAATGGTAGCATCTCTATTCGCAAGCAAAAAGTCATTTTCATAATTGGCGATCAGTGCCGCTTTGAATTCTTCATATGTACTGATGTGATCACGTACTGCTTTAAACCATAATGAACAAGGTGGGAGTAATACATGAGGGATTAATTTCATATATTGTGATCTATCTATACACATTATATTGCATTCGTCCTGGAACTTTTCTAAGAAAGAAGTAGCATTCTCGTTACACTTACCACTGAATTTGCTCATAGCTCGAATTTCACTCATCTTAACACTTAATTTTACCTTCCTTTTATCATTCCGTGTATTTATTGGGTGATAGTTCCTATTCATGACGTGATGTGTCGTTACACCATCTATGTTTCGCCCATCTGTACCCTTCGGATGTATTTCTTCCAATATAATATCCTCATCAGACACCGGCGAAGGCGAGTTCATCTCTGGTGAGTGGGGAAACTCCATGCGATCACTACACATGTTATTACGGTATGTGTTGTCCTTAACCTGTAGCATTCTAATTTCTTCCTGTAACGTAGCTATCAATTGCGTATTTGCACGTATATTGTTAGAATTATTGATGACCTGGATCTTTTGTTGTTGAACAGAAGATTCTGTTACTTCTAAATCCTTTTTTACATCACTGATTTCTTGTCTCAGGTGATTGTGATTACCCTGGCATTCCTCCGATATTCCTTTTAACTTTTCCTCGAACTGCGAGGTGATATCGCTCATCGTCTGGATAATTAATTGTTTCGTTTCATCCGACTTCTGTTCCATCTTCTGTTCTATCGTCTGCTTCAATTCTTCGTATTGCTTGTTAGATTCATCAGACTTCTGTTCTATTCGTCTACTTAATTCTTCATATTGCTTGTTAGATTTATCAGACTTCTGTTCTATTCGTCTACTTAATTCTTCAGAGTTATGCTTCATCGTCTGCTTTAACTCGGTAGACATTTGCATCAATTGCCGCTGTAAGACTAGCAAGATTCGGTCTTCTGATGTCAATCCTGATGTTACACTAGGTTCACCGTTGTCACTATTAGTGGATTCATTCTCCATTATTTCAGTGTCCATTTTCCTTATAATTATTCTACCACTTCTCAATATGGTGAAATTTGTACTCATTAACTTTATGACAAAAGTAAATTCAACCTTACTCTGCTTCGGGATATGAATTTACAACAAATCCCGGGTGAGGTAAACCAAAATTTTTATAACGACTCACCAAGGGTAGTCGTCAACCTGGTTCGGCTTAGTAAGATATATAAATCTTAAGTGGTAGTATTTGTTTGCATGTAAAAATTATCTTTAATAATTATATACCATTATTCTCACCTTTTCTATTAGAATGATAACGTCGATGAACGTTGCTAAAATGGTTTATTAGCTGATATACTTTATAATATATTTTCCTTCAAACTGTCAAGCACACAAACTTGCTGACTAGGTATCCATAAACATTTACATAGCAACAACTATCCCATAATATATTTTTACATATCTTAAAAACATTCTTCTTTTGTTATTATTAAATTAACATTCTATTAAGTATAGTGCACATGTATGAGCACTTTCTGCCCAAGGTACAGGTAATTATTAACCTATCCAAAGTATTTCGTTATAAAAGAAACGAAATGTTTCACATATTATGCCTTTAAAATGAAAACTATTTTATATTTACTACTTTACAGTTAAGATCATTGAGTAGTTATGTCTCTTGTATTAGAATAGGGAAATTTTATGGCAATAAATATATTTACACCATTCCTTTAAAGTTAGCACCATGATAGAATGGAGTTATGGCTACAAAAAATACTGAAATATAATCGAAGTTAGATTAAATAATAAAGACGCATTTAAATTATCTTAAGTAATCTTATAAAGTTACCGTTTTATGCAGGGAAGTGTCAAAATAACAGAGCCAGAATCATTTTAGCTAATACCAGTATGTTAAAATCAAGTATTTATTTTATGGGGACACGTATCTTCCTTGCCCTGTGTAAATTTTTGTAAATTCTGAACCCATTAGAAAAAAATCTTTTGTTCGGAAATATTGGCAAAACCCGGATAATGTAATTTAAAAACTATTTATTCGCCTGATGCTAATCTTATTTGCTGTAACGTGTCTGCAGCATCTATACATACAACGTATTTCGCTAGCAGGAAAAATAGTTAAAGCAACATCTTTTAATTTTACTTTTTAGTTTTCTGATATAAATACCTCTTTATTATTTGTATATTTTTCGAAAAACTCAAAAAGAGAGAGGATTTTCTTTACATATAAACACATACACCGCATAAGTGCGTAAATTTGAGCAGCGACAAATATATTAAAGAATTTAACATGTGAAACTTCCGTTCGTTATTCTTAAAGACTAGCAGAATACGTGTTCTTCACACGGGGAGAATAGTTTCATTTTCGGTATAAGGAGCATCAAAACTGTCACCACTGAACTTAGGGACCCCAAAACTATTAGTTTGACACTAGTATCAGTCATTTTCATTTACTATTACATGTCATCCTCTCCCTTTAGGAGTAATAATGGGGGCTGAATTTGGATTTAAATGTAATCGGAAGTGTCACTCTTCATCTCAGGACCCCAAAAACCATGAATTCAACACTAGTACCGGTCATTTTGGATCATTTACAATCGCCTCCAAGTTGCGGGGATGCATTTGGATTTAAACTGCATCGGAAGTGTTACTGTTGATTTCAGCGACTCTAAAAACTATGGATTCGACACTATTATGGGTCATTTTCGATCATTTTTATATATCTCTCCGCCTCCAAGTTGCGGAGATGAATTTGGATTTAAACTGCATCAGAAATGTTACTGCTCATCTCAGCGACCCCGAAAACTATTGATTTGACACTAATATCGGCCATTTCCAGCCATTTTTATATATCTCTTCCTACCCAAGTTGCGGGCCTGAATTTGGATATAAACGGCATCGGAAGTGTTACTGTTCATCAAAGCAACCCCAAAAACGATGTATCCGACTATAATATCGATCACACACACACACACAGACACACACACACACACACACATATATATATATATATATATATATATATATATATATATATATATATATATATATATCCTAAGAAACAGGAACAAACTTCGAGGCACAAATATATATATTGAACTTCTCTTACAGAGTTCGCGAGGAGCGCAAAAAACTAAATCAGCACATGATTAAGGCAAGAAGGAACGGCAGCTTTGCCTATCTTCAATATCGCTATCTCTACATCGATGGCAAGCGTTATAGTCTGTACGACCTTGAACCAAACACGCGAGAGGCAGCGGTCCCCAGAGAGAGAAGAGAAACACCACCAGAAGCCTCAATCCCCGCGGCGAAGGCAGACCTAAATAATGGACAAAAAGAGGAAAAGAAATGTTCAACCTCCATCTCGAATGCAACGGCAGAGAGCGAAAACGCATTTCCACCCCCTCCAGCTCTAAGGTCATCCACCCGTCAAGCGAGTACACAAGAACTCCATGAACAGAAGGACTATCCCCCTCTCAAAACTCCTCCCCCTTCCCGTACGGAATATCTCGTACGGAAACAATGAAATAACTGTGACAAGGCTCCGGTAGAAGACCAAGAAAGTGTAAGTATAGATAAAGACTCTCTAAAAATATTCTATCAAAATGCTCGTAGCTTACGTGGTCGAACATGTGATTTCTTTTGTGGTGTATTAACTAACAATTACGATCTAATTGCAATCACTGAGACATGGATTAACGAATCTCATTATGATGCTGAGTTATTTGATAACAGATATACTGTGTTGAGGCAAGACAGAAACTCTGTCAAAACCTGTAAAACAAGGGGTGGGGGTGTTCTTATTGCAGCCCTAAGTAAACATTGCATGTTCTTATTGGACAGGTGTGATGATAATTATGACTGCTTGATTGCCAAAATAAACAGTGAGGGGAAAACAATATATATTTGTGTTGTGTATTTCTCACCGGGATCTAATATTGAATTGTATAATGATTTATTTACTCGACTTGAAATTAATTGTCCTCAAGGTTGTCCTGTTCTCCTGATTGGTGATTTCAATTTATCGGAAATAAACGGTACGGAATTTAATTTTGAAACAAGCTCTTCTAAATGTAAGAATTTATATGAATTTATGTCCTATTATAATTTGCAATCATTAAATAATGTGACGAACGAAAATAATCGTACATTAGATCTGGTTCTCTCTAATATAACGAATATAGAAGTCAGTAGGGAATATTGTCCACTAATTCCAGAAGATGTACACCATCCATCCTTAGTAATAAACGTGATGCAGCAGGGGACCGCGAAGATTAAAAAGAAAACTAATATATCAGGATATAATTTTAGGAAAGCTAATTTCTTAGAGTTGTATCTTGAATTCTCATCTATTGACTGGAACTGCCTAAAGAAATATGAAAACGCCAATGACCTAGTTGATAATCTCTATTATATTATTTATAGTGTATTTGACAAGTGCGTGCCACTTAAAAACAACTCAAGAACAGCTTATCCGTGTTGGTTTACACATGAAATTATCAAAAAAATCAAAACTAAAGCAAGGTATCATAAAAAATACAAATGTAATAAAGAAGTAAATTATCTCAATAAATTCAATGAATTGCGTAGGGAAATAAAGAAAGAAATTAAGCTGGCATACAGAGCGTTCATACAAGATTCTGAAAATAACATTAACAACAATGCTAATGAATTGTGGAATTTTATAAAAAATAAGACTAAGCATCTTCTTGGGGGGAAATTAAATTATGAGGGACGCGACCTTTATCATAATGATGAAATAGCCAATGCTTTTGCACAGTATTTCTCGTCAGTATATGTGCCAGATACAGGTTTACCAGATGATTCTGCTTACCTCGCCTGTGGGAAATCTATTCAGCATATCAATACTATATCTCAAGAATTAATAAATACAAGTTCTGTGACTGGTGTAATACTTGGCGACTCTGAATCAGCTCTACTAAAACACAGGCACTTGTCATCATACCATCTGGATGTACCAGTCGGTCCGACATAATAGATATCTTTGACATCTTACTATAGAAGGCACACGCATATCCGTCACACGCTCAGCGAGATATTTAGGCGCTATCTTTGATAACTATCTTTGATAGCGTAGACACCTTCAGCATCTCATCACAATGGCGCAAAGTAAACTAAATCTTCTGAAGAGATTAGTCTGCATGTAATGGGGCCTTCATCAGGAGACTGTGTTAAACACTTACAAAGTCTTCTTGTGGCCATCTATACTCCATGGACACATCGCATGGCTTAATACCAGTAACAAATTCTACCACCGAGTAAAAAATTGAAAGACATGCATTGCGCTTTGCATATCGCATGAGACTGCCTAGTCCTACCCGGCTACTCTACGATCGTATTCCAATTCCACACCATCTTCATTTAGAAAAACTGCGTACCAGGTACATCACTACCCGTTGGACTCAATACCATCCCATCCTTCGCAGTAGTATAAGTATCGATGCTGAACAAGACGTTCCATCCCGTCTGCAACCGACAAATCTTTCAGCACTTATTTACACTGTATATTCTTACACATCCTGCCGAACACATAGACGATTATCTATTAGCGTATCAACCATAAGGTTTATCACCCAACATTTATTCGTCTTTTGCACCTTAATTCGTAGTAACAGGGTCATCGTAATGTTTCTCATTATGTGTCGAATCGCCCCGGCACAAGAAGGTAAATTTTCATCTATCTCATTAACCAGTATCACTGTGTTGTGACGTTTAATTTGCACCGCATCTTTCATTCCATCATACATACATCTTGAAAAAATAATGAACGTACGATAAATGACGATTCCTAATCAATTGATGAATAAAGATCCCCAAATAATGGATGAATAAACATACCAAATAAATTAAATAAATCTCTTTGTCCTTCCAATTTGTCCTTTATTTCCCCCTACGATTAAATCATTTCCAAGAGAAGGTATTCCTTTCTACAGGTTCTTGCACGAAAAATGTATGAAAATGTATGAATCTGGGGTGCTCTGGATTGATCATATCAACTGTGGCGTACCAAACGTCAGTCCAGCCTTTTTTTTTTTTTTGTTAGTTTCTTGTTTCTTTTTCCTGATAATTTCTCGTGCCTTACATCTCAGCGCTAAACGTCACATTGATCCAGTCAAGAGCGTCCAGTCCTGTTTATCGGATTAATCATTCTGCAGGTGTCGTGCACTTTCACACGGTCCACCTGTTAATCATTTGATCCATCTTGAAAACGCTTTCACTATAAGAGGAGGGAGGACACAGAACAACTTTCAACTAACTAAGAACAGAAATAGAGCAAACACAAGTTAAATATGAATATGACGCTGTCACGAATGATAATGAAATAAATTGGTAGATAGTTCACTATACTTTTAAATGTATCTTAAATTTTTATTTCTACTTTTGTAGTTTATATTCTCATTAAGGAAGAAACGGATCTATTGCATAATGTGGTATCCAAAAGATCTCATTCAGATTTCGCAATAATATACCAATAGCTTCGCAATATATTAAAATTACTTCAAAGACAAACTCAAATGTTATATTATAAATTGATACCACTCTGTAGTATCTCTTAACAAACACAGTCACTTTAGCCAAGATGGCTTTAAATCCGAAGATTTGGTAGGGGGGTAAAAATTTCCTAGGAAATTATTACCTCCCTGTCGGCTATTGATTACTTCAAAGACAAACTCAAATGTTATATTATAAACTGATACCACTCTGTAGTATCTCTTAACAAACACAGTCACTTTAGCCAAGATGGCTTTAAATCCGAAGATTTGGTAGGGAGGTAAAAATTTCCTAGGAAATTATTACCTCCCTGTCGGCTATTGATTACTTCAAAGACAAACTCAAATGTTATATTATAAATTGATACCACTCTGTAGTATCTCTTAACAAACACAGTCACTTTAGCCAAGATGGCTTTAAATCCGAAGATTTGGTAGGGGGGTAAAAATTTCCTAGGAAATTATTACCTCCCTGTCGGCTATTGATTACTTCAAAGACAAACTCAAATGTTATATTACAAATTGATACCACTCTGTAGTATCTCTTAACAAACACAGTCACTTTAGCCAAGATGGCTTTAAATCCGAAGATTTGGTAGGGGGGTAAAAATTTCCTAGGAAATTATTACCTCCCTGTCGGCTATTGGTTACTTCAAACACAAACTCAAATATTATATTACAAATTGATACCACTCTGTAGTATCTCTTAACAAACACAGTCACTTTAGCCAAGATGGCTTTAAATGCGAAGATTTGGTAGGGGGGTAAAAATTTCCTAGGAAATTATTACCTCCCTGTCGGCTATTGATTACTTCAAAGACAAACTCAAATGTTATATTATAAACTGATACCACTCTGTAGTATCTCTTAACAAACACAGTCACTTTAGCCAAGATGGCTTTAAATCCGAAGATTTGGTAGGGAGGTAAAAATTTCCTAGGAAATTATTACCTCCCTGTCGGCTATTGATTACTTCAAAGACAAACTCAAATGTTATATTATAAATTGATACCACTCTGTAGTATCTCTTAACAAACACAGTCACTTTAGCCAAGATGGCTTTAAATCCGAAGATTTGGTAGGGGGGTAAAAATTTCCTAGGAAATTATTACCTCCCTGTCGGCTATTGATTACTTCAAAGACAAACTCAAATGTTATATTACAAATTGATACCACTCTGTAGTATCTCTTAACAAACACAGTCACTTTAGCCAAGATGGCTTTAAATCCGAAGATTTGGTAGGGTGGTAAAAATTTCCTAGGAAATTATTACCTCCCTGTCGGCTATTGGTTACTTCAAACACAAACTCAAATGTTATATTACAAATTGATACCACTCTGTAGTATCTCTTAACAAACACAGTCACTTTAGCCAAGATGGCTTTAAATGCGAAGATTTGGTAGGGGGGTAAAAATTTCCTAGGAAATTATTACCTCCCTGTCGGCTATTGATTACTTCAAAGACAAACTCAAATGTTATATTACAAATTGATACCACTCTGTAGTATCTCTTAACAAACACAGTCACTTTAGCCAAGATGGCTTTAAATGCGAAGATTTGGTAGGGGGGTAAAAATTTCCTAGGAAATTATTACCTCCCTGTCGGCTATTGATTACTTCAAAGACAAACTCAAATGTTATATTGCAAATTGATACCACTCTGTAGTATCACTTAACAAACACAGTCACTTTAGCCAAGATGGCTTTAAATGCGAAGATTTGGTAGGGGGGTAAAAATTTCCTAGGAAATTATTACCTCCCTGTCGGCTATTGATTACTTCAAAGACAAACTCAAATGTTATATTACAAATTGATACCACTCTGTAGTATCTCTTAACAGACACAGTCACTTTAGCCAAGATGGCTTTAAATCCGAAGATTTGGTAGAAGGGTAAAAATTTCCTAGGAAATTATTACCTCCCTGTCGGTTATTGATTACTTCAAAGACAAACTCAAATGTTACATTATAAATTGATACCACTCTGTAGTATCTCTTAACAGACACATTCACTTTAGCCAAGATATGATTTTATGAATTGATATTATACCGTTATCTCTTAACAGACGTACTGATTGTCGGTACGATGTCTTTATATCAGAAATTTTATAGGGGTGCTTATACTCTTGTATTGGGTCTGTGCTACTTCAAGGATAAGGTCAAATTTTTACATTATAAATTGATGTTATACCGATTTATGTCTTAACAGACGCACTCACTTTGGAGACGATGAAGGATGGTTTTATTTTCGAAAGTTCATAGGGAGGTAATATATAAAGAAAGCTAAAACTTATTTTTATTTTAAAGGAGATGTTGAAATACCAAATTTGATCACTGGGGTTTAATAAAGCCCGAAAATGTACACGTTTTTATAAGATAATTTTCATACGTATTCTTCGCTTCCGCTTTGAAATTCCAAAAATCGATTCTCTGTGATATATCACGTCTCAGATCCCATGTACTGACCAAGCTTTAAGTTTCTAAGTTCAGCGGTTGTACATACGACTTGAGAATCTTCTGTTTACAAGCCTTGTACGTTGTTCTGGTGGCTAGCTCGCACTAGCTAGCTACGCCATTTTCAACAGTGTTGACAACTTTATCAATGTTTATTATATCTCCGGTACGGTTAGAGAAATCGAAGTGTTGTAAACGGTAAAATAATTTGAACGTTCCTTGCAAACCCCACATGTAACTAGATATAATATTTACCTAAGATTTTTGTAAATAAAGACTTTCAAAAAATTCAAATTTTCAACCCCTGTAACTTCGTTTCTATTCATTCGAAAAACGTCATACCATGACCATGATGTTCAGCGCTAAAGTTCTTTCGAACTATATTATCCTGTGCATCTCTGTTGTGCTGTATCTGCGTTAGAGGCTTCCAAACTTCGGATGTTTGTGATACCATAATATCTTTAGCTTGTAACACTGATTAATAAAAGTAGTATTTTAAGTTTACATTTAACATGGTTAGAAATGTGTAATAAACTGACGTAGTGCCATTTGAAAAAATATAAATTTATATTTGGTTGGCAACACTTGTGAATTTCTGTCTAAACCCGTTATAGCGGATGATCACGATAAATTGTCTACCATGTTTACGTATATAGGGACAGAGAGAGGAATAAATTGCAACAACGTTGTTTTTAATTGAAAGATGTGTTTTATGTTTACAATCATTTATGTTATAAACTGTGTAATAGTAGTTATCAAGATTATAAGGCAACTAATATCTAATATTTTACACTGCAAACTAGGTTATATTTTGGAATCAAAGTCTGCTTTCTCAGTTGCAAATAACAAAATTTAAAGTTAAATTTACTTACCTTTGTTTCAAAAGATTGTTTATTCTCTATATATTTTTCTTCCTACGTGTTCCACACTGTCAAAAGAGTAAAATCGAGTTTCAAAATCAATATTTTCCTTTCGACGCTACTAAATCCTTAAATCTCGACTACTAGTAGAACAAGTCAAGAGCTGCTTTCACGAACGAAACTATGAAATATTTTTTAACAGTGCAGTGTTTCGGAGGAAAGTTTCTTCCTCCTTTTATACTAGGCCGCTAATATGTAAGATTTGAATTGTTCCTCTTGAAGAGCAACTTATACAAATTTCATTGATATAATAAGAAAACAATTAATAGAAATTACCACTTTGACACTGCAACCATCTTAAGACACCTGGGGGGCGCGGTGGCTCAGTGGTAGAGTGTTCACCTCTGGTGCTTGGGATCACTGGTTCGATCCCAGCTCGCGCCGTGTGGAGTTTATGGTGGACAAACACCGTACTTGTGGGCATTCTCGGGGTTCTACCGTTTAATCCCACTTTCTTCGTTCCACCATTTCATTCATTTCTCATAATCACTGTCTCCTTTATCCTAACCGGCATAGCCGTAGGACGTAAAACTAATAGATTTCATTTCATTTTTTTCTTAAGACACCCTCGTCAGACAGCAAATCGCGTGCAAAACTGGAAAAGCAATTATTTCCTAGGAAAACATTACCGACTATCAAGTTTTTGGTCATGAAGCCAAATTTTCGGACATAAAGCAATCTTGACCAGAATGATTGCGTCTGTTAAGAAATAACACGGAGTAGCATCAATTTATAATATAACATTTAATACTATATTTGAAGTAAACAAATAACCGACAGGCGGTATAAATATCTCAGGAAAATATTACCACCTATCAAATTTTCGGACATAAAGTCATATTGACCAAAGTGAATGCCTCCGTTAACGAACAACACAGAATGGTAATAATTTATAATGTAACATTTGGTGTCTTTAGAGTAGTGCTCTCAACAGGTCGGGTCGGGTCGGGTTGAAGACCGACCCGACCCGAACCGTGACCCGAATTGACTGACCAGACCCGACTGACCCGAACCGTGATCCGACCTGATTGACCTGACCCGACAACCCGACCCGAGCTGATCCGACCCGACCAGACCCGTAACCCGACCCGAGCTCACCCGATCCGAGTCGGGTCGGGTCGGGTCACGCGTCGGGTCGGGTCAACCCGATCCGTTTGAGAGCACTATGGTCACGACACTGGGTGAACGCCAAAATGCACTCACATTGGGAATTAAGCCCGGACCACGCGTACCGAAGTCTTACACGTTAACCACTAGCTAGATCGAACGGGGGATTTGTATATGCATCTTAATGAATATTTGGCACTTTTGAGGTTTGGTTATTTCTTTTTATAACTATTAACAACGTCCGACGTGGGAAAAAAATATTTTTTTCTTGCTTTAGTTCTATGTGACGAAAATTTTCTTCAAGGTCAGTTCTCACCTGCTCGGACGGCAGGGGGTCTTCTCGGAATGCAGTAGCAAGAGTCTCTTGGCGGAGACAAAAGGAAATCGTTTAACTACAATGATAAGGGTTGAGGAAACAGGAGAACACCTGTGATTTTTTCCAACCCTTCAACTTTCATTCCAAAATAGGTTCTTATGATTCCGGGACCCGTGCCACTTTGATTTTTCTTTCTCGGTAATTAAAACGTATTTTACAGTATATATAGTTGCACGTAAGAAGATACATAAAATGAATTTTGTAATTTAAAATTTAAAAATACAGTATGATATTTAATTATAAAGTACTAATTTTATTTCATCACTTTCAGCCCAACAAATAAAATTCAAACGATGCGCTCCCTGGGTCTTGGTCATCAATACTGCGTCTTATTCTTTGTCTTGAAGTCAAGTATTGGTCCTGCATTTCGTAGTCTTGGTGGTCTTTCATGCTATACAAGAGCCAAGAATGCTCGCCTCATCGGTACAAATGAAGACCAAGTGTGATTTTGTTTATGGTCTTTCATACTATACGGAAAGCAAGAAAATACGCTCATCGCTACTTGGTGATCACCAAAAGAAGGCCAAGAGCAAGATTACTATGGAATTCGTCTTGCATATCCAATCTCTATCTTGTATCGATGTCCTTGGGCTTGGTGAAATAAAATGAAATATTCAGTTTAAGGTCCCTCGATTCTGCACCGAGGCTAAGGGATATGGTGACCATGAGAAATGAATGAAACGGTGGAATGAAGAAAGTGGGAGGAAACAGGAGAACCCCGAGAAAACCCACTACACGGCGTTTCTCCACCCGAAAGCCTACTTAGCACAAGCTGGATCGAACCATGGACACTATGCACCAGAGATGAATTCTCTACCACTGAGCCACCGCAGCCCTGCTTGGGCTTGGTCGTCCATATCCAATCTTTCTTTTGGCCTTACTTAAACAACTTCTAGTTTTGTTCTAAATCCAGATTCCATATTGGCGTAGATATTAATATTACAGTCGATTGGTAAAATCAATCTTCCACATTTAAAAATTAAAGTACACACAAGTACAAAAATAAGCATTTACCATAAAAGTACTAGCTTCAAGTGTTCAAAATAGATTTATGGTTACTATAAAATCAATAGAAAATTGCTATTTTCAATTAGGCAGCTAGTAAAAAACAGCAGTTTTCGACTCCAGCCGAGTTTAAGCTCAACCTAAACTTAGTTGACCAAAGTGAACTGACCCGATTGACCCGATCCGACAACCCGACCCAAGCTGACCCGACTGACCCGACCCGATAACCCGATCCGACTTGACCGATTGACCCAACCCGACAACCCGACCCGAGCTGACCCGACTGACTCGACCCGAGTAGACTAACCCGACAACGCGACCCTTGCTGACCCGACTGACCCCACCCCACAAACCGACCTCATTTGACCTGATCCGACCAGACCCGTAACCCGACCCGAGACGCGTTTGAGAGCACTACTTTGGAGTAATCAAAAACCGACATGTGGGTATAATTTCCTAGGATATTTTTACCACCCCTACCAAATCTTCGAATTTAAAGCCATCTTACCCAAAGTGAGTATTTCTGTTAATAAATTCTATGGAGTGGTATCAATTTATAATGCAACATTTGAGATTGTTTTTGAAGTAACCAATAGCCGACAGGGACGTAATAATTTCCAAGAAAATTTTTACCCAATACCGAATCTTCGCATTTAAAGCCATCTTGTCTGAAGTGACTGTGTCTGTTAAGAGATACTACAGAGAGGTATCAATTTATAATATAACATTTATGTTTGTCTTTGAAGTAATCAATAGCCGACAGGGAAGTAATAATTTCCTAGGAAATTTTTACCCCCCTACCAAATCTTCGGATTTAAAGCCATCTTGGCTAAAGTGACTGTGTCTGTTAAGAGATACTACAGAGTGGTATCAATTTGTAATATAACATTTCAGTTTGTCTTTGAAGTAATCAATAGCCGACAGGGAGGTAATAATTTCCTAGGAAATTTTTACCCCCCTACCAAATCTTCGCATTTAAAGCCATCTTGGATAAAGTGACTGTGTTTGTTAAGAGATACTACAGAGTGGTATCAATTTGTAATATAACATTTGAGTTTGTCTTTGAAGTAATCAATAGCCGACAGGGAGGTAATAATTTCCTAGGAAATTTTTACCCCCCTACCAAATCTTCGGATTTAAAGCCATCTTGGCTAAAGTGACTGTGTTTGTTAAGAGATACTACAGAGTGGTATCAATTTGTAATATAACATTTGAGTTTGTCTTTGAAGTAATCAATAGCCGACAGGGAGGTAATAATTTCCTAGGAAATTTTTACCCCCCTACCAAATCTTCGGATTTAAAGCCATCTTGGCTAATGTGACTCTGTCTGTTAAGAGATACTACAGAGTGGTATCAATTTGTAATATAACATTTGAGTTTGTCTTTGAAGTAATCAATAGCTGACAGGGAAGTAATAATTTCCTAGGAAATTTTTACCACCCTACCAAATCTTCGCATTTAAAGCCATCTTGGCTAAAGTGACTGTGTCTGTTAAGAGATACTACAGAGTGGTATCAATTTGTAATATAACATTTGAGTTTGTCTTTGAAGTAATCAATAGCCGACAGGGAGGTAATAATTTCCTAGGAAATTTTTACCCCCCTACCAAATCTTCGAATTTAAAGCCATCTTGGCTAAAGTGACTGTGTCTGTTAAGAGATACTACAGAGTGGTATCAATTTATAATATAACATTTGAGTTTGTCTTTGAAGTAATCAATAGCCGACAGGGAGGTAATAATTTCCTAGGAAATTTTTACCCCCCTACCAAATCTTCGGATTTAAAGCCATCTTGGCTAAAGTGACTGTGTTTGTTAAGAGATACTACAGAGTGGTATCAATTTGAAATATAACATTTCAGTTTGTCTTTGAAGTAATCAATAGCCGACAGGGAGGTAATAATTTCCTAGGAAATTTTTACCCCCCTACCAAATCTTAGCATTTAAAGGCATCTTGGCTAAAATGACTGTGTTTGTCAAGAGATACTACAGAGTGGTATCAATTTATAATATAACATTTGAGTTTGTCTTTGAAGTAATCAATAGCCGACAGGGAGGTAATAATTTCCTAGGAAAACCCCCCTACCAAATCTTCGGATTTAAAGCCATCTTGGCTAATGTGACTGTGTCTGTTAAGAGATACTACAGAGTGGTATCAATTTGTAATATAACATTTGAGTTTGTCTTTGAAGTAATCAATAGCCGACAGGGAGGTAATAATTTCCTAGGAAATTTTTACCCCCCCTACCAAATCTTCGGATTTAAAGCCATTTTGGCTAAAGTGACTGTGTCTGTTAAGAGATACTAGAAAGTGGTATCAATTGTAATGTAACATTTGAGTTTGTCTTTGAAGTAATCAATAGCCGACAGGGAGGTAATAGCTTCCTAGGAAATTTTTACCCCCCTACCAAATCTTCGGATTTAAAGCCATCTTGGCTAAAGTGACTGTGTCTGTTAAGAGATACTACAGAGTGGTATCAATTTGTAATATAACATTTGAGTTTGTCTTTGAAGTAGCCAATAGCCGACAGGGAGGTAATAATTTCCTAGGAAATTTTTACCCCCCTACCAAATCTTCGCATTTAAAGCCATCTTGGCTAAAGTGACTGTGTCTGTTAAGAGATACTACAGAGTGGTATCAATTTGTAATATAACATTTGAGTTTGTCTTTGAAGTAATCAATAGCCGACAGGGAGGTAATAATTTCCTAGGAAATTTTTACCCCCCTACCAAATCTTCGGATATAAAGCCATCTTGGCTAAAGTGACTGTGTTTGTTAAGAGATACTTCAGGGTGGTATCAATTTGTAATATAACATTTGAGTTTGTCTTTGAAGTAATCAATAGCCGACAGGGAGGTAATTATTTCCTAGGAAATTTTTACCCCCCTACCAAATCTTCGCATTTAAAGCCATCTTGGCTAAAGTGACTGTGTCTGTTAAGAGATACTACAGAGTGGTATCAATTTATAATATAACATTTGAGTTTGTCTTTGAAGTAATCAATAGCCGACAGGGAGGTAATAATTTCCTAGGAAATTTTTACCCCCCTACCAAATCTTCGCATTTAAAGCCATCTTGGCTAAAGTGACTGTGTCTGTTAAGAGATACTACAGAGTGGTATCAATTTGTAATATAACATTTGAGTTTGTCTTTGAAGTAGCCAATAACCGACAGGGAGGTAATAATTTCCTAGGAAATTTTTACCCCCCTACCAAATCTTCGCATTTAAAGCCATCTTGGCTAAAGTGACTGTGTTTGTTAAGAGATACTACAGAGTGGTATCAATTTATAATATAACATTTGAGTTTGTCTTTGAAGTAGTCAATAGCCGACAGGGAGGTAATAATTTCCTAGGAAAACCCCCCTACCAAATCTTCGCATTTAAAGCCATCTTGGCTAAAGTGACTGTGTCTGTTAAGAGATACTACAGAGTGGTATCAATTTGTAATATAACATTTGAGTTTGTCTTTGAAGTAACCAATAACCGACAGGGAGGTAATAATTTCCTAGGAAATTTTTACCCCCCTACCAAATCTTCGGATTTAAAGCCATCTTGACCAAAGTGAGTGCATACACTGAGAGATCACATTCAATTATATGAATTTTTAATGTGACTTTTGACTTTTCCTTTGAAGTTACCAGAAACCGACAAGGGGGTAAAGATTTCCAGGGGGTAAAATTTTCCAGTGGGTAAAAGTTTCCAGGGGTAAAAAATCTCTGTGACACCGGCAAGAGTTACATCAATCGTTAGCATTTTTTGTGCAATTTTGTGCACCACTCCCCAAGTTTTGTGCACCTCACATAAAGGAGATATAACTCCTTAAAAATAGTGCGTATACCAGGTGTGAAGTTCCAATAACACCGATTCCGGCAAGAGTTACATCAATCGTTAGCATTTATTTTGTGCAATTTTGTGCGCCACTTCCCGAGATTTGTGCACCACACATAACATAGATATAGCTTCATGAAAATAGTGCGTATGCCAGGTATAGAGTTCGCCTAACCCCGTTTCCGGCAAAAGTTACATCAATCGTTAGCATTTATTTTGTACAATTTTGTGCACCACTTCCCGAGTTTTGTGCACCTCACATAAAGAAGATGTAGCTCGTTAAGAATAGTGCGTTTGCCAGGTGTGGAGTTCCGATAACACCGATTCCGGCAAAAGTTACCTCAATCGTTAGTATTTATTTCGTGCAATTTTGTGCATCTCTCCCCGAGTTTTGTGCACCTCACATAACAGATATAGCCTCTTGAAAATAGTGCGTATGCCAGGTGTGGAGTTCGTCTAACACCGATTCCCACAAAAGTTACATCAATCGTTAGCATTTATTTTGTACAATTTTGTGCACCACTTCCCGAGTTTTATGCACCTCACATAACATAGATATAGCTTCTTGAAAGTAGTGCGTATGCCAGGTGTGGAGTTCCGATAAAACCGATTCCGGCAAAAGTTACATCAATCGTTAGCATTTATTTTGTGCAATTTTGTTCACCACTCCCCGAGTTTGTGCACCTCAAATAACTGAGATATAGCTCCTTGAAAGCAGTGCGTATGCCAGGCCTGGAGTTCGAATAACACTGATTCCGGCAAAAGTTACATCAATCGTTAGCATTTATTTTGTGCACAACTTCCCGAATTTTGTGCATCTCACATAACATAGATATAGCCTATTTAAAATAGTGCGTATGCCAGGTATGGAGTTCGTCTAACACCGATTTCGGCAAAAGTTACATCAATCGTTAGCATTTATTTTGTACAATTTTGTGCACCACTTCCCGAGTTTTGTGCATCTCACATAACATACATATAGCTTCTTAAAAAAAGTGCGTATGCCAGGTGTAGAGTTCCGATAACACCGATTCCGGCAAAAGTTACATCAATCTTTAGCATTTATTTTGTGCAATTTTGTGCACCACTCCCCGAGTTTTGTGCACCCCAAATAACAGAGATATAACTCCTTAAAATAGTGCGTATGCCAGGTCTGGAGTTCGTTTAACACCGATTCTAGCAAAAGTTACATCAATCGTTAGTATTTATTTTGTGCACCATCTCCCGAGTTTTGTGCCCCTCACATAACATAGATATAGCCTCTTGAAAATAGTGCGTTTGCGAGGTGTGGAGTTCCGATAAAAGCGATTCCGGCAAAAGTTACGTCAATCGTTAGCATTTATTTTGTGCAATTTTGTTCACCACTTCCCGAGTTTTTTGCACCTCACATAACATAGATATAGCCTCTTGAAAATAGTGCGTATGCCAGGTGTGGAGTTCGTCTAACACCGATTCCGGCAAAAGTTACACCAGACGTTAGCATTAATTTTGTGCACCATCTCCCGTGTTTTGTGCACCTCACATAACATAGATATAGCCTCTTGAAAATAGTGCGTTTGCGAGGTGTGGAGTTCCGATAAAAGCGATTCCGGCAAAAGTTACGTCAATCATTAGCATTTATTTTGTGCAATTTTGTTCACCACTTCCCGAGTTTTGTGCACCTCAAACAACAGAGATATAGCTCCTTAAAATAGTGCGTATGCCTGGTCTGGAGTTCGTTTAACACCGATTGTAGCAAAAGTTACACCAGACGTTAGCATTAATTTTGTGCACCATCTCCCGAGTTTTGTGCACCTCACATACCATAGATATAGCCTCTTGAAAATAGTGCGTTTGCGAGGTGTGGAGTTCCGATAAAAGCGATTCCGGCAAAAGTTACGTCAATCGTTAGCATTTATTTTGTACAATTTTGTTCACCAATTCCCGAGTTTTGTGCACCTCAAATAACAGAGATATAGCTCCTTAAAAATCGTGCGTATGCCAGGAGTGGAGTTCGGATAACACCGATTCCGCCAAAAATTACATCAATCGTTAGCATTTATTTTTGCAATTTTATGCACCATGTCGGAGTTTTGTGCACTTTAGATAAGAGAAATATAACTACTTGAAAATAGTGCGTAAACCAATAGCCCAGGTGCAAACAGGTCCAACAAAATCTCTTAGTGTGTCAAATGTCACTATTACTTGCGTAGAGTTTTGTGCACCATGTCCCGAGTTTTGTGCACCTCAGATACTCGAAATGTTACCACTTGAAAATAGTGCTATACCAGTAGTCCAAGTGCGTACAGCGCCAACAAAATTTTTTATTATGTGAAATGTTAGCATTCCTTCTGTAAAGTTTTGTGCACCATGTCTCGAGTTTAGTGCACCTCAGATACCCGAAATGTTACCTCTTGAAAATAGTGCGTATACCAATATGTCAAGCGCGTAGAGCGCCGACCAAATATCTTAGTATGTCAAATGTTAGTACATTGTGACATGTGATATGGTAAGAGATTTCGTCGACGTTATACGCACTTGAGATATTGGTATACGCAGTATTTTCAAATGGTTATACTCCGGGTATCTGAGTTGCACAAAACTCGGAACATAGTGCACAAAACTCTACAGAAGGAGTACTAAAATATAACATAGTAAGAGATTTGGTCGGCGTTATACGCAGTTCATATATTGGTATACGCACTATTTTCAAGTGGTTATATTTCTGCCATCTGAGTTGGACAAAACTCGGGACATGGTGCACAAAACTCTACAGAAGAAGTACTAAAATATGACATAGTAAGAGGTTTGATCGGCGTTATACGCACTTGAGATATTGGTATACGCACTATTTTCAAGTGCTTATATTTCAGGTGTCTGAGGTGCACAAAACTCGGGACATGGTGCACAAAACTCTACAAAAGGAGTACTAACATTTCACAGTGTAAAAGGTTTGTTTGACACTGTACACACTTGGACTATTGGTATACGAACTATTTTCAAGAGGTTATATCCCAGTTACCTAATGTGTATTAAGCTCCGTTCATCCTTCAGAAAATTGCACGTACTAAAGGCTTACGAATGATATGACTTTGACTTGTGTCGGTGGTATGAAAATTCCAGTGTCTGGCATACGCACTATTTTCAAGTGTTTATATATGTGATGATGATGATGATATATGTTATTTGAAGTGCACAAAACTCGGGAAGTGGTGCACAAAATTGCACAAGATAAATGCTAATGAATGATGTAAGTTTTGCTGGAATCGGTGTTAGACGAACTCCACACCTGGCATACGCACTATTTTTAAGGAGCTATATCTCCTTTATGTGAGGTGCACAAAACTCGGGAAGTGGTGCAAAAAAATTACACAAAATAAATGCTAACGATTGATGTAAGTTTTGCCGGAATCGGTATTAGACGAACTCCACACCTGGCATACGCACTGTTTTTAAGAGGTTATATCTCTGTTAATTGAGGTGCACAAAACAGGTCCGTTCACTTGGAGTTCGTCAAAAACCGATTCAAACAAAACTTATACCAAAATTTTGTGCACATTTGTGCAGTTTTGTGCACCACATTTCGAGTTTTGTGCACTTTAAGAAACCTAAAATTTTTCGTATTTAAATTTTTCAGCGGTATGCCAGGCCTGATTTCGTCTAACTGGAAAATCAGAAAAACATATATAAACTAATAAACCGAGGTTTGTGCACCACTTCCAGAGTTTTGTGCACCACAAATAACAAAGATATAGCCCCTTGAAAATATTGAGTATGCCAGGAACTGGAGTTCGTGTAACTCCGATTCCGGCAAAAGTTACATCAATCGTTAGCATTTGTTTTGTTTAATTCTGTGCATCATTTCCCGAGTTTTGTGCACCTCAAATAACAGAGATATAGCTCCTTAAAAATAGTGCGTATGCCAGGTGCGAAGTTCGTCTAACACCGATTCCGGCAAAAAATACATCAATCGTTAGTATTTATTTTGTGCAATTTTGTGCACCGCTTCCCGAGTTTTGTGCACCTCAAATAAAAAAGATATACCTCCTTAAATATAGTGCGTATGGCAGGTATGGAGTTGGTCTAACGCTGATTCCGGCAAAAGTTACATCAATCGTTAGCATTTATTTTGCGCAATTTTGTACACAACTTCCTAAGTTTTGTGCACCTCACATAACAGATATAGCCTCTTAAAAATAGTGCGTATGCCAGGTGTGGAGTTCGGATAACACCGATTCTTGCAGAAGTTATATCGATCGTTAACGTTTATTTTGTGCTATTTTGTGCACCACTTCCCGAGTTTTGTGCAGCTCAAATAATAGAGATATATACCTCCTTAAAAATAGTGCGTGTGCCAGGTGCGGAGTTCAGATAACACCGATTCCGACAAAAGTTACATCAATCATTAGCATTTATTTTGTGCAATTTTATGCACCATGTCCCCAGTTTTATGCACCTCAGATAAGAGAAATATAACTACTTGAAAATAGTGCGTATACCAATAGTCCAAGTGCGTACAGCGCCAATAAAATATTTTATTATGTCAAATGTTAGCACTCCTTTTATAGAGTTTTGTGCACCATGTCACGAGTTTTGTGCACCTCAGATACCCAGAATGTTACCACTTGAAAATAGTGCGTATACCAATAGCCCAGGTGCATACAGCTCCAACAAAATATTTTACTATGTCAAATATTAGCATTCCTTCTATAGAGTTTTGTGCACCTCAGATACCCGAAATGTTACCACTTGAAAGTAGTGCGTATACCAATAGTCCAACTGCGTACAGCGCCAACGAAATCTTTTCCTATGTCAAATGTTAGTACTTTTTCTGTAGAGTTTTGTGCACCATGTCTCGAGTTTTGTGCACCTCAGGAAGGAGAAATATAACTACTTGAAAATAGTGCGTATACCAATAGTAAAGGTGCATACAGCTCCAACAAAATCCTTTACTATGTCAAATGATAGCATTCCTTTTATAGAGTTTTGTGCACCATGTACCGAGTTTTGTGCACCTCAGATACCCGGAATGTTACCACTTGAAAATAGTGCGTATACAAATAGGACAAGTGCGTAAAGCTCCAACAAAATCTTTTGTTATCTCAAATGTTAGTACTCTCTCTATAGAGTTCTGTGCACCATGTCTCGAGTTTTGTGCACTTCAGAAACCCGAAATGTTACCACTTGAAAATGGTGCGTATACCAATAGCCCAGGTGCATACAGCTCCAAGAAAATCCTTTACTATGTCAAATGTTAGCACTCCTTCTATAGAGTTTTGTGCACCATGCCCGTGTTTTGTGCTCCTCAGATACCCGGAATTTACCACTTGTAAATAGTGCGTATACAAAAAGCCCAAGTGCGTACAGCGCCAACCAAATCTTTTATTATTTTAAATGTTAGTACTCGTTTTATAGAGTTTTGTGCACCATGTTCCGAGTTTTGTGCACCTCAGATACACGGAATGTTACCACTTGAAAATAGTGCGTATACCAATAGTCCAAGTGCGCACAGCGCCGAGCAAATCTCTCAGTAAGTCAAATGTTAGTACTTCTTCACTAAAGTTTCATGCACCATATCTCGTGTTTTGTGCAGCTCAGATACCGGAAATATAAGCAGTAGAAAATAGTGCGTATACCAATATCGTAAGTGCGTACAGCGCCTACCAAATCTCTTATTAAGTCAAATGTTAGTACTCTTTCTCTAGAGTTTTGTGCACAATGTCCCGAGTTTTGTGCAACGCAAACATCGGAAATATAAGCACTTGAAAATGGTGCTTATACCAATAGCCCAAGTTCTTACAGCACCAACAAAATCTTTTATTATGTAAAATGTTATCACTCCTTCTGTAGAGTTTTGTGCACCACAGAAACCCGAAATGTTACCACTTGAAAATAGTGCGTATACCAATAGCCCAAGTGCGTACAGCGCCAACAAAATCTTTTACTATGTCAAATGTCAGGACTTCTTCTGTAGAGTTTTATACAGCATGTCCCGAGTTTTGTGCACCTCAGATACCCGAAATGTTACCATTTGAAAATAGTGCGTATACCAATATCCCAAGTGCGTACAGCGCCGAGCAAATCTCTTAGTATGTCAAATGTTAGTACTTCTTCTGTATAGTTTTTTGCACCATGTCCCGAGTTTTGTGCACCTCAAATACCGGAAAGATAACCACTGGAAAATAGTGTGTATACCAATTTCGGAAGTGCGTACAGCACCGACCAAATCTCTTAGTAAGTCAAATATTAGTAGTCTTTCTGTAGTGTTTTTGCAACATTTTCCGAGATTTGTGCATCTCAGATACCGGAAATATAACCACTTGAAATACTGCGTATGGAAATAGAGCAAGTGCGTACAGCGCCGACCAAATCTCTTAGTAAGTCAAATGTTAGTACTTCTTCACTAGAGTTTTGTTCACCGTGTCCCGAGTTTGTGCAGCTCAGATACCGGAAATATAACCACTTGAAAATACTGCGTATACCAATATCTCAAGTGCGTATAACGTCGACCAAATCTCTTACCATGTCACATGTCACAATGTACTAACATTTGACATACTAAGATATTTGGTCGGCGCTCTACGCACTTGAGATATTGGTATACGCACTATTTTCAAGTGGTAACATTTCGGGTATCTGAGGTCCACTAAACTCGAGACATGGTGCACAAAACTTTACAGAAGGAGTGCTAACATTTCACATAATAAAAAATTTTGTTGGCGCTGTACGCACTTGGTCTACTGGTATAGCACTATTTTCAAGTGGTAACATTTCGAGTATCTGAGGTGCACAAAACCATGTCCCGAGTTTTGTGGATCTGAGATAATAGACCCATACCCACAGGGAGAAAGTGGATATGTGTTTCACTCTGTGCGTGAAATTCCGACCAAGAAAATTATCTTAAATACCTTAATACTAATTTTAATTAGTTAATGTGATCACTTCTCTTAGTGGAAAATAGTGCGTATGTGAAATGTACCTGTGTATCCAATGCGGACCAAAGCGACGTTTACGCTAAATGTTAGTAGTGAATTTGTGAAATTTTGTGCATCAAATCGCGAGTTTTGTGGACCTCAGATAACAGTATATAAATTCTTGAATTTAAATAAAATTCCTGTTTATTCATTTAAATAAAGTTCATTCATTTCTTACGCGTTTCAAGTTAGACCAACTACCTACACTAAAACGACAGGAACATATCTCAGAATTATGGGCTATTTATGGGCCGATCGAAAAAATTCAAACGCCAGAATTATTAGCTAATTATGGGCTAATTAGTAGCTCTAATCCCAATTTTTGGGCTGCTACTGTTTAACGGAAAATCGGAATCAAAATGGTCGAGTCTAGCTTGACATCAAGGTAGAACCCTCCATTCGCTCAGAATAGTCCGATCCAAAAAATTCAAATGCCACAATTATGGGCTATTTATTAGCTAATTAGTAGCTCTAATCCTGTTTTTTGGGCTCCTATCGTTTAGCAGGAAATCGTTATCAAATTGGGCGAATAAAATGTAAAATTGCTGTTAACGGGATTATGATCTTTACATAGTATTTTGAAAAGAATCTACGTAATTACATTTGATACGAAGGTCGTTCAATAAGTCCTTAGAAAAAAGTTGAAAAATACACTTTTTTGGGGAAGATTTTGTTTTATTTTTCAACAATCTCCTTTCAGCTCTATACACCTTTCTAAGCGTTTTTCTAAATTATTAAGCTGTGCTTGCCGAGATTTTTTCACACCCAATTTTTCATGCAAAATCGAAATGACTGTGCCTTGCGATATGGCATACACTCTCCACTTAACAATTTCAATCCAATGTGAAGAAGAATGTTATAATACTCGTAGATATCTCTTGTTAAAGCTAAAAGAAATCCTGAATAGTTATTCTAAATAACTACTTAATGTTTTCTACTTATAGAGCCGTTATAGAAAATGATATAATATCTCTGTGAAAAGTTTTAAAAGTACTGACAGTAATGTATCATATTAGATACACGTACTATAATAATTATTGGTTTTTCATTCCTCACCTGCAATTGCGAAAAAGACTCAATCGAAGTGCTTTGTATACATAGAATATGGGGTACGTCCAGAAAATAAGCGTATTAGATTTTTGTAGGTTTCAAAAAATTTATTTAAAACAAAACTTTTACATGGTTACATCAATACATACGTGAACTATTTTTTCACGTAGTCGCCACCTCTTTCGATGCACTTAGTGAGACTTTCGATGCACTATTTTTTTATGCTTTGGTCAAAGAAGTCTGCCACCACCTCTTTTGCCCAATTCTTCATCCCCACCTTCACTTGCTCGTCAGTTGAAACTTTTTCCCACCCATATGCATCATCAGGGAGGTGAACAGATGATAATATGAAGGCGCCAGGTCAGTGAATACGTGGGGTGGTTCAAAACATCCCATCCGAATGACTCCAAAAGTTACTTTGTTGCGATGGCCACATGAGATTCAATTTGTGCTGCTCCGTCAACTGTTTTGGAACCACCTTGCACACAGTTTATGAAATTTGTGTGTTTCTGTTTGTTTCATGCAGCAGAGATCTGGAGATTTGTGGGAACACCACCGAAAGTTAATCCAAAGTGAACTTACGGTCGCAACGAACAGCTTCCTCAATTTATTTTCAACAAGCGAATTAGACAAAGTCTACGGTCTTTCACTCCTTTGCTCATCGTACACATCAGTACGACCGTTTTCATATTCACATCACCATTTAAAAACACTACGATTCATAACTCCTTCGCCATAAACTGCTTAGATCTCGTTAAAACCTTCAGACGAAGATTTTTCCTTCACAACGAGATAACGGATAACACTTTGGATCTCGCACTTGGTGGCAGATTTCATCGCATCTTTCACGGGAGACGTTACTTTGGCTACAGTTATGATCGTACTGGCGCGTGATTGGACTCGTTGGAAAGGGTAGCCAACATAGCAATAACAAATTTTCTCTGCCAGCGAGGGGCCTAGTGCACTTATTTTGTGCACGTACCTCGTACTTTGTAGTAGAAATAAGCCCCACATAGAAGAAATTAAAACCGATCTTTGATCTTTATTATAAAAGTTATTGCGTCCTTCTGCCTCGCCAGCTTATGTACTAATGATGCTACTGCTATTAGAGAAGGGCGTTCAAAAATTCCAATGGCGCATACTGGATGCCAGCTGGCGTTACCACTAATATAGTGTGTTTGAGAAATAAACTCCCTAGTTTTAATGTGTCCTAGAATCTGTACAAAGTGACATGCACTATTCTAGTTTGTAGTGTTTGATTCATCAACTCTCCAGGTTTGGCTACCCTGCAGTTGGCAGACCTGCTTGACCTTGAGACGGCACCAATGCTGTTTTTACCTCTGTTTCCTCAGTTCAGTCCAGGCAGGCGTGCAGTGCAGACCAATTCAGCAACAATGTGTACTCCGCAACAGAAAGCACAGTGTGTTATTTGGCTTGTGAAAACTGAGTCAGTTGTAATTTTAGACGTTAGTATGATGGTGAACCACCTACAGCAAAAACTATCCGTCATTGGCTAAAGTCTTTCAAGGAAACCGGTAGTGTTTTAAAAGCAAAATCACCAGGTAGACCGAAAACTTCTGAAGATGTTGTTGAACACATCCGTGTTTCTTGTGTTTGCAGCCCGAAGAAGTCATTGGCCAGACGTAGTCTACAATTAAGAGTGCCTAAAGGTACTGTGTATCATGTTGTGCATAAAAGACTTAAGCTGCGCGCCTACAAACTGCAACTGTCACATGAAATTAAAATCAAACGGTATGAGTTTGCTGCTGATTTTCTACACAGAATTGATGATGATGTCATTTAAAAAAAAAAAAAAAAGATTATATTTTCTGATGAGGCTACATTTCATGTCAGTGGAACAGTTAATCGTCATAACTGCAGAATTTGGGGGCCAGAGCATCCACATGAAGTTATTCAACATCAACGTGACTCTACCAAACTTAATGTCTGGCGCGATTTGATGGAAGATCATGTGATTGGTCCTTTCATATTTGTAGAAAAAACAATAAACGGGGACGTTTACTATGATATGCTGACAGAGTACGTCTTTCCCCAAATGGACGATATTGAGGCGGAAAAGGGGCTTCTGTTTTTCCAACAAGATGGCGCCTCACCTCATTACAGTAACGATGTGCGTGCGGCTCTTGAGACTCACTCTCCACGAAGGTGGATAGGCAGGGCTGGCCCAATACCTTGGCCACCACGAAGCCCAGACTTAACCCCACTGGACTTTTTCTTTCGGGGCCACATAAAAAATGTTGTGTACAGTGAAATGATCAGAGATATCAATCATTTACGGAAAAGAATCGTGGCGGCGGTTTGGACAGTTACACCTAAAATGTTGGTGAATACTGTACTTGGCGAGAAGTGGAATATCGTCTCAACGTGTGCAGGTCCACAAATGGATCCCACTTTGAAATCTACCAACATTAAACAAAACTTGAAGAAATTCTCTTTCATGATATATACTCATTGATGTAAGTTTTCATTCATTTCCCAATTAAATTTATACCTAAAACAAGGGAGTTCTTTTTCAAACACCTTGTATTGATGAACTATTAATGAAGTTATTAATAATGGTTATTATTATTATTATTATTATTATTATTATTATTATTATTATTATTATTATTATTATTATTATTATTATTATTATTTAATAATATACTGGTGATATAATACGAGGATCGTTCCGAAAGTAATGCCTCCTCTTTTTTCATGGAAACTAAAGGAAATCACAACAGCACAGCTAAACAGAGCACTATTTCAGCTACATATTGTCATTTTCCCCACATAGTTCCCACCATTCATTATGCATTTTTGCCAACGATGAACCAGAGCCTGCAGGCCGCGCTTGTAAAAATCGGAACCAGCTGAGGCTAACCACTTCCTTATTGCTTTCACAACAGCTTCCGAGTCTTGAAAATGTTCGCAACGTAGTCCACCTTTTAGAGGTCCAAAGAGATGGAAGTCGAAAGGCGCTAAATTCGGACTGTACGGGGGATGTAGTAAGAGAGTCCAGCCAAATTCTGCAATGAGTTGCGTGGTCGTGAAATTGGTGTAGGGCCTGGCGTTATCATGTTGTAGGTAAAAGTTGGTCTTCTTCCCTGACCTTACCCTCGAAATTTGGGATTTCATCTTCTCTAGGGATACGCATGCGTCGAGACATGTCTCGAATCTCGACTTAACTCGACTGGAATTCGAGTCGAGACACACTTTGTTAAATTTGAGACGATTCTAAACAAACGTATTTCTCGACTCGAATTTTCGAGTCGAGACACGATTCGAGTCGAGACTGCTTGTAAAAATCTCGACTCGACTCGAATGTCTCGAAAATCTTTCTATAATTTTTAATATTATTTTGAAGAAAGTATTCACTCAGAAACAGCCCTCAAAACCAATTCCAGCATTTATTACTTTAGAAAGGTACTGAACACATAAACTTAATAGTTAATCTTTTGATATCAAGATTTAATTTTCAGCTTAATTCAGGTAATTAAAACTAATAATTAATTTCGTTATATTTGATTGTACATCAAATATAATAATGAATAATATTTGAATATCTAGTTTGTATAAAACTATTATCCGTAGCCTATATTTAGTTTGTATGAAACTATTGCGATAAAATAAACTTGATAAATTCTCTGAATGAGCAATTGGCAGTCTATAGTAATTTAGCATAGTTATAATTATTGTGTTTTCGTTCCCATGAACCCAATAGGGCTACAAAACTTCCCCTCCCACTTCATTACAGATATGGGACGTCGTAGGCTGGGCAGACTGATAAAACAGGACAAGCAACGAACTGTGGCGAAACTAACATCAGACTTTATGCTGGGCAAAGTACAAGTGTGTTTGAACACACAGTGCATCGAACACTCCTAACGATAGGCCTTCGCAGGCGACGACCCATACATGTGCGAATGTTAACACCACGATGTCGGCAACTATGACTGAAATGAACACGTGACAATCGCTACTGGACCTTGACGCAGTGGCAAAGTGTTGAATTGTCTGATGAATCCCGATACCTTCTTCATCATGACGATGGGAGGGTGTGAATCCGTCGTGTTGCAAGGGAACAGCTCCTTGACACCTGTACTGCGGGACGGAGACAAGCTGGCGGCGGCTTAATTATGCTCTGGGGAACATTCACGTGTGCATCCATTTGTCTAGTGGAGCTCGAGCAAGGTACCATGACAGCCGAGGCGTATCGCACACTGCTTGCAGGCTACGTACACCACTTCATGACGATTATGTTTCCCAGAGGTAGTGGCATTTTTCGACAAGATAATACACCATGTTACAAGGCCAGGTGTGTGATTGAGTGGTGCGAGGAACAAGGGGCGATTTCCAAGAGATGTGCTGGCCCCCCAACTCGCCAGATGTGAACTAGATCGAACACATCTGGGATGCAATTGAACGTGACGTCAGAGCGCATCGCCCATCTCCCCGAAATTTACGGGAATTAGGTGACTTGTGTGTGCACATGTGGTGCCAACTCTCTCCAGCGACCTACCAAGGATCATTGCGTCCATGCCAAGACGCGCCCCCGTTGTTATCCGTGCCAAAGGTGTAAATACTGACAATTAGGTAGGTACTCATAATGTTCTGGCTGTTGTGTGTGTATATTTTCACTCGTATATTTTGTCTCGACCCAAATTTCGAGACGTTTCGTCCCTAATTCGAGTCGAACCGAGACAGAAACTGTCGAGTCGAGACAACATTTGCTCGAGGAGAATCGAGACAGGCTTAAATCGCGACTCGTGAGCATCACTAATCTTTTCCCAGTGTCGCCTTGTAGCGTTCTGAAGTGACAGTTGCTCCAAGCTCCAGAACATCAACAAGAATCACACCCTGGTTATCCTAGAAGATTGTGCACACCACTTTGCCTGTAGACGGCTGTATCTTGAATTTCTTCTTTGAGAGAGAATTCGCATGTCGCCATTCCATGGACTGTCTTTCGGATTCCGGCTCGTATTGATCACACCACATCTCATCTCCGGGGACGATGCTATCCAGAAATTTGTTCTCTTCATCCTCGTGGTGGTCCAGCAGGACCCAACACATTGCAATTCGCTGCGTTTCATGATCTTCTGTAAGTATTCGAGGCACCCATTGCGCACAGACTTTGCGATAACCAAAATGTTCCAGCATTTTTTTCAGCATTAGCACTACACCAACGACATCTGGCACAGACATACACAGTCAACACACACGCCACAAAAAGGAGCCATTACCTTCGGAATGAGCCTCGTAATGTAACTCAAACTATTCATAAAATGAACAAATAATAATCAGAAATAATATCTTTGAAATTGTCTTCTACACCATGGCTACCGAAAAAGGCAATAGAAAAAGGCAATACTTATGGGGCATAATAAAGATTAAGCCCCACAAGCGTGTTAGGAAAAATTTTATTTAACTAATTAAAAGTGGAAAAGTAAAGTGAGTATTGCCTTTTTCTGTAGCCATGTCCTTGTAGCCTGTAGCTTGACACGGGCCAATGTTTACCCTACTCTATGAGAACTACTCCAAAGTAGAGTTATGGTTTATGCAACATTTTTACCATAGGTGAGATTACCTATATATTACTTGGAAAAGTAAATCCTTCACAAATGTTTAAAAAAAATGTAGGGCAAGAAATGAAATAACTAGTTTAACGTCTCACGATTATTAACCGAAGATAAGGGAGACGGTGATAATAAGAAATGAATGAAATGGTGGAATGAATAAAGTGGGAGGAAACGGGAGAACCCCGAGAAAACCCAAGCACACGGTGTTTGTCAACCACAAAGACCACTTGGCATGAGCTGGGATCGAACCAGGGATCACACGCACAAGAGGTAAACGCTCTACCACTGTGGTGTGCCACTGCGGCCCCCATCAACGGCGAAGAGACATTTCCTTTAAACAAAAATAATTATTTAAAAAATAATATGATATTTCACTGCATAAATTCTATACATACACTACTTACTTCCAAACATAAAAACATAAACACGGGGAAAGAGAATTCATGCAATTACTAGTAGAGATATATGCGGTATTTACATTTGCTGAGATTGGAAATAAATCAATTTTCAGTTAATAAACATCGATGTTTTCTCAATGCAACTTTAAAATTTTCATTCGACGTTATCTAAAAAACAATACCAATCTTGCATGAGGTTTCTTGGTAACGATAGTACAAAAATCGACATTAGAGCAACTAATTACCACACAAATAACATATAATTACGACATTTGATTTCTTTTGATCGGAGTATTATAGCCCTAGGTTTATCGCTATAATTTTAGACAAATACCACAATTTATAAAGAATTCCTGCCAAACGGTAGCAGCCTAAAAATCGAAACTAGAGCACCAAATAGCCCATAAATAGCTCATAATTCTCGCGTTTGAATTTTGTCGATCGGACCATTCTGAGCGAATGGAGGATTCTAACTTGATGTCAAGCTAGACTTGCACATTTTGATTCCGATTTCCCGCTATGCGTTGGGAGCCCAAAAATTTGCATTAGGGCAACTAATTAGCCCATAAATAGCGCATTATTTTGAGATATGTTAATGTCGTTTTAGTGTAGGTGGTTGGTCTAACTTCACACGGGTACAACACGCTGCAAAGTGAGTACTAACATTTGACATACCACCTGCTTTGGCCGCAATTGTACACATTTAGGTCATTAGTATACCCAATATTTTCAAGTAGTTATATTTCCGTTATCAGATTTGCACAAAACTCTGGATATGGTGCACAAAACTCTACAGAAGGAGTACTAACATTTAACATACTAAGAGATTTGTTTGGCGCCTGTACGCACTCGGGATTTTGGAGCACGCACTATTTTCAACTGGTTATATTTCGGGTATCTGAATTGTACAAAACTCGCGACATGGTGCACAAAACTCTACAGAAGGAGTACTAAAATTTCACTTACTAAGAGATTTGGTCGGCGATGTATGCACTTGGGCTATTGGTATACGCACTACTTTCAAGTGGTTATATTTCGGGTATCTAAGTTGCAAAAAACTCGGGACATGGTGCACAAAACTCTACAGAAGGAGTACTAGCATTTGACATACTAAGAGACTTGCTCGGCGCTGTAAGCACTTGTTCTATGTGCATACGCACTATTTTCAAGTGGTTATATTTCGGGTATCTGAGTTGCACAGAACTCGGAACATGTTGCAAAAAACACTACAGAGGAAGTACTAAAATATGACATAGTAAGAGATTTGGTCGGCGTTATACGCACTCGAGATATTGGTATACGCACGATTTTCAAGTGGGTATATTTCGCCTATCTGAGTTGTACAAAACTCGGGACATGGTGCACAAAACACTACAGAAAGAGTACTAAAATATGATATAGTAAGAGATTTCGTCGGCGTTATACGAACTTGAGCTAATGGTATACGCACTATTTTCAAGTGGTAACATTCCGGGTATCTGAGGTGCACAAAACTCGGGACATGATGCACAAAACTCTATAGAAGGAATGCTAACATTTGACATAGTAAAAGATTTTGTTGGAGCTGTATGCACCTGGGCTATCGGTATACGCACTATTTTCAAGTGGTAACATTCCGAGTATCTGAGGTGCACAAAACTCGGGACATGGTGCACAAAACTCTATAGAAGGAGTGCTAACATTTGACATAATAAAAGATTTTGTTGGCGCTGTACGCAGTTGGACTATTGGTATACGCACTATTTTGAAGTAGTTATATCTCTCTTCTGAAGTGCATAAAACTGGGGACATGGTGCATAAAATTGCACAAAATAAATGCTAACGATTGATGTAACTTTTGTCGGGATCGGTGTTATCTGAACTTTGCACCTGGCATACGCACTATTTTTAAGGTGGTATATCTCTGTTATTTGAGGTGCACAAACCTCGGGAAGTGCTGCACAAAATTGCACAAAATAAATGCTAACGATTGATATAACTTTTGCCGGAATCGGTGTTAGACCAACTCCATACCTGGCATACGCACTATATTTAAGGAGGTATATCTTTTTTATTTGAGGTGCACAAAACTCGGGAAGTGGCGCACAAAATTGCACAAAATAAATACTAACGATTGATGTAACTTTTGCCGAAATCGGTGTTAGAAGAACTTCGCACCTGGAATACGCACTATTTTTAAGGAGCTATATCTGTGTTATTTGAGGTGCACAAATTTGGGAGATGGTGCACAAAATTGCACAAAATAAATGCTAACGATTGATGTAACTTTTGCCGAAATCGGTGTTAGGCGAACTCCAGTTCCTGGCATACTCAATATTTTCAAGGGGCTATATCTTTGTTATTTGAGCTGCACAAAACTCGGGAAGTGGTGCACAAAACTACACAAAACTCCTTCTATTAATTTATATATGTTTTCTGATTTTCCGGTTGGACGAACTCAGGCCTGGCAAACCGTTGAAAAATTTAAATATGAAAAATTTTAGGTTTCTTAAGGTGCACAAAACTTGGGATGTGGTGCATAAAACTGCACAAAATGTTGGTATAAGTTTTGTTTGAATCGGTTTCTGACGAACTCTAAGTTAACGGACCTCTATTTTCCAGTGATTATATTTCGGGTCTCTGAGCTGCACAAAACTCGGGACATGGTGCATAAAACTCTACACAGGGAGTACTAAAATATGACATAGTAAGAGATTTGGTCGACGTTATACGCACTTGAGATTTTGGTATACGCACTATTTTCAAGTGGTTATATTTCTGCCATCTGAGTTGGACAAAACTCGGGACATGGTGCACAAAACTCTACAAAAGGAGTACTAAAATATGACATAGTAAGAAATTTGATCGGCGTTATACGCACTTGAGATATTGGTATACGCACTATTTTCAAGTGCTTATATTTCGGGTGTCTGAGGTGCACAAAACTCTACAAAAGAAGTAGTAACATTTGACGTTGTAAAAGGTTTGTTTGGCACTGTACACACTTGGACTATTGGTATACGAACTTTTTTCAAGTGGTTATATCCCAGTTACCTAATGTGTATTAAACTCTGTTGATCCTTCAGAAAATTGCACGTACTAAAGGCTTACGAATGATATGACTTTGACTAGTGTCGGTGGTATGAAAATTCCAGTGTCTGGCATACGCACTATTTTAAAGTTTTTATATATGTTATTTGAAGTGCACAAAACTCGGGAAGTGGTGCACAAAATTGCACAAGATAAATGCTAATGAATGATGTAACTTTTGCTGGAATCGGTGTTAGACGAACTCCACACCTGGCATACGCACCATTTTTAAGGAGCTATATCTCCTTTATGTGAGGTGCACAAAACTCGGGAAGTGGTGCACAAAATTGCCCAAAATAAATGCTAGCGATTGATGTAAGTTTTGCTGGAATCGGTGTTAGACGAACTCCACACCTGGCATACGCACTGCTTTTAAGAGGTTATATCTCTGTTATTTGAGGTGCACAAATTTGGGAGATGGTGCACAAAATTGCACGAAATAAATGCTAACGATTGATGTAACTTTTGCCGAAATCGGTGTTAGGCGAACTCCAGTTCCTGGCATACTCAATATTTTCAAGGGGCTATATCTTTGTTATTTGAGGTGCACAAAACTCGGGAAGTGGTGCACAAAACGTATTGAACTAGTTTAACTAAAATTAATAAAGAATTATTTCAAATCAATTATATCACAAGAACGATTAAATGGACTAGCTTTGATGGCCATTGAAAATTATATTTTGAATGAAATTGATTTGGATGCAATAATAAGAGATTTTGCCAAATTGAAAGCCAGAATAGTGTCTTTATAACATGAACTTTTCAGTAACAAAGAAAACGAGAAATTAAGCTAATTACCATATTTGTATCACTAGAAAACACTATTTAAATATGCTTTTAATGAAGTATAAGAGCATATCTCTTTGTCAAAATCAAACCTGTGACAATGTTAGACTTGAAGCTCATGAGTTTTATTCTATTTCGACTTTTATGTTTTAACCGTATTTGTCAAAGTACATCTTAGGTATACATTTTAGTTGTTTCCTGTGCTTATTTAATAAAAAAAATAATATAAATTATTAACTGGAACTTTGGTCATGATTCATCTACAGATAAGTAGTTTTAATTTCGCTATTTTCGTTTAATACTCACAGGAAGACTGAATTATTATATATTGAAGACATTTGTAATTGTAACAATTATCTAAAGAATTTTTGTTCATTACAGCATTCTATTCTTTCATTATCATTTAGGCGGGGGCGCCTAAATATTGTTTGCTTACACTTACGAAATGTCTTATATACATATATACAGAGAGAGAGAGAGAGAGAGAGAGACAAAGTTTTGACTCAGAAAAAAGCACAATTGAACGTACGATGCTACATTGGCTCCTGGAGGGATTTCAAATGAATTTAGTATACGTATACATTACCATCTGAACAATTTACCCCGAAAAATGCTTTCGATCACTGAAATAAATTCCTGCCTACGCAGCTGTAAAGCAGTAAGAATTTTAGGGACTGATCAGGGGGTAATGCCTTCTGGAGTAACGACAATTCCCCAGAAATCATACCTCTGATAGGTCCGGATGTGACACCAGTATTTGTGTATTACCACACTTCACTCTCAGTGTATTGAAACTTAAGTCAAAGGAACTGTTCTGAAATCTTCACCGGTTCTCTTCTCTGAAACAGCATGCAAATGGGGCCGACCTTGGTCATATACCACATCTGGAATATTACTATTTATGTCAGAGATCCCGAAAAATATATATTCGACACAAATAAAGGATGTTTTCGATTTTATTTTATTTTATTTATTTATTACTATTTTTTGTCTGTCATCCTCCCACTCTGACCTCCATGCCAACCAAGGCTTAACTTGAACTTAAGCAACATCGACAGCGTCACTATTCATCTGCGACCGTGAAAACTATGATTTCGATACTAATATTGTTCATATTTGACTACTTTTACATGTCACTTCCCCTTATTACGGATGGCTTCAGTGTCTCGCCCCCACAACTATGGAGCAATTTCAACAAACTTAAGTATAACTATAAACCACCATCTGTAAAATAAATGTGCGGGTGAACTTTTTCGGAGAGGAATTCATTAGCTACTTTTCCAATATCAATGTGGTGGCTTTTTTCGCTTTCCATGCTAAAGATTGCCAAAGAGCTCAACTTCATTTGCACCACTGTGCTATGAATATAGATTTTAATGGCATTTACTTTACTGAATGCTCTCTTAGGTATTGCTCTCGTTACAGCAAAAGTGAGATACTGTTATAAATGAGTAGGGGTCTAAACAAATACGGAAAACTATTAGCAATGACACTACTCGAAATGAGTTTTCGCAATATAATGGAAATCATTGCATAAATTGTCCCTTCCCCTCCTTAGAAGTCTAAGCTACAATACATATCTAGTAATTTTAAATTCGAAATATATGCTTCGAGTTTCATATTCTTAACTTTAAGGTTTCCTGAGTTAAGTAAATGAATAAACTTCCTGCTAACAAAAGAGTAAAGCTTTGGGCTTTAATGGTATCGGGAGTGTAATTATTCATTTCAGCGACCCCGAAAACTATTAAATAAACACTCATATCTTTCAATTAGGATTTTTTAATTTTCACCCCTCCCATTAAACCTCCATGCCGATAATGCTAAAGTTTGATGTGAACGATATAGAGGGTATCATAATTCATGTACTCAAAAACTATGGATTTAACATTAATATCGTTCATTTTCGATTAGTTTTACATGTTCTTGTGTCTCCCATGATAGAACTAGAGGTGATACGAGTTTTGATTTCCGGTAGGAGTCGTGTGGTTCGGGTTCCACGTTAAGTCGTAGATGCACGTCTTGTATAGAGTCGCAGCTGAAAGACACACTGAACTGTATATCACCTCACCTCGTGAGATATTCTACTTTTGCATAAGTTCTAAACCACTTTTCCTTCTTTCAATCTCCTCCTTCCTCTTAGGACACGCATAGGTTCAAACCGAAACATTCTTCATGGTTGGAGGATGCAAGGCTACTGTACCATACGCGTACAACCCCTCGTATATATAATTAATAAAATCTCATATTAGGACTTACTCTGCACATCAAACCTTTAACAAATGCGACATTTTAAAGTATATTATTATTATTATTATTATTATTATTATTATTATTATTATTATTATTATTATTATTATTATTATTATTATTATTATTATTATTATTATTATTGCAATAGCTATATGAAGCAATTATATCGGCCAACTTCGTTAATACACACCATTCAGCAACGGGTAATTGTAGAAATCAAGATTTTGCAACAGCAGTTGTTAGCTCAATCGGTAGAGCGCTGTCTTATGGTTTCAAGGGTTGCGAGTTCGAATCTAGTCTAAGTCAAAAGATTTTTTTCTGATGTAATTCTTGAAATGGAAATGTTTCTCTTTTCACCTTTATCTCGTAATTCTGAATAGAGATGTTTGGATGTGAAAGAAAAAGTATACTAGAATATAAGAAAAGAAAGATAAATTACATGATACCTTTTGCAATTTTTAACTATATTTTTACCTATCTAGGACGTTTCTGAAAAGTTCAGACTTCTAGACCTCCTTTTCGCTCTTACGTGTCCTTTAAATTATTTCTACAGTTACTTAGTGAATCACATACCTATATTACAGATGTCGTATCTCTTTCTCTTCTCTCTACATCATGTCTGGAGATGAACGTTTTGACAATAGTTTACAGACACGATTTTAAAAAAATAATATGATCTGCGATATCAGTAATACATATTGTGGTGTTCAACTTAACATATAAAATAATAAATAGAAAAAATGAGAATACGAATCTCTTTGTGCACTGACGCTTCAATGACAGTGCACTAATGCTTCAAATCTGTGTCTTTACTCCCTATAGCTATGTTAATTCCCTAGTCAAAATAAAAACTCTTCAAAATTAATCACAAATTCTTATACAACGATTCCTTCCTTGGAGTACTGCGCGCTCACATACACGTCACGTCGATGTAAAGGCACTTTTGGCGACGAGGATTCAATGCAAAACACGTTCAAATTAAACATTTCTGGTTTCAAAGGTTATCACTAATGGTAAACAGAAATGGTAATAGATAGTGACAAACGGTATTTGCAATGGATACAACCTCTCAATTGTATATATATCATCACAGCTTGCAGCACCATATTAAAAGTAAGAGTGTTTGAATTGACTAATACATCTGGTTTCAGATTTTCACCGAGCATCAACTGTAAAAGATGTCGAGAAGTTTTCTTTCGATCCATTTAATGTCCCAAGGATAGTTTCTACTCCTTACCTTAACCTTCTATTTATACTGTAAGTGCTTCAAATTAACGATTTCTGGTTTCAGCACTTCTCTCCATATAAGAAAAGTGTAAGGGTAATGGTTTTTCATTGAAATTGTTAAGGTTTACGTTCCACAGTTATGCCGGTTAGGCTAAAGGAGAAAGGTGGTGATGAGAAATGAATGAAATGGTGCAATGATGTAAGTGGGAGGAAACAGGAGAACAACGAGAAAACCCACTACACGGCGTTTGTCCACCACAAAGTCCAAACGGCGCGAGCTGGGATCGAACCAGGGACCCCAGGCACCGGAGGTGAACGCTCTACCACTGAGCCACAGCGCCCCCAAAATGAAAATTATTCATGCTTCTAATACCTATATATATGGAGAGAGAGAGAGAGAGAGAGAGAGAGAATAAGTATGGTTGTATTCTTCATAGGGCCGCAGTGGCGTAGTGGTAGAGCGTTTACCTCTGGTGCATGGGGTCCTTGGTTCGATCCCAGCTTGCACAAAGTCAGATTTGTGGTGAAGAAACACCATGTGCGTTCGTTTCTTCAGGATTCTCCTGTTTCCTCCTACCTACATCGTTGCACAATTTTCATTCATTTCTCATCATCACCGTCTCCTTTACCTAGCCGACATAAGCATGGGACGTCAAACTTAATTTAATTTCATTTCATTGAAAAAAATTACTATAATTCATAATCTGCATCTTTATAAAGAAAATTAAACCATCCATATGAATGTATAATGCTTTAAATTGAATTAAATCGCAATTGCAGTAATCTGCAATATTTTAGGTTTCTCATTTATTTACATCAAATGTTCAGTTATTTGATACTTTATAGCAAGAATATTAACTGCTATATTAACTGCTATATAAGACACAAATATATACCTGTGGCGTGGGGAGACCCTGGTTTGATTCCAACGGGAGCTCATGTGCTTCGGATTTCATGCTAATCAGTAGGCCCCGTCTCATATAGCCTCGCTGCTAAAAAAGGGCTCTAAACTCAAAATCAACACAACCCAATAATTATCTATACATTGAATTTAATAATGAGGGAGACCTTGAAGGAGGGAGGCCGAATAAAGAGGGAGACCTTAAAATTTAAAAAGTATGGTCAGCGTGAGTCCGAGGTCACGGTGAGTGGTGTGTCACAGTGAGTCACGTCCTGTTGACCCACTCCACAACTGGACTGTACACACACATAAAGCAGACATATATGTAATCTGACCTTACTTGGCCTTCACTAATTTAAGATAATCTACAAAAAAGTATAGAAGTGTATTTTCAACGGAACAGAAAAAAACGTACCGGCTCAGACTTGAACCCCGATTTCTCCACTCAGCAAGCAGACGTCTTACCGACTTACCCAGGTCATATCTTCCGACTTCTGGTTTTGATACTTTATTTACACTGCGTGTGTTACGTAACCACGCTACGAGATGTCCTTACTGTTGTGTTAACACGCGTTCCGTAAATTTACGAAGTCGCTCTTTTAATCCTCAATCAATCCGACATAGATGTAGATAGATAGATAGATATAGATATGTTGGTGCACCAGTAAGCTCCCAAGAGTACAGATTAATTCATTCTTGATTTTAATCTACAGAACAAATGCTTTTTATGAAAGCAAGGGGACTGCAACCCATAGATGGCTAAGTGAGGTAAATAAAATTTAAACTTCAAATGGAACTGGGGTGGCTCACCGACAATGGCTGATTTAACACTTTGATAACAGCGCGGGTAATAGCTGATTTATAAACGCATAGATAGACCCTGTGTAGGTAAGTGGATACCGCGTGAGACTGTCATTCTAAGGGTCTGGGGTTCCAGTCTCGGCCTAGACTGAGTTAAAAGTTTTTCAAGGAATTAAACACTATAAATTATGTTCGCGTTTGATATTGAAAGAGATTTATCCTATGAAGGGAGAAAACCCAAGATGGGGGCAGGGAGAAAGACGTACACTGTTTATCCTTAAGTGTTAAAATTTAATTTATTCCCATGTCTTTTGCTCTTTCCTTTCCCTCTTTCCTTCTTTTCTCATTTTGTTTAGTTTTCCGTACTTTTCCGATTTCCGCATGAAGCGTATTATTCTCTTCGCTTTCTTTGCATTAATTCCTATCTCTTTGAACTTAATGTGAATGGAATTTCTGCAGATTTATCTCGTGGTTGTTTCTCTAAATGATGCTCTCAGATAGTAATACTTTTTCCTCCAAGTGGCATGTTATGTTTTCGGGCTGTCATGTTGGTTATCCAACTATCAGACATAGAGTGAAACTATTCTGCTACTGGAAAAGGCTATCATTTCTTATGTATCCAACCTCCAGTTATTACTGTCGCTGACTGTACACTTATTTTTCGAGTCTGGCATTCCTGCGCACCATCCGTGGAGAGTATGAAAATTAAATCAATCAAATGTTTACTGAGGGTCAAGAAGAAAAGTCTAATCTGAAAAAGACATTGCAGAGGGGCCCAAGCTGCGAATACGAATAGTGCACAGTGTAAATAAAGGGCAACACCTAAAGAGAAAAACAGAAACAGCTGCCAAACGGAGAAAATAGAGAAAAAATTGTCAAAGTGGAAATATAAAACTCAAATACAACAAATACGCCGAGAACTAAACATGTACCCCGCCATGATCTTGCTGAAGTAGTTAAGGTGCTGGCTCACAAATGTAAAGAACGTCAGTTCGAATCCTCGCCAATGACTTTTTTAAAAATCTTTATTAATAATACATACAGCTCATGAGAGATGGTAAAAGAAGTCGTATTTAGTCTTTAGTAGCAATTATTATTGGTAATGTTTAGTACTGATAATACTTTTTGTCTTTGCGTATTGCTTTTATTCTTGTCTTCATTTCGAAAGGGAAGAATATCCGAACAAATGCCACCAAAATTCCGTTTATTTTGAATGTAAACGCCATTTGCAATTAGTAAAGAATAAAAATTGAACGTTCCGACGTAGCTGCACGAAGTAAAAAAAATATGTGGAGGGGTTCGAATCCATACTCATGGTTATTAAAAATACAATCTCCACATGCTTTACACCTCTCGACCACGTTTCTATGTTAGCAAATAAGAGGCTTGTGTTCAGGTTAGGTTGGTCAATACTTTTGCAAAGAGGCCCGCTTTAACTCTGACGCAGCACAGGTGCGAGAAAGGAGCAAAACACTGTTTCTCTCTCCCTGTGTGTGTCTATTTATCTATCTATCTGCATATATATATATATATATATATATATATATATACAGGGTGGTTCAGTAATGTTGGACAGCCCTGAATAAATCGGAAACCAGAAGAGATATTAGGAAGAGTGTGATGAATCCAGATACTTGTGGAAGGGGGACGTCTTTTGAGGTCCCACGCGATGTTACCAGGTCAACAGTGTTGCCAACTCAGTACAAAGTTGTATTTTTTTAAATAGAACATATAGAAGTTTATGCCATCAAAAGAATTAGTACAAAATGTGAATACCAACAAGCGAAACCGCACCTGTCAGTGTTGCCAAATAAGGAAGTTATAAAGCTTCAAAGATCAAGAAATTAAAGTGTCCGTAAAGCAAAACTAGCAAAATGGCAAGAAAAATAATACTATGGAACGAAAAGGAGTAACCGAAAGAGTAAACCAAAGAACGCACAGCCCAGTGAGTAACAGGGTTGCCACAGCAAAGGGGGGAAAATTGAAAATTTTGCAGTTGCCATAGGAGAAAAAGTGCCCATATGACATAATGCTGGAAACACCATAGAAAGTCTAAGTAAGATTCAGGAATCCTAATAGTGTTTGTTCGAGAGCGATATCTCTAACCGTTCCCGAGATACACCAAAGGTGTGCGGGGTTTGCAACACTGCATAATAATTCCCTCGCCCTCCAAACTACAGGAACGAGTAATGAAAATGACACGCCCAACAAAATGTAAGAACTACATGCGTCGAATCGTCAAATAGAAGGCAATCATACCTTTATGTTTACAAGATCATATGATGAAGTGTTTGAATTTTCCCGTAACTCTTATGGGACACGGAGACATCATTGTCACGCAACGTCCGTGACAATATACACATTGTGGTACACAAACCAGATCAGGTATTCTTGTGATGTAGTGGTTAACAATTCGGGCTACGACGTAGGTCGTTGGTTCGATCCCATTCACGGCTACTGTTGTTGTTCTTTCAACAAGCACTATAATTACATTAGATAGAGGCGATTTACTATGAAACATTTTACTAACGTTCCTTGGCTCCGCGTTAGAATGTAGTCGGTTGCACACATAAGAATTCCAAATCTAGAAAGAATAATAATTACATGGTCCTAGCAGTGAATCATGGTTTTGAATAATAATAATAATAATAATAATAATAATAATAATAATAATAATAATAATAATAATAATAATAATAATAATAATAATAATAAAAATAATAATAATACGTTTTACTGAACGCTGGAATAGGCTAATTATAACAATCATCAATAATGTTGTTTCAACAAGCTCGTATCATGCTTGTTGATGGTTCTCACAACATGAAGTCTGACAAGCTGAAAGCAAGTGACTTCCAACCTTGCCAAGCTGTCATACTGTATGAATACAATGTATTGACCATACTAATTGTAACAATAAATGTGTGAATCAGTGTTAGATAAAGGCAAGAGAAATGACGTAAAATCTACCTTGTAACATATAAAAGGAAAACTTAATCAGTTTTAAGATGAGTACGCAAGATGACGCTTGCTGTTAGATTTTGCTACCCCTGTGCTCAGTTTTATGAAATTTTTACTTAGAAGCATAAATTATTTTACAAGTAGTTGTCTCATTACGGAATATCAATATTATAATACCGTTTTTCGTGTTATGTTTTACATTTTTTTCACGTAAATATTATACACACGTTAAATACAAAGATAGTTTATTTTGACGATCATTTTAAACGTTAAATATGTAGCCTAATATGTGTTATCTCTTTTTTCTTCTTTTCTTTCATTTCTTTATTTTTGCTGAAACTTAATTTGCTTAGGTAAAATATTATATTTTCTTGAAAATAATCTATTTATGTTTTGGAGCTTTCATATAATCACAAATAGTTGCCTGAATCCGTTAATGGAAAATACTAATTAATTTCACTTATTAGGGAAGGTTGTGGGGTGTTACTCTGACTTCATATTGATACTATGCTCAGTCGACTTCTTTTTATATATCAAAAAATTAGGCAACCGGAGAAATCCTCGATCGCAAGCTTGTTCGAATTATGAGCGTTAAAAGTTCAAAATTGAACAGATTTTGAAAAAAGTTTGAAGAAACCATTTTTTGAGATACACGCTTCATTTTTATTACTGGAGTGTTTTCTTGGGTGCTCGATAAAATGGTAAGGTCAAAACGTACGCATTTTGCAAGATACGGAAACTTATTGGGGAAGGGTTGAAGAGTAGGCGTCTTTCAACTTACAAATTGCATCCTATTTGGCACACCGGGTAAATAGGCTAATAAAATTTATTTGAAATCAACTGTATTGCCATTCAAGTGTCACTTTCCCGTGTGGCCACCTTTTGGAAAAAATGAAATATTTCAGTTTAACATCCGATGATTATACACTTTAGGCTAAGGAAGACGATGATTAAGGCAAGTGAATGGTGATGGAAGAATTGATGGAATGAGAAGAAGGGAGGAAACAGGAGTACCTCGAGAAAACCCATGGACATGATGATATTCATTGTGGAAGACTGTTTTTGGGCTGGCTACCGGCCTGGTTTCATACTCACTCATTTTTTTTGACACCTCGTAACATTAGAGAATTGTTGTTTCCGTAACTACCGGATATGGAAGTGGAGATATAATTTTAACAACCGGTTCCAAAAACCTGAGAAATTTTAAAACCGGTTCGGGCGAACTAGGTGAATGACACCATTAAAAAAAAGCAATATGCTCTGTCAACGATAAGGCCATGAGCGTCCGCAGCGGAGGCAAGGGGACAATCGCTTTACCTTGCATTTTCGAAAGGTGTTTGGTTGTTTCAAAACGTTTTTATCCAGAAACACACGCGAAGGCACATTATATTTGGTTACAACTACTAGAATATTTAATATAGACCTATTTAATGTACTCCACAAAGTTATGCAATAAGCCTCAATAATAATTGTTTTGCATTATGTGTTATGTGCATCAATGTATGTCGGTCTTTTGCTCCTTCCCCGCCCTTGGAAAAATCCGGCGATTGTTTCTGGATAAAAGTGTTCTTATTCGAAACTGTTATCTTCAGGTGTGCATAGTATCAAGTATGAACCAGTACTGAAAGATAGCGTGAAATTGTTTTGAATATATGCCACTATAAACAAGAATGAGAGAATTCATACTTGAGCTTGTTATTGTTGAAGATCATGTGATATATGAAGTACAGCAATCATGGTGCAAAAGCAAGTACTTGCAAAACACTTGGAGAATTGAAGTAGGTTAAATATACTAGCAGATTTTAATAAAATTAGCTGTAAATAGCTCGGTAGATAGATCACTTCTGGCGCACGAGATCGCTGTTTCGATCACACCTTTCGCCAGGAAGACTTTATGTAGGACCCATAGTGTGCTTGGATTTTGTCGGTGTTTTCCCACTTCCTTCAGTCCACCATTTTGATAATCATCATCACTGCTCCTTTTAGATTCGGACTATAACCGTGGAATATTAAACCAGAAAAATTCAAATAGCGCCTTCGGCACCCTAACACCCGTGCTAATCGCATAGTTTTACTCGCAACGGAAACTTATGCAGAACGATTGTGACGCGTGATTACTAAAGAGTTCGACTAACATGTTTCCTGCACTAGTCAGGCCCTTTATATCACGCTAATCATACGTCAAAACGACCCTGTATAAAGCCCTATCTCAGATTCCTCATTCCACCTGGATTGTGGAACAAATCTGTCTGTGTAAGTAAGCAACCTAGTAAAAGTTGATGATAGTTTTCATTTAACGTAGCCGTGTTTGGTTCACAATTTTAGTCATAATGATTATGCCATTTAAAGTAAAGTTGCACTAAGACATTCAACTTACAAAATACATGCACTGGGGAACAACTTAAAAATACCTGCACGATAATACAACTTGACAAAATACCACGCTTGAAGGAACTAAGTCCGTTTGGTTGAAAAGATCGGATTTGTGTAATGGTTTTGTATTTGTATTCTTATTCTTAATTTGCACTTTTGAGATATCTAGTTAAAGATAAATGTATATCTGTCATTTGCTGAGAAAATTTTACCATAAAAGTGGTTTTAGTTACCCCTAATTGCAGTTTGAGTCAAATTTTGCCCAGAAAACGCTGGAACGTTAGCCATGATATTTAAGCCCCTAAAGTAAAGCTGCTCCGAGAATTGCAACTTCCCTTACAAAATTACATTTTTGAACATACTAAGAATGTGTTTTGTCCTATCTATCTAGGTAATAATTTTGTATTTGTACACGTATCCTTAATCTGCATCGTAGAGACATCTAGTTATAAATAAATGTATAACGTTTTACTGCCGTTTTCTGAGAAACTATTAGCATAGAAATGATATAATTTTCCTCTAAATGCAAATTGAGTTGCACTTTAACCAGAAAACGATGGAATTTCTAAAGTAGAGATAAGTTTTACATCAAGGATTGCAACTACGCTTATAAAACACCATTTTTGAACGTACTTAGAGTCTGTTTTGTCCAAAAGATGAAATTTATGTAATGATTTTGTATTAGTATACGCCCCCAGGCCCCCGCGTTTGCCCATCTCTTAGGTATCAGCCTTTGCACGAAGAGTGAATTTTGTGTATTTGCTCTTTAATCACATTTCCTGAATTTGGCACAGCTTGGGGCTTCGCCCCCCAGATCCTCACGTTTACTCGGCCTACGGCCTCGCGCCTCTTATATCCAGAATTCTACCAAATTTCAAGTTTTTTTTCCTATTTCAACTATCTAAAAGACAAGATTTTTTATCCTAAGAAAACGCCCATTTAAATAACATCGGAATTTCTTCATCCCCCCTTTAGACCCCTTAAAAACTAAAAATATTCACTTTTGGCAATTTTCTGTACGTTAGTCCCGAAAAGCTACAATTATGTCAAATTTAAGCATTGTAACCCTACAGGAAGTGCCCAATAATTTGGGAGTATAAAAGGTGTCCCATATAACATTAAATAAATGGGAAAGATTTTTCAGTTCCCTATAAAACCACTCTAAAGTTGAAATTTTTCACTTTTGCCAAATTGAATATTTTTAATCTTTAGGGGATCTAAAGCAGAGAGTACAGTATTAGTGTACCATCATGTGCATATTGTCAAGGACGTTGCGTAATAATGATGTCTCCGTGTCCCATACGAGTTACGGGGAAAATCAAACACTTCATCGTATGTTCTTGTAAATATAAGGGTATCATTGCCTTCTATTTGACGATTAGACCCGTGTAGTTCTTATATTTTGTTGGGCGTATCATTTGCATTACTCGTTTCTGTAGTTTGGAGGGCGAGGGAATTATTATGCAGTGTTGCAAACCCTGCACACCTTTGGTGTATCTCGGGAACGGTTAGAGATATCGCTCTCGAACAAACGCTATTAGGATTCCTGAATCTTACTTAGACTTTCTATGGTGTTTCCAGCATTATGTCATATGGGCACTTTTTCTCCTATGGCAACTGCAAAATTTTCAATTTTCCCCCCTTTGCTGTGGCAACCCTGTTACTTACTGGATACTGTGCGTTCTTTGGTTTACTCTTTCGGTTACTCCTTTTCATTCCGTAGTATTATTTTTCTTGCCATTTTGCTAGTTTTGCTTTACGGACACTTTAATTTCTTGATTTCTGAAGCTTTATAACTTCCTTATTTGACAACACTGACAGGTGCGGTTTCGCTTGTTGGTATTCACATTCTGTACTAATTCTTTTGATGGCATAAACTTCTATATGTTCTATTTAAAAAAATACAACTTTGTACTGAGTTGGCAACACTGTTGACCTGGTAACATTGCGTGGGACCTCAAAAGACGCCCCCCTTCCACAAGTATCTGGATCCACCACACTCTTCCTAATATCTCTTCTGGTTTCCGATTTATTCAGGGCTGTCTAACGTTACTGAACCACCCTATATATATATATATATATATATATATATATATATATATATATATATATATATATATATATATAACGCTATTTGAGAATGCCATAACCATCCTAATTTTCAGTGGATTGAGACAAAACTTGCCACAAACATTAACTGTTGAAATATCTTGATGATTTCGTTAACCAGAATAATCGGATGAAAATGTTCAAATTGCGGCCCTTCAAACTCTTAAAAAATTCCAAGGGAATCAAATTTCGCCCATGAATAAATCCTCAAAAAGTTGGAGAAACTTTTCCTCTTTTATTGAAATATTTGTTTGCAGGGATTTATCCTCTTTTATTGAAATATTGAACCCGATTAATTGGACCCGAAGGTTCACGCCCTTTCGCTACGGTCAGCCTTTTTTTTTTTTTTTTTGCAGGAGGGGGGATATTCTCCTATCGGAACAAGATGATTGATAGTGATGATATGAAATTACACATTGAAAATGAAGTAACTTTTGAAACGTGTTATTTGAAAGAATAATATAATAAATGTGCTTTCCCCTAACACAGAGAACTGTAAATCATGTATTTCTAGTTCGGAAGCGTGAATGGCGAGGAGTGTTGTTTGATTTGCTTTTTAGTAACACATTGCATTGCAAATAAAGGTAGGCAACATTAGTGGTAAGTAACACAATAATAATAATAATAATAATAATAATAATAATAATAATAATAATAATAATAATAATAATAATAATAATAATAATAATAATAATAATAATAATAGGTGTTGTTTGTGGCAATGCAATATCTTCCTCAATTCTTCTTCAAACGTAATGATTGTAACGCCATATCTCCCTTACAAACAAAATATTAGCAATTTATATCGAGAGAACGGGAATTTATATAGTGATGGGAGCAACGTTGGACAGTATGCACTCATAGTACTCAGAAAATTAAGCGAATTCAATGCAAAATGAACGAAAAGTCATTGTCATGGGGAGTTATGGGGCCACGGCAGAGCCCTGTTTAGGCAAAATTTCGATAACTTATATCGAGATAACAGGAAATGATAGTGGGATGGGACCAACGTTGGACACCGTGAACCCGTAAGGCGCATCAAAAAAATAGGGGGGGCGCTAGCCAGCCTTACTTATTTCCACATAATAATATAAAATTATATTGTCGAAATACACACACAAGTGACCTAGTAATATTTCATATTATTATTATTATTATTATTATTATTATCAACTGCGTCTTTTCATTACGTGTGCATGTTTGATATGAAACCAAAGAGAAGATCCATCATTCGTAGAAAGAGTAAGAATAGCTAGTTACTTTAACTGTGAAGGACGACGAAAAATACGAAAAGAGGGACTACCAGTAGCGAAAAGAAACAATACTTTCTCTCAAATGGATAAAAAATCTAACCGAGATAGATTCGAACTCGCATGGACGGCGCTAAAAGCCAGTGCTTTGTCCACTTTTTTTTACCTGACTCACCGAACGTGTTTCAGTAACTTACTTATTGCTAATTTCACTTGCTTCATTCGTTTAACTTGCGGTTTCTAATAACTTATAACGAAGGGACACGAACAAAGAAACATCGAGGACAGTTAAAATTCATAAATGCTCTCCCGCCGAACCCGGGTGTATGGAATCGAACCCGGGACACCATACACCAAAGTCGCACGTGCTAGCCACTAGACCAGCGGGGAGGACACCGTTCACCCCATGTGTCGTTATGGATTTCGACCACCGTATTGCCAGCTATCACTTTTGTGGGTTGTGTACTATGGTCACATGTTCCTTCTTTCCTGGAAGAGTTAAACCTACAATCTATGTAATACATGAGGTATTTAGACCTACATGCTTTTCATATAATGTAATAAAATGGTCATGCTGGAAACAAGAAAAAGAACATTCCTTGGACAAAACGGAAACTATTGGCATCAGAAATATTTATCTACGACGCATGCGCAGTAGTATAAATCAGAATAGTTACTGTTTAGTTCAGTAAACGAAGACAGGGGTAAAAAAAAGCAAATATGTCGCGATGAACGAGATCGACCAGAGTTGACAGAGGCGGAAGCAGATGTGTAATAACACAACAACTTGGTTAAATTGATAAGTCGTTCTGTATCATGTAATAGATCGTATCACAACTTTACGGAAGAGCAGAGAAAGACTTACTAACGCTATCATATAATAAGGTTTAGTAACACGATCATATAGACACAAATGGATGAAACTGTGAGTACTACAACTTGGATTTAATGAAAACCGTTTAGATATTCAGTGGTTTGCAGGGTTGTATAAGACACAAAAAGATAAGACACAATACAATTCTTCATACCTCAGCTTCCAGTAGCTAGATACATGCAATTTCTGGTTAGATACTGAAACTGCTGTCGGATTTTAATACATGAAGTATTGCAGGATACAAAATGCTTTGCATTACTTGTTTGTTTGTAGACAGCTACTTGCCAAGAGTTCTGAAAGGTTGTGTGTCAACTAGGGATGGCCAGTTCGGGAATTTTTACTTTCCGGACTCCCGAAAGTAAAACCGGAATAATTCCGGAATTCGGAAAATTCCGATTTTGGAATAATTCCGGAATTCGGAAAAATCCGGAATTTAGAAATTTCTGATTTCGTTAACATTCCGAAATTCGAAAAAATCCGGATTTTTTTCGAAATCCGGAGTTCTTCTAAATTCCTGATTCTTTCCGAGTTCCGGAATTCTTCTGAATTCCGGAGTTTAACTGAATTCCATATTTTTCCGAAATCCAGAAGGTGAAAATTCCACTTTCGAAAAATGAATTTATTTTGGTTAATATGAATCATGGCGGAAATAAGTCTTTGACCAGATAATGGCGACTGCTTTGAAAGAAATGGAGAGTATGAGAATTAAATTTGTCATATCTGTAGTTTCGTGTGGAGAAAAAACAAACTTGTGAACCAACGGTTAAAGAACAACTCAAATTATTAATGTAAACTTTGCCGACATCATGAAAGAAATACGAAAGATATTTTGAATCGAAGAAATATAACATACAAGTTTGCAAGCGGAGGCAAAGAAACCTAACGTAACCAGACTAAACACGAATTATTCGCGTAGCGATCGCGGTTCAGTGGTCAAGGTGCTTGTGCGAGTCCACGTCGCATTTTTTTTACTTTAGGATTTGTGATGGCGATTGATCGGCGATGACATACGTTTTATTATATTCAGATATTTGAATACTCGGATGTTTCAATACTTGAACTATTAAATCTTCAGGAATAATAATAGTAATAATTATTATTATTATCTCGTAGGAAATTAAAAGCTAGGAGCTAATTATCGCTCAGCTCACACCATTAAAAGAAACAACGTCACATTTGGAAGAATATTTCGGTTTGGTTTAATGTTGCCCACAAGAAGAGGAATTTCTCATCTCATTTCTAAAACAAACAAAATAACATGAGAATTAACATATTACATTCGAGACGGGACAAGGCTATCTCAAAATATTCGTCTCGCTTTGGAGATGAAAATCGAGACGAGAGGAAAGTATCGTAAACATCTCCCGTCTTGTCTCGATTCCCGAAATAGTGTATGTCCATTCTTTAAGTAACAATTGCTCTGTAGGCTGAATCTCATAGGCTATTTCGTTACATTGTATTTCAGAGCTCATTGAATTATGGTCTCTGTAGATATTTTTGTAGCAAAGCTTTTATATTTACCTCTGCATATCCTAAAAATTAGTATATTATGTGCTTTACTGTTGCGTGATATTCAGTTATTTTTATTACAGTTATTCTCCTTAAAACATACAGTAGAATACTTTCTACATGAAACTTCATTGGAACGCTCTAGTTTAAAATGTTGGTAGTGTCAGAGGTGTGTCTCGAAGCTACGGAACCCTTTCCCAGAAATCTCTATTTTTATGTAAGTTTTGCCAAATTTTAGGGCAATTTTAAAACTTTTAATACCATTATTATTATTATTATTATTATTATTATTATTATTATTATTATTATTATTATTATTATTATTATTATTATTATTATTATATCAACACCGTGTATAATCTTTAAAAGATATGCGGTTTGTATCTGATTAGTAAAAGCTAATTGACTCTCGATCTCCGTCGTCGAGAAGTCTTCAGGAGGCAAGGACATCGGTCACGTTTTGGGTTTGATTTCCGAAGGGGAAGTATTCGGGATCGAGCCAAAAATTGTTAAAAGTTATAGGCTTCAGCCAAAGATGATCAAAACAGCTGGGACCGGGTTTACGCTTCTCAACGGCTCGGCTTATAGCTCATTAACTACCGAACCGAACCGAGAAGTGAGCCGAGCGAACAACTCACCCAACCGAGCCGATTTGAGCCATCGGCTTAGTTGAGCTGAGTCGAACCGTGCCGATGAACTCGTTTCAACTTAGCTGGCTCGAACCGGTTCACATGAGCCGAGTAGGTGACCCATCCTACCCGTGAAATTTCGAGCCATCGGCTCAATTGAGCCGAGTCGATGGCTCGTTCCAACTGAGCTGGCTTAGGTCATCGGCTTAATTGGGCCCACCCGACGACTCATCCCAACCGAGCCCATTCGAGCTGTTCGCTCAGTTGATACGAGCCGAGCCTGTTGATATCACTACCCGGGTTGGTTTTCTGCTTGGGCTCAAGAATTCGACCGTGCAGGTCTCAGCCTTGATTTTAAGAACTACAGTGTATACTTATATTGGTGATTACGACATTTGAGGCTTTCTCGTAATAATAAAAAATTCTTGTCCTCTCGTTATCTAGACGAGACGAGATACACTAAAATTGCCCCATGAGATGCACTCAAATTACGAGACGAGATGCACCCCGGTAGTGAGCAACACTAAAAGTATTCCACATTACTGCTTACATTTCTCATGACTTTCGCTTTCCAGTGTAATCAGGCCATTATTTCAAAACGAGTTAAAACGAGCTGAATGAGCGAGCGAGCCATTATCAAACTCGACTCAAGTCGAAACTCGACCTCGAAAGCAGCGACTTGGCTCGGAACTCAACTCAAGAAAAATACCTTTGACTCGACTCGGATTGCCCTCGACCTCGCGCTCATCCGTATTCGTATTTGTATTTTGTTTCCGCTTCAACAATTTCTACTCTTTTTTTCTCCGTTTACCTACTGTTTCTGGATTTCTCTGTCGGTGTCGTCCTATATTTACACCATGCACTATTCTTATTCCCAGCTTGTGACCCGCTTCAATGTCTTATTCAGTTTAGGCTTTTCTCCTTACCTTGACTACACATGTTATTCATTTAATTCTCACTTTCCGCGCAAGACCGGTGAAAAATTATTATTATTAATATTATTATTATTATTATTATTATTATTATTATTATTATTATTATACTATTGAACTTTCACGGCGAAATTACTGTATAATACGTTATCACTTCTGTAATTTTACTCGATTGTATATTATTTAGTTTATTAATGGGCACTAAATTGTCTCCAGATCATCGAATAAATTAACTTCGGCATGCACTTTGGTGGAAATATCATTACAGGAGCATTACCGGTTCGTTCCAAACATCAGAGCTGAACTTAGCAATACTTAGCTTATGGTGTTGCATGAGAAGATAATGTAGGGTTGAAGTGCTGGACTTGTGAGTAATACAGCTAATCAGTATAGCTTCAAATCCTTTTCAAGTTATTTTATTTTCAAAGCAATCGTGAAGAATCAAAGAGTGACTCCTCGTACTAAATGAGCAATCCTTAAGAAAGTGGACTCAAACACTTATATCATGCTAGAGACGATTTACACATGTTAATTGGGAAAGGGCAAGGAATTACTAGGACATTTGAAGCACTTCGTTCATCTGCAGTATGCACTTTTTAATTTATCGTTCTAAGGAAAATACACTACACCGTTTGTTATTGTTAAACTAACTTTGGCTACCGCAATGGGTGGAATATGATGGTCTCTGTAACAGGCACATTTTTCAAGAAGTTTGCCTATTGTAGAGACTCATATATGTGAAATTCGGAACAATTTCGTTTTATCGATCACCGCCCTCTGATTCATAACCCTGATTAGATATGCTAGGTTCTTCATTTTCATTGTAGCATTTCTCTAATAAATGCCAGTGGAATTTTTACCAAGTTTTCACTTAACATCTCAAACGGGTAATACCTCTCACGTGCTGTATGCATTATTAAAAAATCATTCTATTTGTAGTGGATTCAACTTACGTCCATTGTATTTTCAATCTAGCGTCTTAGCCACTACATTCCTGCGTTCTAACAATCTAGAATATGAGAATTAAATCAATACAGAGAAAGCGGAGAAAAAGGAAATAGAAATTGTCGAAGTGGGAACATAAAATACAAATACTAACATATATTCCAACAACTAAACGTTTACCAAGCAACGATCTTCCTGTAGTGGTTAAGGCGCTAGATTACAAATCACAAGGACGGCGGTTCGAGTTACTCCAAGGAGTATATCTTTTTAGGTTTTAAAAATAATGCATAGAGCACATGAGCGGTGGTGAAAGAGAACGTATTATCCGTTTAGTACGTTAAGTGAAAAAGAGTTAAAAATTTCGGTCAAATTTATTAGAGAAGTAAAACAATGAAAACGAGGAAGCAGGTATATTTAAACAGGGGTATGTATCAGAGGATGGTAATCTCAGTAACTGCAAATTTTCCCCAAATTTCGCACATGTGAGTCTCTACGATAGGCAAATTTCTTCAGAAATCTGTCTATCGCAGAGACCATCTTGCCAGAAATGCCGTAAAATTTCTATGCAATTTTGCCCTTTTGTCTATCATCACCTCTGAAACGGAAAGAGACAGAGAGAAAGAGAGAGATGTTCTCGGAACTGAGAGTGAGGTGCTTCCATTCAAATCAACGAGTTGACAAATAGACGCTTACATAATGAGAATGCGGAATACAAACAACTATAAAACATCAAAGTGATAATTGCAAGCATTATCACCTAAAGTTCCGGAACCGTGACGGTCAGTGAAACATGATCCGATGTCGGAAGTCGAGAAATAATTTGATAATGAAATGAAAACAGAACTTTAGAAAAAGAATTATTATGATGCACTAGACACATGATTGAATGTTTCTTCTCCTCATGTTAAATTGTCTCATTTTAGCGATGCGAGACGTAGCCTGTGTCTCGTCTCGTGGCTAACCCATTGTCATCTCGTGTTTCCGAAACAAGACAAATTGTTATCTCGTCTCCTTTCCTCTAATTTTCTTTCGTAAACCTCATAACAATAGAAGTAAAATTGGAGGCCATGCGAATTCGAAATGTAACGAAGTTTACAAGTTACAATTGATAATCGGACAAGAGAGGGTTATTGAATGCTTTCGAGACATTTAATACGCGATGAGTCCAGACAAGGACATGTCACGTCTTGTGTCGGAAAACGAGACCAGACAGACGTTTTGTCTCATCTCGTCTCGGATTTAACAAAGCCTATATTGTCTCTCCCATGCTGCATTGGAAACCTCTCACCAGATTTGAAGTGGGTCTTGTGTCAAGTGAGACATGTGGGTCAAGATGTGTAAGTCGGTTAGTGGGTCGTGGGTCAACAAGATGTGACCCACTGCAATCCACCACCCACCGTGACCCACCATAAACCAGCGATCCACCATAACCTACAGACTCACTACGACCCACCGACACACTCTGCTTAGTGCATTGTATATAGCATCTTCTGAACAGTGGTGAATATGTCTCACATTTTACTTTTAGGGTCTCTATTATCTTTTCTTTCGTTTTTAGCATTTGTTTCTATTTACTTACCTGAGATGACTATATCTTATAAGGAAAAAGCAGACTTTGTTAAATGAACTTTCGCGAGGTAGTAGTGCATATTTAAAGTGTTAATATTATAAACTGGGAGAACGCAATAACCAGAAATTGCCTAGAAAATACGTCTTAAAGTTTCGACTCGCCGTATATATGATACGACGCCTAAGATTCCCAAGTGACGGTGTGGCAGACACTGGAGCGTTCATGATTCACGCGTAAGTTCGATTTCCGCTCGAGTCAACTTGTTTTTGCTTTTACCAATAAAGTAATCATTTATAACTACAAGTTAAATATTAATTCACCATATGTTTATAATGCATGAAACAATAGGAACTTTTAAATCAGTTGTAAAACTTTTCAATGTTTTATGTGAACTAGATACAAATATAACCCATTTCGTAAAGTCCTTAAATGAAAAATGTTCTTGACGATTCGTGTCTATATCTGTGGACAAAGTGCGAATTGCAAGGGGGAATATTCGGAAATCCCCTTTGGCTATAGCATACATCCAGTATTCCCTAGCGGATTTACCCCTTATCCCCTCTTCCAATTCGCACACTGTCCACAGATATAGACACGAAACGTCGGACACAAAGACAGTGGTAACCGTAATACAGCTAGTGATATCAATATATTTATGAATTAGGTCATATTTTGTATCTAGTTCACATAAAACATTGAAAAGTTTCACAACTGATTTGAAAATTCCTATTGTTTACAATATATGAACATATAGTGAATTAATATTTTACTTGTAGTTATAGATGACTACTTTATTGGTAAAAAGCTCAACCAAGTTGACTCGAGCGGGAATCGAACGCTGGACCCTTTACACGAGAGTCGTAAATGTTGCACACTCTGCCACACCGCCTCGTGATAATTTTAGGCGTCATACCATATATACGGCGAGTCGAAGCTTTGAGACGCTTTTTCTAAGCTATTTCTGCCTATTGCGCTCGCCCAGTTGGCCCCTAAGTTCATTTAACAAAGTCTGCCTTGTCCTTGTTAGATATACTCATCTTAGGTAAGTAAATAGAAACAAATGCAAAAGAAGAAGAAGAAGAAAATGGAGATCCTAGGTAAAATTTAGACAAATTCACCACTCTTCAGAGGATGCTATATACAGTGGACTAAGCAGAGTGTGTCGGTGGGTCGTAGTCGGTATGTAGGTTATGGCGTGCCACGGCGGATGGTGAGTTGCAATGGGTCACGTCCTGTTGACCCACGGCCCACGATCTACTTCATCTCTGGTAAGTGGCTTCCAATCCAGCATGGGCGAGACAATATAGGTTTTGTTAAATCCGCGACGAGACGAGAGAAAGCGTCTGTCTCGTCTCGTTTCCTAGACGAGACGTGACTGGTCCTTGTCTCGACTCGTCGCGTTTTAAATGTCTTGAAAGCATTCCATAGCTCTCTCTTGTCCGATTATCAATTCTAACTTGTATACTTCGTTACATTTCGAAGCCGCATGGCTTCCAATTTTACTTTCATTATTATGAGGTTTACGAAAAAAAATTAGAGGAAAGGAGACGAGATAACAATTTGTCTCGTTTCGGAAACACGAGATGACACCGGGATAGCCACGAAACCAGTGGCGGATCTAGAAGGTAAAAACTGGGGGGCTGCCTGAATTTAGACTATGATAAGTGTATCATGACCTTATTATAAATTTTCAAACCTATATAAATAATAGCTTAAATTATTTTCGATAATATGAAAGTGAGGGGCTTAGGCCCCCCGCCCCCGAGCTAGATCCGCCACTGCACAAGACGAAACACAGGCTTTTTCTCGACTCTCTAAAACGAGACATTTTCACACAACGAGACGAAACAGGCAACTATGTTGTGTTAGCGCATCATAACCATTCCTTTTATAAAATTCTGGTTTCATATCATTATCAAATTATTTCTCGAAATCTGACCTCGGATCCTTTTCCTTTCATTGACTGTCATTGTTTCCTTCACTGACTTGTGTTCATAATTGTATTTTTTTAAAAACATTCTATTTTCTATGGTTTTCATTCCACGGTCAGTCTACTATTTTCATTCTACCACTTGTGAAGTGGAATTAACATATGATAGGTTCTAATGGTGTTGTGAATGTTTCTTATGTGTCTAATTGTTTGAGACTAGTGTATATTTAGACAATCGATATTATGTGGGGTAAATTGCATTCATCTATTATTACTTAACTGTCTATGTATGGTATATCTATAAGTGTAGTGTTCTACGTTTTCCTTCGTAGAACAAAGTTGTTTGAAGGTCCTGGATTAAGTGTAATGGAACTGTATAATAGTCTAGGCATGTAACTTTGATGGGGAAATGGAAGTTAAAACTACAGCATGAAGTGTGGAAAGAGGGATCTTTCTTTCTTTCTCTTGAAATGTCTGTAATGCATTGCTTCTTTTCGTTCACTGTATCGCTATCTGTCCTCGCTGCTTCCTTCAGGCGTTATTTAGCGTACTTCGGTGGCTAGCCTCTGCATGAGTCACTATGTAACGCAGTGTTGCAATAACTTCGCTTTGTCGTTAACAAATATAGTGCTTTTGCTGTCTTGAATATCAATAAAACTGGTTGTGGAAAAAAATAACTGAATACGAATCTGCTAAAAGTCTACTTATATAGTTTAATATTGTAGTCTCAATATTAAACTCATTCCGAGAACATCTCTCTCTCTCTCTCTCTCTCTCTCTCTCTCTCGCTCACTCTCTCTCTCTCTGCAATAGGCTCATTACTGAAGAAATTTGCCTATCGTAGAGACTCACATGGGCGAAATTCGAGAAACTTTCCAGTTTTTCCGGTCACCACCCTCTGATACAACCACTCTTTAAATATACTTGCTTCCTCATTTTCATTATCTCACTTCTCTAATAAATTTCACCGAAATTTTTAACTCGTTTTCACATAACATATTAAACGGGTAATACGCTCTGTTTTATTACCCTTCATGTGCTGTATGCATTATTTAAAAAAAAAAAGTATTTGGAGCAGATTCGATCCCCCGTTCTTTGGATTTGCAATCTAGCGTCTTAACCACTACACCAAGATCGTTGCTAGTTAAACGTTTAGTTGTTGGCATATTTGTTGTATTTGTATTTTATGTTCCCACTTCGACAATTTTTACATTATTTTCTCCTTTTAGCACCTGTTTCTGGCTTTCTCTTTCGGTGTCGCCCTTTATTTGCACTATGCACTATTCGTATTCACAGCTTGTGCTCCTCTGCAATGTCTTATTCAGATTAGACTTTTCTTCTTGTCCCTCAGTAAACATTTGATTGATTTAATTCCCATACTCTCCATGGATGGAGCGCAGGAATGCCAGACTCGAAAAACAGGTGTACATTTACTTTTCTGACAGATAATACTGTTCACATTCACGTTTTCACTAAGAATTAATTTTAATGCTGCTTCTCGGTGAACATGAGAATTTTCGTGACATGAGCATTTTTCAAGTGCTTTTTCCAGCTCTTGAAACAATTTTTAGTAAACCCTTCGTCCATATTTTTTGAAAATGAAAAAAAATTTTCTCCGTAGCTTTAATGCAAGTGAAACAAAACAGAAAACACCCGCTCTGACAATGGATCCCAATGAAGCCAAGAGTGGTTATCGAACCAACAAGCCCGAAAGGATCGGCGTACTTTACCGAAATACACTTGAAGGAAAGAAATATCGCGTGATTGATTAGGAGCACTAATATCTTGCAATTTCATAGTATCAAGTCTAGGTGCGATGTGTTAAACAGTTGTTGTTTGTCAGACACATTATCGACATTTGAACTTCCCGGTCTTGATTCCACACTTACACTAGAAATGCTATCATTACTGTTGATACAAGATGATTCACCAGTTTCGAGTGTACTCTGCGCAGCACTCATACGTGAGGAGTTATCTCCACTTCGTTTTTGACACTACTACTGCCACTGATTTTTAAAATATACCTCAAGAGAGACATTTTGTCTCGACTCAAAGACACATCACAGTTTAAGATACGATATTAAAGAGCACCAGCCGGACCCGCATGATACAGAAATACAGACATACTGTCCCAAAACTATGACAACTCTCTTGCATTCTTTCTTGTCTAAATTTTTAGAAAACTATAATGATACGTCTTTCGCGTGATTGCCCTAAGGGGAGATAAAAGAGGAAGAGGGAAGTGAGAATGATGCGTAGCCTTCTTTCCATCCACATGTGCAATTGTACGAATATAATCCAAGGCAACAAGATGTTACTGGTTGTTTTACCGTATACTTGCTTTGTTCGGAAGTTAAAAAATCAACAGATCAACATGGACTGTCACTTGATAGCAAAAGTGCCACCCTCCTCCTCTACTTTTCTTTGGCTTCACAAGACACCGGCAGAAGTAGACCATATCTCGCTTTTCTACCACGTTCTTTCTTGTACTGCGGCACGGGACACGCTGAGGATGTGATTGACAGGTTATTGTACCAACTTTTCCATCTGCAGTTGTTTCAATCCTCCACATTGTTTTGGATATGCGCATTTTAAAACTGACCTAGCATTAAAAGAGTTCTGGAATCTAGCTCTTTGTATCGATGGTATACCAAAATTTGAGAATCTTGAATTTTTCTTTTCCAGCTGTTGCCTAGGTATGGTTCACTAATTTTGACCCAAGAATATGCATCTTGAGATGAAAACCTGGCACCATTATAGATGAAAACCTGACACCATTAAAACACACACATTATATATATATATACCTCTGAAGTGGACAGCCGTGGGGAATAAAAATTGTCCACTATAGAGAAGTGTCCGCCTTAGGGGGGTTTCAATATTTTCTTACGTAAATGAGTAAACAAGGTAATATGCAATTCGAAACGAATATTTTTTTTCCATGAATCATATATTTACAAATGTTGCCAAAATGCTGCTGTACCCGCATTATCCTCCGCCATCCAATACTCTATGTTCGAGGGATAACATGGAAATAAAATGTTATAATTCTCTGCACTTTACACTTATCACTTTACTACGTTTTCAGTACGTCGCTTTAACTTGTGGTTAATTACAGTCCAGTAGCGTCTTTTTTGGGACAGTATGCATGTCCGCATGCAAAAATTTCAAACTTCTCTTTTCCTTGATTAGAGATTCCAGCGGGACAGTAGAATAATATGTCATTCAAATGACGGAGAATTATCAATCACTTTTGTGTCTAAAACAGCTTGAGTCGGAGTGGGATGCAAGCAAAAGACATGAGAGTGTTGCTAAATACAGGCGCTTCGTTTGGATTGCAACCAGACAGTTGAGAAGACAAAGTATTGTCATAATGCTCCCTCAATGACACATGTATGAATTAGTAAAAATGTATTTTTACTGAACTTTTCAAATTGTTTCTAGAGAAATTGTCCGTAATACGGAGGTAAATAATACCTATAAAAGACAGAAAAGACTGTCCATGTCCGTACTAGAGAGTGTCCGCTTTAGACAGGTTTGCCAATATGGTTTTTCCTATTACAGTGTCTTCTGAGAAATGGTGAGAATTGTGTCTTCTGACAGTTACCAAACCTAATTTGTTTATAACATTAAAAAAATAATATGTTTATAATATTAGTAGTATAGTCAAGTTTAGAAAATCCACTTACATATAAATTTAAACTATTTAGCGGTGTAAAAATATGTGGACTTATTATACCATTTTCCCCACATATATACGTGCATAAAACATATTGTAAGTAAATATGCATTTATGCGTACTCTCTAAATATAAAAAAATATTAATAAAATAACATAACACCGTTCAGAATATACATTCTAAAGAATCCTCTGGATATAACAGTAATAATAGACGGTGATAAGAAAGAATTTACCTTTGTAATCATAATATAGAAATAGAATTCAATTTTTTTTTTTTTTTTTTTGTTTTACATAACTTTTCGGAATATTCCCATTTTTGGGAATCTTCCCGGGAATTTTCCCAGGGAATATTCCCTAAAACTATCTTCGTGGGAATTTACCCATCACTACGTGTGCCGTGGAAAATCAGCGCCCGGGGCGAGAGTATAAGACGCGTCGCGACGGCGCCCTCGTAAGTATGAGTGAGGTCGACAGATCAGCCACAAAGCGTCATCATGGTTGGCGCGACGCGTAAGAAATTTTTCAAAAGTAAACCCTGGTTTTCCTTGATTTTGAGCACTTTTTATACTTTTTTCCTTCATTTTATATATATCTTTTATTTTTCTTCCTGAATTTTGCGCCCTCTTACTTTGATGCCCGGAGCCGTCACCCCGCTTGCAACCTACCCCCACGGCACGCCCCTTCCCTGCTGGTATCACAGATATTATTTGATCGAAATGCACGTAAGACACATCTTCAACAGTCTTGAAAATTTTACCGCAATAACTTACGGTCTTCATACGAATTCCCTTGACTTCTTCGTCCTCTTCCACTGGGCTTTGTGCGATAGTAGCATGTCTATGTTTCCTTTTCTGTCCACTAGAGAAAAATTCCATCAACAAAAATGTTCCTTGTATTATATCTTCAACAGCTAGTCTAACACAAGCCTTGTTAACATGCAAACCTAAGTCATCGCTCAAGATAGCTTCCTGGTTTTCGGAATCTTCTTTTTCAGAATCAGAATAAAAGTCTGTTAGAAATTTAAAGATTCCCGGATGAAGATCTGATTTAAAAGTTCGGATGAAGATCTGATTTAAAAGTTCGATGAACTACCTAATTTTCGCTCTCAAATTGCAGTAAAAAAAAAAACTGTTTTGATTGGAGACATTCAATTGACAATTGAGAATTTCCTCGTCATTTATTCAAAGCGTCTTTTTTCTTCAATTTCTGCTGATGATAGTAGTAAAACAGATATATTTTGAAACGAAGAGCTTAAATCTGCTACGAAATCAGCAGCACGTTCTACAATCACTTTCTTTGGTTTCACAAAGTTCCATACTGACCTTTTTGTATGTACTCCAACCCATCCACTTCTCCCTTGAAACGAACAAAAGGGTGATGCTAATGATAATATTTATATGACACTTATTTTAAGTTAAAACTTCATACTGACAGTAACAGATAATCCTCTATTTAAGTAAATAATGTTCACGCTTAGAAAACGTTATTTTAGCACACATGGAATAACTTTCTATCATGAATAACCAATGTACACAAACTTTCCCACCAGTGGCAGGACACGGGCAGGACAAGTTTTCAAATTGAAATAAATCGAAATATATTATTAGCATTAGTCCAAAATTTGGTAAATGTGAAGTACACATGCAAATTGTTACTTCTACTAAGTACGAACCACATTCTCAAATTTAGTAATTCAGTACAACAACTTTTGGTAGTTTTCTGTCACGGGCAGGACACGCAAGTTGACGTTTATATCTTTAATGATATCATAAACAATTTTTATTCTGTAAACACTTTTTCAACTGCAGCTTGTAGCAAAAAGAAGCCTCTTGAATAGCTCGAAGTTACGTCAGCCAAACATGCACAATATACCATAAAATGTTGCCGATAACAAGAATAAAAAATTTCCTCGCAGCTGACATGTTACAAATTCACAACTTAGACTTAAAATTTTACGTGCACTCTAAGTATAAATAAGTTTCTCTTTGTGAAAAAGTAAATTTCGTTCTATTTACTTCATATATACGTAAAAATGCAATGGTTTTGACAGTTTTCGAAAATTTGGGTTCAGGCTCACTTTTGCGTGGAATGACCCTCTCCTAAAACTGCAATTTTATGTATTTTGAACCAATGTATTTTTTTCGTGTTCCCTTTTTTAGCACAGTGGAAAATATGTATTCTTGGATGAGAGTATTGCGGTGTAACTAGGGATATTCTAAGATTCTAACCCCCAACCGTAGTTCTCCCCACGCCATTTTCAACGTCTGTGGTTTGTGATATGTGATAAAAATTATAGTTCAATCTGTCATTTAAAGAAATCGCCACTTCGTTGAGAAAATTCAGTGAAGATGATTTTTGCTGTCTTTCATCATCAGCACCACAATTTCGGACTTTCCATTCCTGCTTAAATTTCAGCACAAGGTTTATATATCTTTTGTCACCCTAAGAAAACATCGGTTCCTACTATCATTTGGGGTGTTCACAGCACAAAGGATTCAAGTTAAATTATGAAAGCTGTGAGAAAAAATGACAAAGTTTGTATACATAAAAAAGGAGCACTGTTTTCTACAATATAAGAAGTATTTACAATACCTGGATATGAATTTTTCAAGCACTGAAAGGAGCTTCATATAAAGATGTTAACATAAAATATCACCAAACTAAACAAAAGTGGATATGAATCCATTGTGCACTGAATACCCCATTTAGGAATTACGTTGGTTTAGAATTTAGTTTTCTTTATTTTATCATATTTCTTTTGGTTTCCATTTCCCTATTTTTTTTTCTTTCTTTGTGGGGTGCTGAGAACCGTACAAAAATTCTGCGGAGTACTCCACCGCAGTCTCCGATTCTATTTCGTTGAGTAACACTTCTTTCAGTCATGTAAACTGATTTTAAAATTATATTTTATTTTACAACATTCAGAAACTATTTCACTTGTATTAAACCGTTAGCATGAAATTGATTGTTGTGCATCCTATATACAGAAGAATAAAACATTATATATATATCTGCGCATATTTTTTTCACTTTAGTTTTCCACGATTATGTCCCAAGGTTAAGAGAGGAGGTGACGATGATTATAGTGATCGAAATGTGAATTAAAAAAGCGGAAGGAAACAGAAGAACCTTGTACAAGGCGTCTGTCCAAGGGCGCCCATGTTGTGGTTGCCAAGGGGGGCAAGAAAAACCGACATTTCAGATATAGTTTCAAATTTTGCTGTAACTATTTTAAAAATTCTAATGGGTTTTCGATATTCCGAAGTACAATTTCCTATTGGGGCGAGCGCATCACCTTGCCCCCCTGATGGACGCCCTTGTGTCTGTCCATAACAAATTTCACTTGGCGTGAGCTGGGATTGAATCAAGAGATCTCGCGCACACCTAATATAAGACAAAGTGAACTTAGGTTGTAGGAGTGGGATGGTAACATGACAATTACATATAAATATTGTATCTATAAAAGAATTGAATGATCGTATCTTCTATACACATTCTTTTGCACACATCAGTTAATAAGACACTAATTATGTAAGGGAAACATATACTGGATATAATAAGAGGTGGTATTATAGTAAAAAACGTTAAAACGTTAAAGAAAGACATCAATTTCCTTTCTCACCAAGGCAATGCAAAAAGAAGAAAAAATGCCCGCACCTATAAAATACACGCACCCATAAAATACACGTACACGACTGTACCCATAAAATACACGTATGCATTATTACAAATATCCTCGTCAGCATTTAGCTGGATTGTCAGGATATAATTCCTTTTACCGTTATTCCTAACTTTCCCCACTGTAGCTAAGTCTTATAGGTTTAATTCCAGTGGATCTCCAATTATATCAAGTTATTGGATTAACGACAAACATTTTGTATTGTGACTCATATTGGGAAACGAAGCTAGAGTTACGCTTACCAAAGACGAACTACAAAATACCATAATAATATAGACTATGTATAAAAACAAGTAACAATGTCACGAGTACCTCCCGTGAAGGAATGATATGTTTTCAATTAATATTGAAACCGGAAGTGGTAGTAGATTTCTAAAACTGCCGGCGTTACTAGAGATACAGGTATTAGCGATTTTAAGTTATAATATGAGTAGCTACTGTAGTTTGCAAAGAATCTTCGTTTGCGCTTATATTCACCGTCGCTTTGCGCCTACACCTTACAGGTTCAACCCTGCACGGGCCCATAAACTTCGCCCAGCCATGCAGGAGACTACTTATACAAACATTGTACAGTTGCTTCATGTTTTTTACATTAACATTTTTATGGCATATCATTTTGCAGCCATATTATTGATCTGTACATAGGGTTGCCATATTTCAAAAATGAAAATCCGGGACGTTACTAAAGTAAGAGAATCTTTGAAATGCGTAAAATGAAAAGAAGTGTTATATACTAATTTACTTTCTTCCATTAGATAGAATTGTTTAAGTATTACGTAATCATATTTTTAGTCATTTTAGTAGACCTTCTCGTCCCTAGTTCAGCAAACGTAAGCAGATGATTTAACTCCCTTTCCGACTGGTAAGTAAATTTCTTTTTTAAAATTTCTCAGTCTGTTATGTTTCAGAGTCAGTTTCCCCCCACCTCATAAGCTCCTATTAAAAAAAAACAAATACTCTAGCATTTTCGCATTGTTGTCTGTTTAGTTTTATTATTTAAAACTATTTTTCTTCTTGAACCTTAAGCGGAAAGTTACCAAAAATATCATTCAGGGATTATTGATTAGCATATATCATAAGGAAGATACAGATTGGAACAGAGTACGAAAGATAATAATAAAACTAAGCAGTAAAACCTTTAGTCCCTGGTTCAATGAAACGAATGCTTCGTTCAATGTCAAAGTAGTTAAATCCATGTTTTAACTTAATTAAATTCATGTGTTATGTATTCATTTTTTTCAACTTTTGAATTGCCATACTCAGAAGTTGAAGAGAATTATTATATACTTAATCCTGTGAAGAAAGCAAACTATAATTTCCATTCCTTTTTTCTTCGCTAAAATCCAAGACATTTAAGTGTCCCGAGAAATATTTTCAGGACGCCGGGACGCAGATCTCGATTCCGTGACCATCCTAGATTTTCCGGGACGAATGGCACCCCTATCTGTACAATTATGTGGACGTACACCAAGATAATAACACTCTAGAATGAATTAAGGTGTGCTAGTGCAGTTTTGGCGCCCCCCATTCGGGAAGATTTACAGTTAAAATTGAATACATTACATGAAAAGACATATTTGTAATGAACAAATTTCTGCAGGCAACAGAATTAATACAAAGTAATACAGCTGTATTTTAGGTTTATAGGTAGGACTAGTAGTGTAAAATCATTACTAGTGCTTTATGGAGGATAAAATAAGTGAGTATATATGAAAGGTGAGTCTGTAAGATGCTGTTTCACATCGGCGGTGCATTTCTGCATAGTGTACGGAAGTTATATTTTATGTTTACAAGTGGAGCGTTACTAGTATGAAACCATGGCAAGTGCATTGAAACTAGTATCATTGCCAAAACCTACTTCTTTTCACTACACTCGCTTATGAGTGCACCTACCATCGCTGACGCGCCTGAGCACGGACACACCAGCTTCGCCCTGCTCTGACTCGGTTAGATAGCATTCGTGCTTTTCAGTTCGCACCTAGCACAGGTTGGCTTGCGTTGTTTGCACTGTAGGTCTTATACCATACATTCAGATTCCGTATTCATACGTAAATCATAAAATAATTATAATTTTTCAGCAATTACTTTTGCGGCCCCCTTGATTTTTATCTATGCTGAGATATTTTCATGTCGCCACTGCAAATCCTTTAGGGAACAATAAGAAGGAAATTAGTGAAAGAATTATGTTTTTTTCTACAATTATTTCGAATGATGCGCCAAAAGTAAACCTGCACGGATTAAAATATTAAGAAAGGAAAATAAAATTAAAGATCATAAAGTAGACGATAGCTCATAAAACTGCACGCCATGCTACTTAAAAAGTAATGATTAAACAAAAATAATACTTTCATGTTATTCTTGAAACTGTAAATAAATAAATAAATACAATACGAAAGTTTGATATCAGTTTCCTACACTCAAAAATACAAATTACATGTTATTCTTCCACAAAAAGTACGCCACAATAAATGTTTTCGGTTTTCTTAATACATGAGCTTGTAATTTATGGGAACTAGATTTTAGACACAAATTAATGTTATCTAAATAATAATTATATTCATTTATTTTTCTAAATTTTAAAATGCTTCAACTCCACAAACAATCATTCCATCACTTCAAATTTTGAAATGTTTGATATTCTGTTATTACATAAAGTCTTTCGAAAGTATCATTTTATCTTTGTTGGCTGAGAATAAAATAATTTATGTACCGTGCTTTGTTTACCAAAGACAGTTATGAATAAAGAAAGCTGAATATAATTGTATGGATTGCAGTCGCATACAATATAGTGTATCAAAATCGTATTTTGCAGTTGGCTTGGTGGCCGAGCGTGCTAAGCTATGTTTCCTTAACACTTATTTTGTAAATTTAAGATATCATTTTTACCTGGTTCAAATGCCACTGTGTTTTACGTTTTATTTTTTCCTCTTACGATCTAATTGTATAATTAATGCATTCATTTTCAGTAATTATATTATGTAATTATGCCTCTTTTAGAAGGAATACTAAAAATTTATGTATAGGCCAATATTTTGAGATCTTACTGAGACTGCGGTGAGAGATTATAAAAAACATCTAAGCAATAAAGCAGAATTTATTATTTCAATCTAGCAAGTCTTTCGATCTGGGTTATTATCTTTTTAAAACAATTCCTTATTTGGAGTTCATTACAAAATAAAATTACACTCATTTAGCTCGAATACGATATTTTGTAGAAATTATTTGGCTTAACTTGTTAAATATTTCATACATTAGCAAATTGTTTTGTTTTGTGCCGACTCTAATAGATGGTGATAGTATCAACGTCTATAGACTTAACTGCCATCTGGAAAGAATCGATGTAACTATTTGATGGTATGTTAACTGTATCCTCCTTTAACTGCAATACGATGTTGCCACATAGTGCAAATCGCGTGTTCAAACGAAAGGTATATAATTATGTATATTTTTTGCTTTATTTTGACCTCCAGAATAGTGCTCTGAGGTCCGTGGGCACCATTTTTAGAACACCCGATATATATATATATATATATATATATATATATATATATATATATATATATATATATATATATATATATATAGAGAGAGAGAGAGAGAGAGAGAGAGAGAGAGAGAGAGAGAGAAAATAAAATATAACAATTTATTTCAGTGCTTTGTATTTGAGAGGTAGTTTTCTCTGAAAGGCAAGACTTTTTGGATATTGTTTGGTGTCCCAAAAGTAGGCTGCAAAACGCTACGTTTGCCCCCCAGTCTGGGAAGTGGTGGGCAAGTGACCCCTTTTGCCCCTTGGCTCAGGTGCCTACGTATACGTACGTTATATACGTCAGCTGTATGTTACATATATTCATCTGTATGTGAGATCCTGATCACCTATATACAGTTTCGCTGAAAGTTGTACTAGTCGTACAGAAAGTACGCTGATTCGGAACACTTATACGGAAAGTACGTATAAAATATACTTTATCAGTTATACGTTCGCTGTACGTTAAGTCCAAAAACTACAGGATTTAGACATGTAGCCTACGTTTCTGGGTACGTCACATACGATGTTTTTCCTCAGTGGAATAACCTCATGGTATCCCAAAACCCCATATATGTGTGTGTATGTGTGTATGTGTTGGATTGAAACTACATAGGTCTCAGTATTTTTCTTGAAATTTCGTCCTGTAGTACGTAAATCCCATCCCTTTATGGAGTCAGTCTTAATTTCCCCATATATCGGTAACTATAAGTTATACCGAGTTCCAATTTTCGGTAAACAATTATCAGTAACCTTCTTTACTACATCTTTGAGACATTTTAAAATGGCAGAAATTAGGTACCCCATTGTACCCTCGAGCCCCATTGAGTATCCACTTACTTTTGCGTTGAATATCATTTCAGTTGTTGTTAAGCCCCAATAAATACGTTCTCGAAATTCACTGTTCTTCTACCCGAAAGACAAAAGTCTGTACGAGACCGAATTACCTGAGCTAGTTTTGGAACTGGAGGGATCAGTACGAAGTTAACCCAACCTAACCGAAAATAACCTAACCTAACCTAACCTGAACCAACAGAAATACAGAAAATATACAAAGAAAGTGAGAAATGTTCGTGCAATTTTACTATACGGATCCACAGTATAAGTAATAGTAGTAGTAGGAATAGGAGTAGTAGTCGCAGTAGGAACGGGTTAGAAGCCCCGCAATGGTTGGTTGGGTTCTGTTCTTGACATAAAATGGAGAAATTAAAGACTTGCCCAAATTTTTCTTCACATTTCACAATCTGTGGATCCTTATACTAAAACTGCACCGAAATTTTAGCTCAAAAAATTCTGGGACCCCCAAATCAAAAAATATGCAAATTACCATTTTTCAACAATTTATTTCAAGTGATGTATATAAAACTTGCCTTGCATATGACTGTTGTGCCAAGAACTATAACAAATCCATATATAAAAGCATTTTTGAATTATGACTGTCTATTGCAAAATAGTTTTGTTCTTAACGGCAGCACATTATGTTATAGTAATATAAATTTATAAAACTATAATTAATTTTCTAAATTCCAGTACTACAAATGAAGAATATTTCACAGTGAAATGAAGAAATCAACTTACCACGTTACAGGAATTTTTTATTTTTCTTTTCCTCTTCGTTTTCCAATCTTTATCCGTTTACAAATGTTCCAAGCGGTAACAATGTTATTGTCGACTATATTACTAATTTGCTATAATTTTAGAAATTTGTGTAAATATGGAATAGGTCCAATAGTCATAGCATATACTGTAACCAAAAGGCAAAAATATAAGTCCGAATTCATAGTTTTAGATTGAAATATTTGAATTATGAATTGCTACAAATAAATAATCATATTGGCCCCGGATGTTTCAGCTGAACTGTGTAGAATAAAATTGGTGCATGTCAATTTAGACTCACCGCATTTTGAAATTTATGGGGCGTTACACTTCGTCGATTTAGTCGCACTGCTAAATCGACTCGCTGCATTTGCGACTAAATCGAAGCAACTAGGCCGAATCAGATCGATGGATATGTTCAATTGTTTCAACCGAAATTGAATGCTGCTTGTCGACTCGCTCTCCTCTGGTCGATTCGAAATCGACTGTCAATTTTAAAGATGTCCTAGCAAAAAGTAATTGGTACAATTTGCCGTGTTATAGTAGAAGAATTAAGGGACAAAATTAAAACGCAGTGACAAGAAAAAATATAAGAAAGTGGTGTTGGATAAGGGAATTTATATTAAGAAAACAGTATTTAGAAGCGTAGTATACATGCACTTTGATGAAAGAAGTTTCAGTAGAGAATCTTTGTTTAGGTTTAAGCACTTGTCATGGTTCCACAGTAATAACTCTAAACTTGTAAACATATATATATTTTCCTATATTATAGAGAAAGACTCCGATGGTGAAATTAATATATTACACAGTCGTCTTTCATATGGAGTCACTCATCATAACCGCAGTATACCACTTGCTAACATAAAATACTGCTTACCTTCATTTTGCAAAAATGTTCCACCAGTGGAAATCAATATCATATTAATATACTTTCATCTATAGCCAACTCTTTTTTACCATAAAATTGCCATTTTTATGATGGTCTATTATAAACTTGCACTATACAATGTATTAAAAATCATTAAACAATGAAAAAATGATATGATTTTTTAATTAACATTATCTTGCAAAATTGACAAGTTTAGTGGGATAGTCATTAGTAAGTGGAAACCGTGCAGTCCCAGTTTAGGTACACATACTTAGAATCATAATGTAACCATTATCTATATTATCTAAGTATCCATTATAAAAATGAGGAACGCTATATTACATAGCCGAAACTATAACACAAACATATAATTTTAAAATATGTATGCTGTTTTGGTCAGTTGGAGTCTTATTAGTAATATATCCATGTCTTTCAACGACACTTTTACTCTTGCAGAAGGGCGGACGTGCATTACTGGATGCAGATTTACTTTAAAAAGGCTTAGCTGTTATCGGTACAAGTATAGAGAAGTGTCATAAAAGCTAACAGCAAATAGCTACAAAAAGCATTAACCAACTTGTGTTAGGTAGCTACTAAAAGCGAGAATTTAGATTTAGGAATTAGATTTCTGGGCTTTCGACATCAAAGGGCATGTTAGCCCGTCACGTTTTTGAGGGATGACGTCCCTCGGTGAGCACACTAAAAGGGTAGAAAGAAAGAATTGAGGAAGGAAGGAAGGGACCTAGGATTTATGTTATGTACCACCCCGGCGTTTCCCTAGTGTGAATAAGGAAACCTCATTCAGGATGGTTCGCATTAAAAAGGTTTTTATAGTTTTTCGATCTAGTGTCCCCACCGGGACTCGATCCCGGAACCACTCACACTGAGGGTAAAGCAAAAATGGTATTTAGAGCGCACAAACTAGGAGCAGCAAAAGCTTTGCTTAGCACAAAATAATAGATTATTTTTAACAGGTCAAATCATAACACCTACCACGTTACTAACGGGTGCAGGTTTTGTTTTGGTGCATTCTATTTTGAAAGATTTACAGAAAATTCAATATTTGCATGAAAAAAACATGTCTATTAGGAGCAAATTTCTGCAGGCATCAGAATTAAAAACAAAGTAATACACCTATATTTTAGGTTTACAAGTGTAAGGTTACCAGCGTAAAATAATTACAAGTGCTTTATGATGGATAGAATAAGTGAGTGCATATGAAAGATGGCTCTATTAGATGCTATTTTCCACCTGTGTCATATTTATGCACAGTGTACAGAGCCTTTATTTTATGTTTACATGTGCAACCTTACTAGTATGAAACCATAACAAGTGCTATTGAAACTCGTATCATTGCCAAAATCAACTTTTTCCTACTACCTTCGATTGCGCGCACACCTACCATCGCTGGCGCTCCTGGTCTCTTCAGACTTCCCCCTCCCTCCCTACTACGCGGACCCACTAGCTTCGTCCTGCCTGACTCCGTTAAATAGTATTTTTCTTTCAATGGCCACCTAGCAAAGGTTGGTTTGCGTTTTTTAACTATTGGTTTTAGTCTTCGCACCCGAAAGACGTATTTACACGCAAATCGTAAAAGAATTGTAATTTTTCAGCAATTCCTTCTTGTGGCCCCTTTGGATTTTATCTATGCCAAGTGAGGTATTTTCATGGTGCTCAGTGGAAACTTTTTAGGTTATAATAAGAAGGATGCAAGTGAAAGATTTATAATTTTTCAACAATTCTTTCTAGTGGTGCGGAAAAAGTAGACCTGTACGTTCTAATGGAGCTTTTATAATCTAGTGTAAAAAGCGATTGGTTTCATGAACCAAGCTATCTTTTGTTGAGGTATATCTTCCACACCTGCACATGACCTTTTCGAAGCACTTTAATATTTTTAATTTTATTATGTAGATCAGCAGTTGTGATTTTAAATTCATTTGATGAATAAATCTAGTGCTGTTCCTCTAATAGCAATATTTCTGTAAAGAGTATTTTTTTTTATTTCCATAAACATTCATTTTTCTCATATAATTATAACACTAATTTAATGTAAAATAAGCATAACCGCATGCCGGACACTTTTCCTTTCCCCTGAAAATGTTTTGGAATCAGGTGTTTACATTAGGCAATCTAGTCGTATTCGCTAGGCAATCTGATCGAATCGACCACAGAACGTCTTTCAATTCAGTTACTAGTCGATTAGTCGCCTTCGATCAACAAGCGATTAAGTTGAAGTCCCGTTTACACGGTCGGTTAAGTTGAAAGTGACGTCAATTCAACTGAATCGAACGCGAATCGACTAAGTGTAAACGCTTCATTACAGGGAAAATACAGCACTCAGCATAAAAACATGCTTATGAGGAACAGAATTAAATAGTAAGTAATCTTCCTGTATTTTATGTTTACAAGTGTAAGATTATTAGTATAAAATTACTATAAGTGCCATAGTATGTTAAAATAAGTACTTGATATGAAAAAGAACTGTATTAGATATTATTTTCCACTGGTATAGTATTTCTGCACAGTATGCAGAAACTGTGTTTTATTTCACCAGTGCAGCATTACTGTGAATGTTTCTGAACATTGTTTCTGTGAATGTGCCTTTTTCTTGTCGGATGAGGTTGTTAGCCTTACCAAAACCCCCAAGCTGGAGTACTACTCCTTATCGTCTGTCCGCAACTGCTTATTCAGTATATTCGCAGCTAACCTCTATATTCTTCTCGGTCTGCAATCTGAGGACGCGCCGTGTAGTGGTGACAGGAACTCACGTTAGGGTCATCAAGTCTAGGAAGCTTAGGTGGGCAGGTCATCTGGCTAGGATGGAAGAAACCAGAAGCGCTTTCAAAGTCTTGACTGGAGAACCAATCGGGAAACGACCATTAGTAAGATCTAGGCGCAGAAGGAAGGACATGGATATTATGATAATATGGGCTTGTGTTCATCTTGAATAAAGAAAAACACAGTTTCTTAAAAGGCTGGCTAGAATATTTATTATAAAAATAAATGAGAAAAGTAACGGTTACTTTTCTAGTTTATTTTTATAATAAATATTCTAGCCAGCCTTGTAAGAAAGCTGTGTTTTTCTTTAAGGAAGGACAATATTAAGATGGATCTCGAAGAAATAGGAATTCAAAGTAGAAACTGGATCTAGTTGGCTAAGAATAGAAGTCAGCGAAGAGCTTTTGTGAACGCGTCATTGAACCTCCGGGCTCCATAAGCCATAGAGTTAGTTAGTTAGTTTGTGTAGTATTACTGGTATAGAATTTACAAATATTAAGTTAACTCATAGCACTGCAAAAAATCCTTGTAATTTCACTACTCTCGCTAATACGCATGCCACCAGCGCTGACTTGTCCACTCACTACGAACGCACTCTCGCACGAGTCTGCCAGCTTTTGCCTGATCCGATTCGGTTAGACAGCATTGGTGGTTTCAGTGGTCACCTAGTACAGGTTGATTCCTGTTTTTGTGCTTTAGTTTTTATAACATGTGTCTGGATATTCTATTTGTACCAAACCATGAAAGATTTGTACTTTTTCAACAATTACGATACTTCTGGAGGTTCCCCTTAACTCCATAAATGTTAAGTAGGGTATTGACAAGTCGCCCAGAAGTCTTTTGGAGGACAGAAGAAGGAAATTAGGAAAAGAATTTTAATTTTTCAGCAACGATTTTGAAGGACGTGCCTAAACTTGACGTGCACGGCAAAATTTATAAGAACATATAAATTTTTGGAATAAATATCGTTTCAACAGTCACGTCAAGTAGGATGAAACATTTTACAGAAATACAAGAGTTTTTATTTCAAGATTTAGTACTTAATTAGTGCTCAAGTCTATAAAATCAGTGCTCAAATTGTTCTAGGGATATATTGATTACTAAGATAATTGGGCCAATTTCACGCTTTCTAAAATAGCTTCAAAATCAAAATTAAACTGTACAGGAATTTAGTGTTTAATTAGAGCTCCTCATGCCCCATCGTCCTAGAACTGGTGCTCAATAAACAAGGGTCTAAGAGGCATATTTAAGTTTAGGATATATATGGAGATGGCCCAACTACTTTGAATAAAATGAATAAATTGTCACGTCAGGAATTAGCGCTTAATTAGTGCTTTCAAACCACATGATCGCAGAAATAGCGCTCAATAAACAAACACCTACTTGTCATAGGATGGCTTCGGTGGAATAGGGTCACATGATGAATAGCGCCACTCGTTACGTCATTGACTTCGCTTGTTTATAGAAGAGAAGCAGTGAATTGAGTGCCATACCATGTTTCTAATGTGAGTCACTATTTTATAAGATCATAGGTGAGTCACTACAAGTTTAGTATGCAGTTAGATTGAGTCAGTGCTGGACGCTGATTATATTACAAAGTAACATTCTTCATCAATTGAAGGTATGTGTTAAGAAACGTAGCGTATTTTTAATACTTCTGTCATGTATTCATTTTTGTTACGCTATGTAGTTTTGTTGGAAGTCCAGAAGTTTCATTTTCTTACGTTCGAAAAGGTTGACTCAAGATGTTATGACTAGCATGATAATCGTAAAGGGTGTTAAACAGGGTTGCTAACTCATTTTTCTATATATTACCAATTAGCGTGAACAGGGCCATGTTTTCTGATGAGGGAGCCACGCTGGTTCAATGGCAGAATGTTCACTTTCGGTACCTGGGGTTCCTGGTTCGATTCTAACTCGCTCCAAATGATGGACAACTACCGTGTTTATATTTTCTTTGGGTTCTCCCTTTACTTCTAGCTATTTCATTCCACCATTTCATTTATTCTCATCATCACCGTCTCCTTTAGCCTACCCGGCATAACCGTTGAACGTAAAACTCAAAGATTTTTCATTTTAATTCTGTACGAATGCATGCATCAATACACCCCTATCCATTCATCCTATATATCGTGTTATATACAACGGCGATACAAGAATTGAAGATTTTTTGTTTCTTTTTCTTATTTCAGTTGGGAAAATATAAGCGTAAAGTACTGCAGAAATGGAATGACGATGACGTACAAGAAGTAGTGCAGGCAGTAAAAGCAGGAATAAGCCAAAAAAGCAAATGAGTTGTACCATTGTTCCACGAACATGTTTGCAGAGAAGACTTCTTGTTCAAGCAGGTTAGTTAAACTGCTGAAAAAGAAGGGAGATCAAATATATTTTACACACGACCAAGAATTGCAGTTTGCAGAATGAATAAAGAATATGTCATGTGGATTCGGACTAACTAATAATGACAGAATGTATGCTTACCAATTTGCTGTGATAAATAAAGTAAAACACAATTTTTCACATTACAAAAAAGTTATTTTATGATTGAGTAATTCGGTAATTGGGGGGAGACATTCTGACATTTCTATGACGAAAGCTGAGGGTCTTTCCAAGAGATTGAAAGATGATGTTTCTAATCACATTAATAAATTGGAGAACGTTCTTACAGAGCTGCAGCTCATGACAAGGCCTGAGTTAATTTACAATTGCGATGAAACTCAGTTAGTGCTAAATAGTCAGTTAAATCAAAAAGTATTTTGCGAGAAAGGTGTCAAAATTGTTTGCAGCCAAACATATGATGAAAGAGGCGAGTTAGTTATTATTTTGGCTTGTACAAAGGCAGTAGGGAGCTTCATGCCACCTATGATTATTTTAAGGGAAAGAAGAAATTTGAAGATTACAAAGAGAGTGTATCAAATGGATCTTTGGTGACTATGACTAGATAAATGAAGGTGCATTTCTTCCTTGGCTTAATCATTTTGAAAACAATCTAGTAAAAGACCTTTGCCTTTCCTTACTTAACAGTCATTTCTCATACAGATCTCCGGAAGCGCTAAAGTTCTGCGAAGAACATAACTTTCATATAATGGTATTTCCCAGTCAGACAAAGGCTTAGCCTCTGGACAATTTTTAAACAGTTTAAAACAAATTTCGACATTGCTTGCAACTCATGTGAAACAAGCTCGCTCTGCAAGAAAAATAACCAATTTTAATTTTGGAAAACTTCTCAAAGAAGCACAGCTTCAGGCAGAAACACCTAAACTTGCGGAGCAATGCTCCTTATCAACTGGCATGTTCTCGTTTAACCTACACATATTTCAGAACACGAGCTTTGACCCTCTTTGACAATTCAAATATCAAATAACGAACCAAAAATTAACACTAACAACTCAAGGCCCACAGAAGAACAAACATCAGCGACTACATCTGTGAAAAAAGTTGAGTGTGTGTTTATGTCCAAGGAAAAAGTGTTTCATTATATGATTTATTAACAATTCTCAAAAAGATTGTTGAAAAAGTATCCAGTAAATCTAGACCTAAGCAGCGTTCTGAGCTACTAACATCTTCGGGATCTATTTTCAAAGCCTTATCCAAAGAGGATTTACAATGTAAAACGCCAGTAAGAAATGCAGAAAACCTGGCGGAGGAAAACTAATATGATGAAGATGCAGTAACAAAAAATACAAATAAAAATGAAATGAAAATGTGCTGGTTTGCATCATTTCCTATTACCATCCTCTGTATTCATCTGTTAGGGATATGTTGCTGCATGTGCATACGCGATGTGTCGGAGCACAACGAAGGAAAATGTTTACTTGTGGACATCTCAACAATCCAGCAACAGAACGAAAGAAAAGTTTCAAATGAAAAGTTTAGTTTCCGACTGAAATTTTGTTTCTGGGTACTCTTTTTGTATATGAAAGGCTAGGCCTATAGACAAGGGTTAATTAACGAACCCTTTTTTAAAAAATAAAAGAGAGTGTTCGTACTACTATTAAAAGTCTGTTCAAGAGATTTTTAGTTGTATTATGATTATTGTGCTACAAAAAGGTGGCATTAAACGTTTCTTGCTTCAGCCGTGATTTTAAAAAATATATTTTAGAGAAAGTTGTTGCTAAACATATACAGTATAACTACCTGACTTTATGAGCATGTAAATCTATCGCTTACACTTTCTATAATTCTGAAATAGTACGTATATGAATTGTATTATGTAAGTTTTGGTACAAATTTACAATGGACATTTCCACTGATTTTTTCATTGTTCAAAAATACCTTCAGAGCTAGCTCATTACGGAGATTCTAACGCTCATGTGATGATTCTAACTGGTCGAAATTTCCGATTGAATTCCGGTCTGCTACTGCGCTTCAAACAATCACAATCATGTTTGTATATCACAGGTCAGTTAAGGGGAAAAGGTCTGCGCCACTCACTAGGGAAGCGGCTTAGCGAAAGATACGATGCATGTTTTTCAAATGTGTACGACGTTCCTTATAACACAAAGAATAAGAAAAATAACAGTATTTAACATTTGTTTAAAGAGAAAACTACTTATTTATTACCAGTTATTTGAATATCTTAGCACAAAGTTGAAGTGTACTAATTTACTATATTATTGACATTGTTTGCAGCCTGAGGTGAGAAAGTAATTAATATTCTCATGTTTCGACCTTACGAAGCGAATTTTATTCATTCTTAAGAAAAAAATCAACAATATAAAAGCATAGTTATTTAATAGTAGATTGCTAATTTCTTATATATAAGCTTATCGTGGATTCGATAGTTTGGCGCTCAGGGAAAGCCCAAGGAAATTAATACATGAAAAAAATTTCTCTAAGAAACAATCTAAATCCTTTACTGAGTTCAACACAAGGACGCGAGCATTCTGATAATTTACCAGTGCTATTAACGAACTACTTTACACATTAGCAATATTATTTTATCATATCTTCGCGCTTACTGTCGTTTTCTGTAGCCATGGGTCATACTCGTAAATTGTTTATATTAGTCCATGTGAACATTTACAAATTGGCTGAAGTGTTTTGAACATATGAGTTAACATTTAAACCAACAAATAAACGTCAAAACCAAGAAATAAACGTGGGAGGAACATCAGAATCGCGACAAAACTCACGGACACAATGTTAGCCACCACAAATTCATATGGCTTAAATTAGAACAAGGGACCCCTCAAACCAGACGTGAGCGCTCCACTATTGATCATCCACTGTGTCCTTTGATAATGAATGTTTGTGATATGTCATGACGACTAATGAACACAATATTCTGTTTGAGTGACTCAAACAATATAAGAGAAATCAATCTACTGGACGAAACTTAACAAAGGCTGAACTCTTCAAACATTTGCTTTATGACTTTTTTTTAAAACTTGTGGACCTCGGAACAAAAAACGCAATACTTTCACGATATAATCTTTTGCGAATGTACGTACCACCATATACCAAACATTAATCACAGAGCTGAGGGTAGGCTTGTAGCCACTCCAAAATTTAAGGGGGGGGGGGTTCTAATCTAATCCAACCATATTATAGTTTATTTGCAAGCCTACCGTAAATAAATTAGGGGGCGGTCTCACTTGGATACGGGCCTGGTTGAAGGGAAGAAAAATTTAAATAAACTTAGGTTTGTATATTTAGAACACTATTTCTTGTGAAGTTATTGAAAAGAAAAAGCTGAAGTTTCAAAGTAACAGCATACGTAACTAATACATAATGAATTTATGTCAATATTCCTCCCGTTCAGGCTCGAAAAGCCTGGGCGCCAAGTAGTGAAGGTGGTTGGAACTAGGAGTTTGGCTCCTAAATAAGTTAAATCCAAAATAAAATTATGAATGCTGTAATGTACATACAGCACCGTATGCACATTCATTTAAATTATGTTAGATATATAATTATTTTGTGCCTAATTTACATATTAAATGTATATTTCCCATATAATCATTTGCATCTAGTATAGGATAAGTAAAGGATTAGTTGGGGAAGTAATTGTGTATAGTTTATTTCATTTTTGTGTTTATTATTATTATTATTATTATTATTATTATTATTATTATTATTCTGTGTGTTATGTCAGTATGTTATAGGAAGGATTAAAACAAGGCAGAATATTAATTAAACATATCGATTTGGAATAAAATGTGAGCAAAAGGCAATGTTTTGGGAAATCATAGTAAGCTGGAACGTGGATCGCATGAACACAGCACAGAAAAAAAAAAAGAGAGAAAAGTTGGGAGATTCTTTGTCTGAGGGCAAAGAACAGCCAGGAGTTACAAGCAGCTGGTCCATAGTTGCTAACTCTATTTTCGATAAAGAAGAGAATATGGCAGAAACTTTAATATCCATAAACCTATGAAAGATAGGGATGAAAATAATACTATGGTCGGAGGCGGTGACATCTGGAGACACCGAGACGAGAGCAGCCATTGTTAAAATTGCTCGCTGGAGTTCGTAGGTACAGGCGAGATTTAGATTACAAAGAGGCGTGAAAATTTGGGAAGTTGACCAGAAATCACACCTTCTTAGCATGAAGCGTCACTTCCAACGGAAATTCGGCCAGCTCGAGTCCAGCCTATTTTTTGCAGCTCCCCCCACCTCACCGGAGCAAAAACGAGGAAATGAGCATTCCATGTAGAATCCTTCACCCCTGTAGAGAATTTTACTTCCACAAGTAATTCTTTCATTATTGTAAAGATTTTCATGATGTTTCGTTATTGTAGAATATAAGTTAGGTTAGTCGCTGTATGATATTATTTTATTATCGTATAAGGAAAGGCTTATTTCAGTTCAGGGCGACAAGTCCGGCAGTAATACCTGAGGGGAATGCATGATAGATGTAAGAGCGGCAACATCGTTGTCATGGCAGTCGACGTCCTGGGGAGAAAAACAGCACTTACAATGGAGAAAATGTATATTTTTTTTTTATGTTTTTAGGATATGACAGCATGTCATACGTTCAGGGCAGTTGTCTTATGTATATAAATGTTTCTTTTAGTGTATTCTGTGTTGACAAACATTTCGATTAGCCAAAAACAACGAAAATGTGAAAAACTTTACTATAGCAACCCCTCACACAGGTGAACTGTCTCAGAGAAATCACGCTAGACGGCAGCACTGTGGGAATGCATGAGAGCAAGGGGTTCTCTCATGCGGAAAGTATATAATTTTTGTGTGAAAACCTTAAAGTACATATTGATTAAGAACGTTATAAGTGTAGTGCTACGTGTCATTTAAAAGCTTGACATTTCAAATATTTAGTGCAAGCATCAGTTTGTGATTATCTATCACCAATTTTAAATAATAACGATGAGAAGCAGTGAAAGTGTAAATCAAGGTCAGAGGGGACAATGATCTCTGGAGGCAACCCTCTGTATCCCCGCTTCACCCCCGTCATAAGAATCGCAAAAGCTAGAAAGCAAGCCCAGCCTTTTGAATAGAAGGTGGGTTTGTTAAAAACAAGGAGGCGGAGGGAAGCAGAGCAATTCGAGTCTAGTTGACGTAGCTGAAGGATCACTCTTCATGTTCTCGTACAGTGGCAATTCGTGTCTTGTCATAGCTGAAGGATGTCGCGAAGGTGACATTAATTTCCGAATCGCCACTGAAATGCGCTTCCAGCAGTGTATACTGTTAATTTCCAGAGGACGAGAGGATTGTGAAGAACAACAAAAATTGGAATTGTAACTAATAAAAAGAAAGGTTATTAAAAGCATTAAACAAACAAAAACAAAAAGGACATTAAAAATAAAGAAAATTAGCAAGAAAAGAAAAGAATAAAAAATATTTGGCTTATAGTTTTGTATTCGTAACCTGTGTTTAGGAAAAATGTTTTGCTCTTTTTTTTTCTTCTCTACTTTTGTGTGCTAAAGACAACGAGCGAAAAAGTCAAGGTCTTCTGCTCTGAGTACGCAGCCACGAGCCGCGTGACGTATGACGTAATGCCTGTTGTTTTCGTTTCTGACGGCTAGCGGTTGCTTCCTCGAGTTGAAGCATTGGATTGATACAGTAAAGATCTAATTGAAGAAATGGGAAATGGAGTACTGAGTTTTCGTTGTCAAAGGCCGGGTTAAGCGTATTATTTTTAAGTAATATATTCATTCGTTTGTTTTTCCACCGAATCTGGAGTATTATAGGAGTTGGATCGAAATTATTTTGCCTTTGAAGGATACCTCTGGAAATTTACTTTTTGGTTGAAATCTGGGTTGATGCCGTTTAAGCCGAGGTTGGATGAGAGGAGCAGGGGTTGCTGTTAATTTAGCCCAGCTGTGAATTTCTTTGGTGAGTACCTGTTTTTTTCTTTTTGGTTTGTTGGTTTCGTTTGGATTTGACTTCAATTTGTTAGTTAATTTGTCCATAGGATTTGACGTAGGTTGCCAAAAATTTTAGGTTGTTCTATTAATCGTTATTTCATTAGAAGTTTGCTGGTTAATTCTCGCTTTGCTATAAAACTACAGTATATATTTTTGTAAGTTTAAATCTTCAAAATCGAAGCCATCTCGGGTAGGACCTTTAAATTCTGTGGAAACGGATTCGACCAACAATTTGTTTTAGAACAATTAAACTTTGCTCGGGAGAATTGTTAATTGTGTGATTTACGGGATTTTGACCGGAAAGAATATTGGTTGCGTGCTGAGAACTGAAAACCAGTACTCTATTTGAAGGTATTAAAACTAAATTAAGTATTAAGTAAAATCTGGAATTACTTTTATAAAGACGATTGGTGTATAATAATTCTGATGAAACTTTGAAGTAAGCTAATTGTTGGATTTAATTAATCTTGATTATTAGAGCTTTGCTAGTCATTTTACTATTCTTGTTTGCATTAATTATTGTTGCTGTTAAAGTCATATTATCAATATTTTTAGTGTATTTCATAATCAAGGACAAGCGCTATAATACAATTATTGTAGTATATATGGACAACAAACAATGTTTGAAATAAGTTAATCCAATAATCGAGATTTGAAAGCAATTAGATACAACCATAAGTAATTACATAAGAATTGTAAAATAACAATGATTATTAAAAAATACTGTTATAATGAAAATTTCAAATGAAACAGTAAATATCTATTCTTCGGTACTTTGTTCCCATGATGTTCGGCAGGTACTACTAAATCTTCTGCTTTCAAAGGCTCCAACCTGTCATGTTATGTCACTGTCTTGACGTACGGTACAGCATTCATGCTGTTTATATATATATATATATATATATATATATATATATATATATATATATATATATATATATATATATATATATATAAACTTATGGACTGTGAGCTGTCTCTTCATACTCCTTGCTCGGTTGCTACATAAATTGATGCACCAATTATGTTTGTTTTTTCTCCTAACCTCCCTTCCCCGCAATTACAGAAGAAAGACTTCTTCTACCTCTTTACTAGTGGGTAACGTTCCCATTATAGCCGACACGTTCCCACGTTGAATGGCTATGCTTATGCATTGAATCAGGAAACTTTTTCCCAAGAACCGCTAGACTCAATTGCTATTGCGACAAAGCAATAGTTATCGAATAGATTGCTATATTTATTCCTTGTTTCCTTCGCTCTTCGAGCAGCTACGAGTCCAGCTTGTACTGAGGCATATTGTAGGTTGGACGGGGCATAGGTGTCTGAACATGTGAAGTCCCAAATCAATGCCTTTCCTTCTTCCAAGGTACAAATGTCATACCATCGGGTCTTTTTCCGTCAGATCGGCTGCATCCAATCGGTTCCCTCACCGCTGGGATCCCTGCTGATATTAATGCTCTTAATATTATATCATTTACACTTGAATGACGTGGGTGTCTGCCTGCGCTGCTTTTGCACGACAAACCGTGTAATCCTTTTTTATCTACAAAGGTGTTACAAATGGGGCAGTGGTGTGGTTCACATATATTGTAATTGAGTAATATTCTTTTCTATAAAATTGTTAAATAAATTGTTTTCTGATTGGAATTATTAGCCTTTATAATTTGGACATATATATATTGAAAATCGTTTTTTTCTAAAATTTAGTATTAGTGGGCTAGAATAAAACTATTTACTCAGTTAATTGTATGATCTTCAAGGCATCTTTACTAATTGCGCCCTGCAATACCGGATTTTCACGACGAAATTTTTTTCTTTCTGCATTTTTGGAAGTTAAATTCCGACTGTTTGATTAACGGAAAACTCTTCGTGTTCTTAAAAAGGAGTGTTGGTTTGTGAGAGTAGTTGGACTCTCAATGCAATCTTTGAAACTTTGAAAATTTCGACTTTGATCGTACAGCTTATGTAGGGAGAATCAGCGCTAGTTACGAACATTGAATTTTGTACTAGTGATGTGCGCGAACGTCTTGTATAAATAAACTATAGCCAAACATATAAAATATTTATCACATTTATCACGTTCAGCGCAGAAATATGCATATAAATTTTCGTTGATAATCCTGCGAAGCGAAACTCGCAAAGGTGTGCAAAAAGTACAGACAGTAGTTTGCGGGAATATTTAAATATGAGCAGGAAATAACAAATTGCTATTCTGAACTCTATAGTAGATGCAGTGTCATCTTCCCTTTACTATTAGGATGATTTAGTTAGTTAGTCGTTCAGTAGCCACCTAATTAGCTGGATCGCGTTAGGTTAGGCGAAACAACCCATGCCTAGAACTCGTTCCACTGCAGGCACAAAATACAGGGAATCGTAAATTGTTCCCTGAGTATACAATTGACTGCGAATCAGGACGGTAGCTGAGTAATGTCGTGTTCAATGGGAAGATGAACATGGCCCCCGTTGGACCTACGTTCCGCTAAATGGGAAGATAGCGGAACCAACGCCCAAAAATCAGGAGGAAGACCAGGAGACACCCAGAACAAGAAGTGGACCACAGGAGATGCATCGAATCGTGCACGGACTTTTAATATAATATAATCAGGCCTTAAAAGGAAAGAAACATTTCTGCGAAACAGACCTGGAAATTTCGAAAATTAATATTTTTTCTTTCCCGTTGTTGTAAATTCAATGTTTATAGTGTTTTGCTTGTGTTTTACACTTCAATAAAAGTCTATAAAATAAAATCTGTGTGCGCATCATTCTCCACAGGAAGTAACAAGGTATGTAACAAGTGTGATATTACCATGTTTTCCTTTTAGCTGTCCTGAAGTTGTCAAGAGAGACTGCACTCAGTTTCGAAATGAACTTTTGGTCCCCTTGACCGCTATTTGTTTAGTTGACGCCAAAAAGAGGCATTTTACTGTTAATGATTGCACTGGGACTCTACTTTTCCCCAACTAAGGAGATGTGAATATTCAAGAAGAAGCTGCTGACTTCTTTCTTTAGCGAATCAGACCGTTAACATCTCTTAACATTAAATTACCGCAGCCCCCTTAGTATAATAGTATTACATTACCTTTTCGGGGTAAAAAGGAGAGTGCTCTTCTCAGGGAGTTACACTCTTCTTAGTATCTTCAATACTATGCTTTCAAGATAAGCTACCTAAATATATAAATATAGAGAAACAAAGAAAAATAGTAAAGATTAAAAATATTAATAAATACATCTTAAATAAATTATCTTGTGATTGTTGAATTAATATTGAACCATTCTTAAAGCTGTCATATATATCTTGAGCACCAATATATTCACTTCATCCTTGATCAATATTATTATAAAATGTGCCCCCTATATGTAAAGGCAACTTAATAATATAATTTGTTGAAAGATAAGGTAAAAATCATATGCTTCCTATTATTGTAGAACTAAAATAAAACTTCACACACATTAAAGGCTGTCCAATAGAATAACTGGATAATAAAATGCCGACTCATAGGCCAACTGCTCTGACGAGTAAAGCGCCTATCTTTAAATATAAAGGTAACACAATAGAATTAACACTAGGAAAAATTAATCAACTCAGGACTGCCCCTCCTAAAATTGTTATCACTACTAGGCCTAATATTCCCTTACATATAGTCCAGCCCTCGTTATCACTAATAGAATGAATATTAGCTCCACCAAAGCCCCTCCCTGTCAAATAAAATCATAAACGCACAGAATAACATACAGTTAGGCCTGTAGAAAAAAATAACAAGAAAAAACTAACTACATTAATTAAAGATAAGGAAGAAACCTCCAAAATTAAGTTCTTAGAATAAAACCTCGCTAAAAATGGTATTCCGCATAATGCTAGGTTAGCCACATTTAAGCAAGATAAAGTAAGAGGTATTTGGCCTACAAGTGCTTCTACTCCTCGAATATCTTGTGTATCCCCCACACCATGAATAATTGCTCCTGCACATAAAAAAGTAATGCCTTAAACAAGGCATGTGTTAGTAAATGAAAAAAAAGCTAATACGGGAAATCCCATGGATAATATCATTATTATAAGACCAAGCTGACTTAATGTAGACAATGCAATAATCTTTAAGTCATACTCATAATTAGCACCAATTCCTGCTATAAATATTGTTAGCCCTGATAATAAAAGTAAAACATCTCCCGCATAAACACTTAATAAAACAGCTCTAAAGCGAATCAACAAATAAACCCCGGCTGTCACAAGAGTAGAAGAATGAACTTTTTTGCAGATACTGGTGTTGGTGCAGACATCGCCGCTGATAATCACGCGGAAAAAGGAATTTGTTCACTTTTTTTTATTGCTGCCAAAATAACTAGACTAGAAATAATTACTATTTCATTATTACTTAAAACTCTATGTAAATAAAAGACATAACTTCAACTACCGTAATTCATTATTCAAGCAATAGCCAATAAAATTGCTACGTCCCCAATCCGATTAGAAAGAGCTGTTAATATGCCGGCGTCATAAGATCGAACATTTTCATAATAAATAACTAGATAATATGACACTAGGCCAAGTCCGTCTCATCCAAGGAGAATTCTAATTAAATTAGGAGAAATAATTAGTAGAACTATAGAAAGAACAAATATTAGCACAAGTATAATAAATCGGTTAAGGTATCGTTCAGAACCTATATATTGTTCACTATAATAAATCACTATTCTAGAAATATATAGTACAAATCTTATAAATATAAATGACATTCTGTCAAATAAAAGAATTACAATAATGTTATTTCTATTAAAAGAAATAACTTCTCACTCAATAAATACACTATATCTATTAATTAAAAAATTCAGGCCTATCACAAATAAAAAAAAACACTTATTATATTCAAAAAGACAAATCTAGTCACACAAATTGAAAAAGGTCAAATTACGGCCTGAGGGCAATTAAACCTTCCTTAGCACCACAAACTAAAATTTTCCTTATAAACTACTCAAGACACTACAATCATAAAAATCTCGGCCCCGCAAAAAGATTAGTAAACTTAAAGGCAACCAGTGTAATATTAATAATAAATATTCTCGTACAGTGCCACCTCAACAAGAATATAAATTAGAATAAGGCATGCCATGTTGTGTATATGAATATAAATATATTCTATATGCAGCACTAAAAAAGGAAAGTAGGACTAATCCTAATATACTCAATCATGATCAACCAACAACTCTATTTAATAGACTAATGTCTCCTAATAAGTTTAGTGTAGGAGGTGCAGCCATATTAGCAATTCTTAATAAAAATCATCACAACGCCATGCTTGGCATAAAAGATAACATGCCCCGATTAATTAATAATCTTCAACTTCCTAAACGTTCATAAGAAATATTTGCAAGACAAAATAGGCCTGAAGAACATAAACCGTGTGCAATCATTAACGTAAGAGCACCTCTAAATCCCCATAATCCTATCGTTATTAACCCTATAAGTACTAAACCTATATGAGCAACAGAGGAATAAGCAATCAAAGACTTTACATCAACCTGCCGTAAACACACTAAACTAACCGACCAAATACCTATAACACTAATACCAAATCAAATTAAATTTATATTTACAGCTACATTCTCCATAAAATACATAATGCGCAATAAACCGTACCCTCCTAATTTCAATGGGACTTCCGCCAAAATTATTGACCCACTCACAGGCGCCTCGACATGTGCCCTAGGTAATCAAAGATGAACTAAAAATATAGGCATCTTAATTAAAAAAGCAACAACTAAAGCAAAATACCATACATAATATGTAATACCAAGATCCATTACACTTCTCATATTAATCATTAATAAACTACCCTTGATATATTCTAAATAAAATATACCAACCAAAAGTGGTAATGAAGCAAATAAAGTATAAAACAATAAATATATTCCCACCTGCACTCGCTCAGGTTGATAGCCTCACCCCAAAATTAAGAACAATGTAGGAATTAGTGACCCCTCAAGAAAAGTAAAACATAAATAATCTAGAAGAAGAAAATCTTAAATAAAGTAATACAAGTAATATTAAAACTAAACTAATAAAACTTGTACCTATTATAAAATGAGCTACTCAGGACACCTTCTCTAGCCATAATTATAAGCAAAATTAATGAATATCACAAACTATCTCTTCATAAGTAATAACCTACCTCTCAGGGAATTAGTCCTATACCATTTCCTATTATAAATAAAAAACAAACTCTAATAAGAGAAAACTGAACAACTCATCATAATTTAAAATTAAAGCCTAATGGGATTAAAAACAATATAAACATTAAATATTTTAACCTCGTAATACAATTAAAGAATTTAGATAGTCTCCTCCATGAGTTCGATTAATAGATACTAAAACTGATAGACCTAAACTACCCTCACAAACTCTAAAAGTTAGAAATAATAAACAAAAATAACTCTCAACATATAAACTACCTAAAGAATAAGATAATAGTAAAAAAATTATTAATACAATAAATTCAAGTCTTAATAAAACCATTAGCAAATGTTTACGTTGGATAACAAAACAAGCTACACCTAAAATAACTAAAAAACAAGAAAACAAAACCAATAATATTTTCATAAGCTTTTATAGTTTAATCAAAACGTTGGTCTTGTAAACCATTAATGAATCTTATTCTAAAAGCATCAAGAGAAAGTACAAACTTATCTTTAGTCCCCAAAACTAATATTTTAATAAACTACCTCTTGAAATTAAAATAACCTGAATATTACTTATAATCTTAGCACTTTTAAGATTTGCTTTAATTCAAATGTCTCACCCCTTATCAATAGGACTAATACTTATCATCAATACTATTACTACTTGTTTAACTCTTTCGTCCATAAGAGAATCCTCCTGATTCTCTTATGTTCTTTTTCTAGTTTTTCTCGGGGGTAAGTTAGTCCTATTTATTTACGTTACAAGACTGGCATCAGATGAAATATTCACTTTAACCCCTCATCTCTTCTTATTAATCTTTCTCGTTCCCTTCTTCTTAGTCCTAATTATAATTATTATTGATCCTCTTCTTCTGCCAAATATAATTTCAATGCCAGACCCTCATGTTTGTATAACTAATTACCAAGAAATTCCTGGTATAAAATTTTATATGACATCAATCTTAATAAATACTATTATATTAGCTACATACTTATTTATTACATTAATTGCAGTAGTAAAAGTCACTTCCTATATCAAGGACCTCTTCGACCTTCTAAAACATATGTCAACACCAATCCGCCTACATCACTCCCTTTTCAAAATTGCTAATAATGCTTTAGTTGATTTGCGTGCACCAATTAATATCTCATATTGATGAAACTTTGGATCCCTGCTTGGCCTATGTTTAATTATTCAAATTGCTACCGGCCTATTTTTAGCAATACACTATGTATCAAGAATTGAATTAGCCTTTAATAGAGTAATTCACATCTGTCGAGATGTGAATTACGGTTGACTCCTACGTACCTTACATGCCAACGGCGCATCCTTCTTCTTCATCTGCCTTTATTTACACGTTGGTCGAGGTATATATTATGGTTCTTAACTTTACCTTCACACCTGAAGAGTAGGAGTTGCCATTTTACTTTCAGTAATAGCAACCGCCTTTGTAGGATGTGTCTTACCTTGGGGTCAAATGTCTTTCAGAGGTGCAACAGTTATTACAAACCTACTCTCGGCTATTCCCTATCTAGGAACAATATTAGTACAATGAATTTGAGGGGGCTTCGCCGTAGATAATGCTACCTTAAACCGATTCTTTGCCTTCCACTTCCACCTACCTTTCATTGTTGCCGCCATATCAATAGTACATCTCTTATTTCTACATCAGACAGGCTCTAACAATCCCTTAGGCCTTAATAGAAACCAAGATAAAATCCCCTTCCACCCTTATTTCTCAACAAAGGAAGCTATTGGATTTTTAATAATAATAACAGACTTAATGCTACTTACTCTATGGAATCCTTATATATTAGGGGACCCTGAAAATTTCACTCGAGCAAATCCCCTAGTTACCCCTGTGCATATTCAACCAGAATGATACTTCTTATTTGCTTGTGCTATTCTCCGCTCTATTCCCAACAAATTAGGAGGAGTTATTGCTCTAGTAATATCAATCCTCATTTTAATAATTATACCATTCTTTCACACTAGAAAGATACGAGGCCTACAATTCTATCCTATTAATCAAATTATGTTCTGAATTATAGTTGGTACAGTAATCCTCCGAACATGAATCGGTGCCCGCCCAGTTGAAGATCCTTATATTCTAACAGGTCAAATTCTAACAGTTATCTACTTCGCTTATTTTTATTTGTGTCATACCTCTCTACCTTATGAGACTCTTTATTACATAAGCCCTAGTTCTTTGGCTGAGAATAAGCATATGTTTTGAAAACATACAACAGAGCAAAGCTCTAAGAACTTATTCTCAATTTAATACACTTAAATTAAACGAGAAATAAAAAGAAGCTTCATACCTCCTAAAAATATAAGGTAATTAAGAGATAAAGGTAAAAAAACAGTTTCAAGCAAGATATATTAGTTTATCATACCGAAACCGAGGCAAGGTACCCCGCACTCAAATAAATGCAAAAGAAATAAATACTACCTTAATCTTAATAATCTTAATCCAACATCGAGGTCGCAATCTCCTTTGTCGATATGAACTCTCAAAAAAAATTACGCTGTTATCCCTGAGGTAACTTAGTCTATTAATCATTAATAAAGGAATAATACTCAAAACTAATCGTCTCAAAAAGAGTTTATTTATCTTCTCGTCGCCCCAACGCAATACTCAAATAGCACATTTATTCATTATCAACCACAAAAATTACTAATTAAATATAAAGATCTACAGGTCTTATCGTCCTCTTAAATCATTTAAGCCTTTTCACTCAAAAGTAAAATTCAACTTTACAAATAAAGACAGTCTTCCACTCGTACAACCTTTCATACAAGCCCACAATTAAAGAACTAATGATTATGCTACCTTCGCACGGTCAAGATACCGCGGCCGTTTAAACTCTCACTGGGCAGGTCAGACCTTGTATTTTAACAAAAGGACATGTTTTTGATAAACAGGCGGAGGAAAATTTTGCCGAATTCCTTTACTTATTCTCTCTAATATACTAATAACACCACTTAAATTATCTCAAATAATTCAAAAGTATAATAATAAATTAAATGTAACAAAATATAATTAATAGCTCAAATAAGTTATAACAAAATTACGAATGATGGCTACTTCTAAGCCCACATCTTTCATTCAACACAATACCACATTATAAATAACAAAAGTAAGAAGCAAATCCCCCTTACTATTACTTATGGCCAAACTACAACAAAATTAAATTCATACAAGCTAGCCGCAGCTGAATTAAATTCAATTCTTATTCAACCAGATATAATGGAAGCCGAAAGGCATCTCACCACTAAAATAAGATTAATAAATAATATGCCACTTATAATATCACATTATCTTAGCTCTTTCCATTTCGGGAAATAATTATATAACAATATTATTCAATGCTCCCTGATGCAAAAGGTATTCTATGTCTTCTTCCCCAAAAAAGATTTCACTTATTTAAACATTCCCTTACGGTACTAATTAACTATAATACTTAAAAATTAATTCTATACCCTATACAATAACATCAATTTCAAGTTGATTCACTTAATATCATCAATAATAACAACAGCAATAAGTACTTCCTTCAATCAAAATAATCTGAATTGCACAGAAACCTCTTCGATGTAAACGAATAGCTCAACTAACAAGCTCTATTTTGTAATTACCCAATCTAGGCACATCTTCCGGTACACCCACTATGTTACGACTTATCTCACCTAAACAAATGAGAGCGACGGGCGATGTGTACACATCTTAGAGCCCTACTCATGTTAGCAACATAACTAACATTACATTGAAATCCACCTTCACTTAAATAATTTCCATATTAAAATCCGTATAAACACTTTATTGTAATCCATCTCCTCTTACGGATAAGCTGCACCTTCACCTGAAGTCCTTCTCAATAAAGATACTGAAGGTATGTAACTTCTCCCTAATACCATCAACTACGGCGGTATACAAACTGCAATACAACAGCAAGTAAAATATATCGTGGATTGTCAATTACGGGACAGATTCCACTGAATAGTCTAAAATACCGTCAAATCCTTTGAGTTTCAAGAACATAACTACTATTACCCAGGTATTCCACTTTACATTAAAAATAATAGGGTATCTAATCCTAGTCTAACAAATAATTTCATAGCCTCATAATACAGAACTTACTATTCTAAATGATAATTTCACCTAAAAATAAAAAGTCCTTCAATCTACATCTATAACTACACCTTAACCATCTTATTTCTTCCCTCTGACCCCCTCGTCTCACCGCGGCGGCTGGCACGAATTTCGCCGGATCTTCACAAACCTTAACTGCTTCAAACACTTATTAATAAACAAAAACAAGTACTGCGACCAATCAATTTCATTATTCACCTTCAAGGTCAACAACTACTTCCTTACCCAAAAGGTTACATGTACAACTAGATAAATAAGAGAAGGAAAGCCAGGATAAGACTTTATTATTAATCTATAATACTAAAGAAGATAGTTATTACTTATATCTTTAACTTTAATTGATAATAATTAGTATTAAATGAATCCTATTCTCCCCCTTGTAAGGATACAATTTTGTTTTTTCCCCTACAAACAAAATTGTATCCTTTACAAGTATATTTATTCTCTCTCTACACTTATGCGGTAAAAACTAGCATTTAATGGATACGTTAAGCCTATTAATATACCTTTAGCCGGTTTCTCAGGTTAATTAGGAAGATTTAATAGATTTTCAAGTTTTAATTATTATTAATATATAATGCTCCTAAATTTAGTCATTATAATATAATACTAATCTATTTAAAATACCATATACCACTATAATTAATAATTAAATAATAAGGTGCATGATTAATGGATTATCGTGATAGGATAAATCAAGTATTTCATTATAATCTTATTACACCCAAAAGAATCAGACTTTCACTTTTGATATAAAAAATCAACGTGCATCGTACACTAAGATATAGAAAGATAAGCTAAGATAAGCTAGTGGGCTCATACCCGCATATGAAGATTTACTCTTCTTTTTCTAATGCTCACTAATCCTAAAACTCTACTATTCTAAACAACGCTTATCCTAGGGACCCTTATCTCCCTAACTTCCTCATCATGATTTGGTACTTGAATTGGTCTTAAATTAATCTCCTATCATTTATCTCCCTAATTTCAAAGACCAACAATCAACGTCATACCGAATCTGCTCTAAAATACTTTTTAGTTCAAGCTGTTGCAAGATCCTTGCTTCTTATAGCAATTATTTTACTTTACATGGGACTGCAAACTGCATATTATCTAATCTCCATCTCCCTACTATTTAAAATAGGAGCTGCCCCCCTTCACTTTTGAATACCAGAAGTAATAGAGGCCATACTCTGAATAGACTGCGTTATTTTAATAACATGACAAAAATTAGCACCCCTTGGCCTACTTTCTTATAGTTTAACTTCTACAAATTTAATTTGCCTGACTCTAATTCTATCCTTAATTGTAGGATCGATTGGAGGCCTAAATCAAACATCACTACGTAAAATCATAGCATTCTCATCAATCAAGCATACCGGCTGAATACTCATAGCTTTATTATTAAGTGATAGCACATGATCTTTCTACTTCTTATTCTATGCCTTACTTTCAACAATAGCAGTCACTCTTTTCGCAATAAACAAAATATTTCATATTAATCAAACTTTCTCTAATAAAATCATCGTAACAACAAAACTAGCCATTTTTACTAGCTTCCTGTCCTCAGGAGGCCTTCCCCCATTCTTAGGCTTTTTACTTAAGTGAATTATTATTATAAAAACTGCTGAACAAATATCATTTATTATTCTTACCTTAATAGTAATAACGGCACTAATTACTCTCTTTTACTATATGCGAATTGCCTATACTGCTTTCATTATTAATCATCATAACCAAACATGAACATCTTTACCAAAAAAAAACCAAGAAACCTTTATTACTTCGCTAAGAGGTATAATTGTCTTGCCACTAACAGTCAACATACTTTAAACAAAGACTTTAAGTTAAAAAAAAAAACTAGTGGCCTTCAAAGCCGTAAATAAAAGGCAACCTTTTAGGTCTTAGTATATTAACCACTACTCCGGAATTGCAGCCCGACATCATAAATATTGACTATAAAACCTAATAGGAGTTTTAATATACCATAAATAGATTTACAATCTATCGCCTAATACTTCGGCCATCCTATTTCCCTTGCAACGATGATTATTTTCTACGAATCATAAAGACATTGGTACAATATACTTAATCTTTGGAGCCTGAGCAGGAATAGTAGGTACATCACTAAGCCTTCTTATTCGAGCAGAGCTCGGACGCCCGGGTAGCTTAATTGGAGATGATCAAATTTAGAACGTAATCGTTACTGCTCATGCTTTTATTATAATTTTCTTCATAGTTATGCCAATTGTGATTGGGGGCTTTGGTAATTGATTAGTTCCTTTAATACTAGGAGCGCCCGATATAGCATTCCCTCGCCTAAATAATATAAGACTTTGATTACTCCCCCCTTCATTAACTCTACTATTAACTGGAAGAATTGTAGAAAGTAGTGCGGGCACTGGTTGAACTGTGTACCCCCCACTTTCCAGTGCCATTGCTCATGCTGGAGCCTCTGTTGATCTTTCTATTTTCTCCCTTCATTTAGCAGGTGTGTCCTCAATTCTTGGTGCAGTAAACTTTATTACAACTGTAATCAACATGCGAACCCCCGGAACGACCTTAGAACGAATACCACTATTTGTATGATCTGTAGTAATTACTGCCGTATTACTTCTACTATCCCTTCCAGTAATAACAGGAGCTATTACAATACTCTTAACTGATCGAAACCTCAACACTTCTTTTTTTGATCCTTCCAGAGGAGGAGATCCTATTTTATATCAACACCTAATCTGATTTTTTGGTCACCCTGAAGTTTATATTTTAATTCTCCCAGGATTTGGTATAATTTCACTAACTCAAGAAAGTAGTAAAAAGGAAATTTTCGGTGTACTAGGAATAATTTATGCTATATTAGCAATTGGCAAAGGCAACAACTTCAAAGGAGTTTGCCTTTGATCTCACTGAGATTACATTCTGTCGCCAGTGTGGCTTATCGTTTTTTATTCGTTGCTTGTGGAGCAAAGTGCCAGTGTGTTTGGACCATTTCTTCAACACAGATGCACAGTTTGTGACGTGGAACACACATATTCCGTAAGAGTTTGGATTTTGCATCACCAATAGGACCTTGCTTTACATCCATGTCACCTATTTAAGGTAAGTACGTCACTAGTGGTTCTCTGTTATTTTTCTTTATTACTAGTTTGAATTTTCGATATATATATATATATATATATATATATATATATATATATATATATATATATATACTGTGAGTATCTTGACGCGACTTCGTTTCTTATTGTGGCCTGACGGTATTTCTATATATGGAACCACATGCAGCACTTCCGGGGCTTATGCCTCCGAACCCTGTCATTGTTCAACTTTTTCCATGAAATACGTATTCCTTACTTTTGCCTTATCTCTTCATTTCCAAAGACTCACATTCCTTCCACCTCCCTCGTGTCCATCACGTCCTCCTGAAACTGCATCACATACGTCTGTCTTTGATAAAGCCTCCCCCTGGTTCCCCCTGTAGTGGCCATTAGCAGCTAATATTTTGTATACTGTTATTTGATGGGAAGGAGCTATTAATGACACCAACGATTTGTTGGTTTCCCGACCCTGCACTCAGAGCGGTTCCTTGTAAGCCAATTGAGCACAGCTAAGGGATCACGGGGGTCACGCTATATATCTTAAGATACAAGAAAACTTCAAGGCGTGTGATGTAAATATGTTTATTTTTGTTCAAAGTAATAACCACCTGAGTCAATCCATTCTAAGTGATCAAGCATGTGCCGCTCGACCATCTCTAAAAGATCTAATTTTTTCATGAATGTTTATTCTATATCTGGGTACTCCAAAACCACAATTAATTAATTTTTACAACATCCCATGGCGACACAGGGGCTTGCGCCATTTTGCGTTTTTTCGATTTTAGGCGCTTACGTTGTTTTGAATATCTCAGAATGCATTTGTCCTACCAAATAGAAATTGCTGAACGTCTCCAACTTGTGCAGCGCTAACACTTCGATCTCTTAATATTTTTTTCCTAAAACCACTTGAAGGGGTGAAATCAGTCTGCAGTAGCAACATTTTTGGACATTGAAGACGTGTTTGGGAAGAGGAAACAACTGACGCAGAAGTCTGAGTTTGTGTGTGCATGTGTACTAGCATAAGTTAATACCCAAAAAGTATTAAGTAATGACGTTATGCTCCAGGAGGTGTTTTCTTCATACAATCTTTTTCGGACATTGAAAACATGTTTCGGAAGAGGAAACAAATAACGTAGAGTTCTGAATTTGTGTGTGCATGTACTCCGAGGTCATAAGCTAATACACAAACATTTACGGACCTGTAGCTGCTCCCAAAGGCCTGAAAAACAATCGTAAATTATCCCAATTTAGGATATTTCACTGTCCAATATCTCCACTGGGCCTGGGTAAAAAAATTTGAAATTTTGGGAATAGTTTGTCCTTTAGTATATCATAACACCAACAAAGCGCGTTTCGTGTTTTTGAGCAGAAAGGGGTCAAAGTATTAAGTAATAACGTTTACATTCGGAAGTCAGTGTTTACAGCGAGTAAGTGTTCACTGACTTGATAATCTAGATCAAAAGAAAGGATAACAGTCTCCTGCATGAGTTGGCAGTTAAAACAAGAATAAACATGATTGAGTATCATTGATGTAGTATGCAGCAAGAGCAAGGAGTACTTGCAGACTTTTTGTCAAGAGTGCATTTTGACTTTTCTCGCCTTCTGCTGATAACGGCATTCTTCACCAGTGCTGCTGTGGGTGTGGTAAGACAGTGTCATAATTATAGGAAAGGAACGAGCTTGAGATCCTTGACTGGACTAACCATTCACCCTACTTCATTTTACTTCATAACAACAAATTTCCAGTAGATTTTATGAACAAAACACCTCCTAGAGTATGACGTCATTACTTAATACTTTGACCCCTTTCTGCTCAAAAACACAGGACGCGCTTTGTTGTGCGTTATGGTATACTAAAGGACTAACTATTCCCAAAATTTCAGATTTTTTTATCCAGTACGTTGGAGATATTGGACAGCAAAATATGCTAAATTGGTATAATTCCCTAACTTTACGACTTTTTTCAGGGCTTTGGGAGCAGCAACAGATCTGTAATTCTGTGTGTGTTAAGTTATGACCCCGGACTACATACACACATAAATTCAGACCTCTACGTCAGTTGTTTCTTCTTCCGAAACATGTTTTCAAAGTTCAAAAAAAGATTTTATGAACAAAACACCTCCTAGAGTATGACGTCATTACTTCATAGACCCTCTTCTACTCAAAAACCCAAAACGCGCTTTGTTGTGTGTTATGGTTTACTAAAGGACTAACTATTCCCAATATTTCAGATTTTTTATGCAGGCCCATTGGAGATATTGGAGAGCAAAATATGCTAATTTGGCATAATTTACCAACTTTACGATTTTCTTCAGGCCTTTAGGAGCAGCTAAGGGTCTGTAAATTTTTGTGTATTAACTTATGACCCCGGACTACATGCACACACAAATTCAGACTTCTACGTCAGTTGTTTCCTCTTCCCAAACATGTTTTCAATGTCCAAAAATGTTGCTACTGAAGACCCTGGTTTCACTCCCTTTAAGTGGTTTAGGAAAATATGTTAAGAGATCAAAGTGTTAACTCGGCACGAGTTTTAGACGTCCAGCTATTTTCAATTTGAATATTTCATACTGAGATATTCAAACCAACGTCAGCGCCTAAAATCGAAAAAACGCAAAATGGCGGCAGCGGTTGCGTCGCCAAGGGATGTTTTAAAAAAATAATTAATTGTGATTTTGAAGTACCCTGATATATGATAAACATTCATGAAAAAATTACATTTTTTGGAGATGGTCGAGCGGCAATTTTTCTTTTTTTCTAGATCACTTTGCATGGATTGACCCACCTACATTAATGCACTTTTGTAATCAAAGGTTTCACAACTGAAAGACTTGGAATAGTCTCAAAAAAGTGATGAATTGCCTCATCATTCTCCTCCTACGTCGTGAAACGTCGATCAAGTAAATGCCTTTTAGATTAAAGAACAACCAGAAACCATATATGGCTAAATCAGGCGAGTAGAGCGAATGTGGAATGAGTTTCACCTTATTTTCACATAAAAAGTTAACTGTTTGCTGTGCCGTGTTCGACGATGGATTGTCGTGATGCAACATTAACCCGCAAATCCTGACTGACTCAAACACTGACGGTAAATATTTTGTGGTGTACCAGGTGGCTGTAGCTGTACGTTGTTCTTCAAGCTTAATTTCTTTCACTAAGACTCCGAGCATAACTTTCTTGACAGACCTTTGCTTTTTCGTCATTTTTGGGGATGGGTCATCTTCATGAATCCACACACGTCTCTCCTGGTGGGAAGGAACAGCGAAACATGGAATGTGTGTTTCATCACCTGTTACCAGTTTAGACAGAATACTGCGGCCACCATTATTTAACATTTCTAACGTTTCACGCGCGATTCTTACTCGCTCTGCGTTTTGGAAATCTTTCAAGGTATGGCGCACCCAACGACTAACAATTTATTTCACGTGGAGATGATCATATAAAATTGAACTGACTGTTGGGGATCCGACACCAAGGGTTGCTTCAATCATTTGATAGATGCATCTTGGATATTCTTCGATCATACGTCGCCCTCGCTCAATGTTTTCAAAAGTCACTGATGAACACGGCCTACCAGCACGTGCCTCATCACCAAGCGATATTCATCATCTTTTAAATTCACTATACCACCGAAACAGAGTTTCCAGTGATTGACTTTCATCGCCATATGCGCGTTGCAACCGTTCAAGACTTTGTTGTTCACTTAAACCGCTTTCAAATCATAGTAGATCATTGTGCGCACATGTTCTCTGTACAACTCCATATTTCACTAAGAACTCGTCTATAACACATGTCAGCAGCGACTCAACTGATGCCAGACTTTTTCTTCTCAAGGATGGTGGTTTTTAAAAATGCAGTGTTGCCAGCTCTCACTCCTCTAGTTTCGTGGCATCTCAAAATATATAGCGTGCTCCACGTATAAATATACAATATTCATTACTTTTGTACAATATTATATACACACATATACAAATCCTACAGATGTTCAAAAAATTGAGAGTTTTAATCTTTTCTATTGCAAACGAGCAATTTTCTCGAAATCGTCGAACTATGTATGATCTGGGCGTGATTTTTGCTTTTCCAGACGTTGATATTCAAATTGAACTTGTGGGACTGCGGTGGCTCAGTGGTGGAATATTTACCTCTAGTGCGTGGGGTCTCTACTGCGAACCCAGCTCTCACCAACTGAACTTTGTGGTGGACAAACGCCATGTGCATTGGTTTCCTCGGGGTTCTCCACCATTGAACTTTCTTGATTCCACCATTTAATTCATTTTTCATCATCACCGTCTCCTTTAGCGTACACGGCCTAAGCGTGGAACGTAAAGCTGAAAGATTTCATTTCATTTCAAATTGAAGTGATTTAGCGGCGATAAACTTGCAATTTCCAACATTTCTTTTAACAGGTTGACTGCCATGAGCACCATATGTGGTGCTCACCTTATTTTTCTGTGGGGCCATGAGCACCATATATGATGTTCATGCTCGATATCACAGATTACTAACCTATTCGGGTTCTTGAGCATCATATATGATGCTCATTAACACAAATTACTGTGAGACCATGACCATGACATATGGTGATCGGCTACCATTGGTACATTTTCGGGAGAAGCAAAATATCGCGACAAAAATTTGACATGACTATCCATAATTGAGCCAAAGGTAAGAAGAAATTTATTGCCTTCTGGGAGCAGTACCCTCAAACCACCTTGTTAGTCAAAAGAGGTGTAATTTCTCCTTTTCTATATTTTCTGCGACAAAAGGAACTAAAGGAGTTCCTTTACAACTGTGCTTTGTTAACGATGTACCAAGTGACAGTATCCTTCTAGTTCTGTTGCTAGCTGTTCATCCTTCGTTGCTTGTATTTTTCTTTTTCTGAAGCTTTGTCATTTCTTGTAGCATCGAGCTTCCATCCTCGGCTACAGGATCGTTCCCTGATGTAGTTGTGTTAGTTGTTCCAGTGGCAGCTTTTGAGTTACCAGGAATGGAACATGTAGATAGCACAGAACTGCGGCATCTGAAATACTTCCATCAATTGGTACTGACATTTTTACACAAAATGTGTGAACAGTTGCCGTTACCAACATTAGACTCAATGGTAACAATGCTAGATGTTCATGGCGACGTTCAGTTTGACATCTCTGGTCAGTTAAGCAGCTGACCGTATCAGGTAAATGTAGGTCAACTAGCAAAGCCACACACATTACAAATGTAGGTGTTACCAACATCACTTGATTGTGTATCCTTAGAAAGGGTCTTGCGTTGACGATGAGGCCAGAACAATCTAAAGCAATTACTCTCCAAGAAGCAATAACTTACCTATTGTAATCATACCTGCATAAATCTTCTTGGCGTTGATGATCTTGTTTACACAGTCTTCCCCTCCATGGACGTTCAGCCAAGCACATTTGATCGGTTGTTGGACACTGCGAAAAGGTACAAACTTCTATTTGCAAATACATATCTGTTTCTATTCGCAAATACATACTTGTACTTGTTGGTCTAAGAAATTAACATATAATTGGTCATAGGTGGCATATGCATTGACTCGTGGGAAACATTTCATGTTTGACTGAGTGTGAGATCATAGTCTTCAGAAGTTCACGGATCTCGTAATTGCAAAAGTGTTTGCAAAAGTAAAAGAGAACACCCTAAGAGAACACGACATATTCAATATAATAGAAGTTCCCAAATTCCTAACAAGATGCCCTCTAACTCTCCAAGCAGTTTTTGAGGAAGATGGATGCTATACAAATGTTTCCGACCCATGGGAACCGTAGTTGTGTTGCATATAGATATTAAGCCAGAGAATTGACAGGACAGCAGTGCATTTCTAAGACGTTTTGTGCGAATTCCTTTTAGGACTTGGTCTTCTGGCACTTTGGATTTGTCTTGGGTATTTTGCTGGGTGAGATTTGTTTAGCAGAAGGGCCATAGATATTGACAAGTAGATCCTTCTGCGTAACCTTTAATGCAAGGGGACCCTGTTTTCTTCTCGTTGATATTGACATCTCTCATTCTCCGTGATTTTGTAAGGCCATTAGGGACAACTTTTCACAATCAGCAAATTTCTTTAAGATTCTCTGAAGAAGCCATGGCGCTTGGAGACAGAGATGGTGAAATGTCCTGTGGAGCGAATGGTTCTTCTTCAATAGGCCTTCCTATGTTTGGGCGCAGTTGTTTCCTGCCTCGCTTACGTAGCCCATAGCGAATCTTACCGTATCATTTTCTAAATGAATTCATAATGTTTTGTATAATTAATAGCTAAATTTAAAGAGCTTAATGTTCTTAGCTACTCCTATGGAGTACTCAAAACAAAAGAAATTAGTTCTCATAGATAACGTTAGTAGCTCAATTGCTGTCAAATTATCTGGAAAATTTAAGAATTTGTTAGACGTTTTCTCCACACTTATCTTAGCTTCTAACCAAAAAAAAATACCCAAATATAAGGCAAATGACAATCTACAGGTCTCATTAAGTTGATAAAATTATATGGTCGTTAATTTTTGGGAAAATGAAGTAAAACGAATTTGTAAAGCTAAAAATTGATGATGTACGAGAACTACACAACCTTTTAAACTAAAGCAAACAGTGAAATGTACCTTCATCAAGCTTTTCATTATAACACTAACATGGTAACAGACGGTTATGTGGTTAACAGAATAAAGCCTAAAAATTATTAACTCTTAAGTTTTAATTTCTGTTTACTGTTCAAAAATGATACATATATTAGTCAATAGATGAATAAAATCAATTAATCAGTTGAACAGAATTACATGTTTAAGGTGGATCACTAGGTGTTCTCGGTGCTATGCTAAACGTTGCTTGAATAGTGCAGCGTTGCCAAATAATGTCGAGTGTCACAGACGCAAGATAATAAAGCAAATAATAATGGAATCCTGCTTAGATACTTACTGGATAAAATAGTTTTCGTCCCTTACCTCAAATCACAGCTGAGTTCCGGTTCGCAAACTGCAACGCTAGAATCCAGGAATTTTCTTATTGTGACTACAACAGTAAACGTTCAAATTTGGCAACAACGCATTATGGCGTTCTGCGCAAGTTTCTTCTCAAAATCTATTTCCGTACATGTAAATTAATATTTAAATAAAATCTGAAACATAACACAAGAAAGATCAAACAATGTACACACACACACACACACACATATATATATATATATATATATATATATATATATATATATATATATATATATATATATTTCGTAATAAGACCGTTCTTACTTATACTTTACACATACAAATAAACATTTCATAAAATTGTGTACTTCTAGTAATAGCAAGTGCTATCTTGTGTGCTCATTGTAAAATGAACCAAATATTTTCTTTTATTCGTTATCTTTTTCGGTATCAGAAGACACAACCCAATGTAGCAGTGTCTTGTGTTGTAGCTGAAACATAACTCTATCTTATAGTACAATATTTGTAATATGTAATGTTTCAGTAATAAATAAGTGCGCAGTAATTAAGGGAATGAGCTAAAATATGTATTGACTTCCGGGTGGTTATCCACCTTAAGTTAAAATTTCTACACATAATTTTTTCGAGAAATTCAAGCAAAACTACATTTTATGGCCATAAAGCATATCATTCGTTACCAATACTAATTGGGAATTTGTATTTTGCTACAAAATATTTATTTACAGTACGTTCCATAGTAATTCTCGTAGAATTACGATTTTGATGAAACTATGTGTGCCTTCATTAATCTTGCTGAAATAACCTTGTTAATGATTGCAATTTATCATGTATAAAGGGGATAAAATCAACTCCATGTAAATGGTTTTCGATTATGACAAAACTTAATTTAGGTGCATATCTTCTTCATGAGAGTGTGAATATCAAATAATTTGTTGTGAATTTCTCTTTAAATCTGCCAAGAGTAGAAGTGTGAATTCGTTTACTTCGAAAATATATCCGACGGTCATACTGCTCGAGCCACTGCGCCACAGCCGCATCAAGCGCCAGACAGATCAAGACATGCCAGATTCCCGAGCGGCGGCTCTACGCGTGTGCTTATCGTGTGTAAACACCACACTGTAGAACGAATTTTCAGTGCGGACGATCGAAGCCAAAAATTAACACTAAAATGGAGTAACGAACGAACATGCTGTTCTGTTTCAAAGGTGGAAAATCAGCGAAAAAGATTTACAGAAATTATGAAAAAGAACGTACTGTCTTAGTAAACAAATTAGGTTACTTCAAGTAAAGTTTTTGATTAATGTGATTTAACATAATGTTTTAACTAACACAATCGCCTAATAATTTTATGGAACAGTTTTTGATTAATGATTCAGCATGATGCTTTAACTAACAAAACCGCCTATTATTTTATCACAGTAATTTTCTAAATGGGCTCTTCTCTCTCACACACAGTTTGAACAGATTATTTAGACATATATCTACCTGAATTTCACTGATGAATTATATAGAAGAATTCCCATTAAATTCTTTTTCAAATACAGTTTGTTCCACTAAAAATAACGCATATTTATCTAAATACGATTGAATGTTTAGAACTGAGGAGAGAAAAATGCATTGAACTACTTGTTACATACGTATACACACGCTCTTGCAATCATTCTGAACCTGTTTAGAAAAAAGAAAATATAGTATGTTACTTGCTTGCATCATACATGAAGCGCCCACACTTACATTCTCTTCAGTCAACCGTAGGAGTGAGATACGATGTTTCTTTCTTTCTCTCTCTTTATCAACTCACAGCTTTGCTCAAATACATACAGAAACTCACATATATGACGTCACATGAGGTGTGTTGTTCGTTCGTCAAAATTTGTACGAAGGTATTAAATATACAAATATTCTTATAGTCGCAATGTCACAGATTTCTTTTTTTCACTTGCTCTTACATACAAGGCCTATTTAATGGTCCAATGGTACATGCGAGGGCTATTTAAAAAGTAATTTAAAAGATATGGCCATATCTCGAAAACTATTACAAGGAACATAATCAAGTATATATCCGTGAATGCCATAGAATGAGTTATATCTACTATGTACAGTATATATGAGAAGTATTCAAAAAGAAATTATTAACTTACATGCTTAGAATTAGAAAACTAATTATCGAGGATACTATTTAAAGGTTTATTTATTGGTGTATATTCAAAGTCCGACAAAATAACTTTTATGATATTAAAACCATAACAACTTATTTCCTAAAGTTTATATATATAATAATTAAAAGTTTGAATACTGGTAATGGAATCTCCGGCTGGTTTTTTTCTGTATGTGAAATAGCAACTTCTTAAGCTCTGTACATTGATAATACTTTAAAGAAAATAAACAATTATTAATTTCAAAGACTATTTGAGTACTTTCCTGAATATCTTTCACAATTACATTTAAAGTCTTAGTAAGAATAAATTTCTTGAGAGGTTCCATACTAACAGCTCGCTTTTTCCTAGCAAAGATTTCAAACTATTAAATTTCTTCTAATATTCTCTTATCTCGTTAAGCATATCATTAATTCTATTAACAATATTTTACATGCTTGTATGTTAACTCTCCATTCATTAATTTGATTACATTAAGCTCATCTTCAAACAGCAATTTGATTAACAGTGTTTTAGTAATACACTTTCTTCGAAGCTGTTAAATCTTGTAGATAAACCCGTTAGTACAGTAGAGATCGATGTAAACACTGCTGTTATAATTGAAAACACTGTCACAAGAGCAAATACATTGATAAACCTTATTGATGCAGAAAACAATATCAATATCGTAATAAATACATTTTATTCTCGTAAATTTCCTTTTGTTTTTGGTTAATCTCTCAAGATTTAATATTGTATTTTCAATTAGTAGAACTAAACTCTTTCGTGGAATGTTATCTGGAATGTTCATTTTATTATATGAATTTTATGATGTTTTATCATAAAAAACACAACATCTAAAAATGAAAATTACAATTACATTATCTCAATTATCTTTTCTTTACCTAAATCAAACTCAACGTTCTTTTTCTTTCATAACAACATAACAAATAGTTTCTCCTGGTACTTCACTTTCAAAATTAAGTGTCAATTTCAAATTAGTTCTATCATGTATTGTTACAGATTTTGATCATTGTTATGAAATGCAACATTAGAGTGAATTACTATTTGTGCGTATTTTTCTAGATCACCATCGTTATAGTTTATTGGGTATTTTTGTTAATTTCCATAAGCCTTGTGTTCCTGTATAAGGTCGATTATAAATGATCAAGTCATAACCACTGATCTTAACTTCAGTATCCAAGTCTTATCATCCATCTCTTGTCGCATATTTTGTAGGAATTTTACCAAAACATGTTGGCTCTATTTCTTCTGCTTTATACCTAATTTATTTTCTTATGTTTTACCTTTTTAGTTATACATGTATCATTTTCCCTTATAGGACTATCATACAGAGGTGGTCTTTTTTAATAAGCTTGGGTCTACTGTTGCCCTTTTATGTACAACTGGAACTAAGTCTTATATTAGATTTTTATTTTGTTCCGCTAATTTTGACATATCTTGACCTAAATCTTTAATTGCATCGATAATAGGCTGATTTTGTTCTTTATATTTTTCACATGTACTTCGATTTGCCTATTTAATTTCCTTAAATCTTTTAACAAATCCTCTTAACTTAGTAAATTTCGTAGCTCTAATAACATTTATTTATTATAAAAAATAAAAACATATCATCCTTGTTCATATTACGTTCGTATACGTTTAAAAAAGTTTTTAGTTTTATTTCTATATTTACCATTAATCGCTTTTCTAGTCATATCTATTGCTAAGGAAGCATGCTCTTTACTCCAACAATTATTGCATGAAGATTGTAATTTTTCAAACGGCATATCAGATCCAACAAATTCATCATATATGTGTTTAAAAGTCACATTGTTCTGTCTGTTTGAAGATACAAAGAAAGTTTAAGTTATATCTAATTAATTGTTTTGGTACTTTAGAATAGGTTTGCCCTAGATAAACAATTTAAGCCTTCATGACGACCACGAGCAAAATAGCCTCTTACGTCGTTTTGTTCTTCTAAAATGAAATCATCAAACACTACCACAGAATCATTCTCACATTCATCTAAAGGAATAATTTCTTCATTATTTCCTTTCACCATTGCTACTGCAACAATAATATTTCGTTTTTGTCTTGGAAAAGTTTTATTCGCTGTTGATAGTTGACTGTTAGACTGTTAGAATAGATATAAAACTTCCATATTTTAACCAGTCAGGTGCTAATAAAAATTATCAATCGTTAATGTCGTCTAATCACATCCACTCGGTTCTACTATTAAACATATTTTATCATCAGGTAATAACACCTCATTCTTCTTTCTCTTCGTTGTTCTGTTAACCTTACTTTAATATACCAATTATTCACTTCATTATAAAAATAAATGAAAATATTTAATTTAAATGATTATTCATCTGTACTAAGCATTTGAAAACAATTTAGAAACAGTGTTGCCAATCCTAGCGACAAGTCGCTAAATCTAGCGGATATTAAGAGACAGATAGCGACAAGGGTTTTCGAGAAGCGACCTTCGACTTTTTTGCGACTTTTAAAATGGGCTGGCGACAACTGGCTAATTCGTCCAGTGTTTTGCTTTTTGAAAAGGACGCTATTATTTACTGAGCAATTGTCAAAAGATTGATGATCTCGCCACCTGAACTCACCATGAGAGATATTCGGAACTCCCTTGTTGTTTGTTACAACTGACAACGTAACCTCTTGGCAGTAGTACTGGTGCGCCATGTCAATTGACACTTGGCAGTTCGTGACTGGGCGAGGAAAAAAATTGATTGCGGGTGATTTTTGCACGTTCGTTTTCCAAACAAAAGAAGTCAGTGATGTAATTAAACTTTCTTCGAAGAGGGCCAAAGAAAAAAGGAAAAAATCTTAAGCGGGTCAATATATATTTTTAAGTGATACATTTGATAATTCGTATAATACTGAGTCCTATTACGAAGTGAAGTTCTTTTTTGTAACTCTGTTCGCAGTTTGGTGCAGTAATTCTCTGAAGCGTGTAAAATTTCCATGAATCGTTGTGTTTCTAATACCACAGTTTTCTTTTCATTCGCAAGATTAAGTATTTTATCATGCACCGAAGAGAAATTTTAGGGGCCCGCATCTCGCTCACAAGCCGTAGTTTACCCATCACTGAAGTGGAGCATTTCGAATCAAGGTTTGACAATGTCTAATTGCAATGTGTACTGTGTAGTGCATACTGTTGTGTAAATAATAAATTCAAGTGACTAAAGTGTGCGGTTTGAGTGTTTTTATTCCACTTTAAATGTGCCATTTTTCTAAAGTAACATAGGTAAACTCCAAAGAGGTGAAGTAGTATGGATAAGACAGTCGGGCACATTTCGTAACGGTTTACGTCAAGGGAATGTAAACCTTGTTTAGTTTGCTATAATTCACATGGCAGATATAATTAGTTTTTACCTTTTTCGTCGCGCTGTTATACGCACGATTTTCCTAAGGCTGACAGGAAATAAGCTCGTGTTTCTTTACGAACAGGTAACTTATCTTACATGGTTTGTTTTAATTAATAATGTTTACGTATACCAGTTAAGTTTGTTTCGCAAAAAAAGTTTTTTTAAAGTCGGAAAACACCAGTTTAAGCGAGTTTCTGGCCACTTTCGACGCTGAATTTAGCGAAATTTTGCCCAGAGAAGTTGGCAACAGTGTTTAGAAATAGCTCTTGCAGGATTTCACACAACCTATTTAACACCAAACATTACAGAAAAAATAATAAACTAACAGGAGAAATTAAAATTGGTCCGATAGATCCAATGGCAACATTCTAGCTATTTGAGAGCAAGTCGTAGTTTCACCTGGTCAATATACGTAATTTAAAAGAATTAGAAGAATATGTTCAATCATTTCAATTATATTTCACTAAGATAGGAGACAGAATTAAAGTTACTGAAGATAGAAAGGAAAACAGAGTTACATTATATTACTGGAGTAATTATTGTTCAATACCCTTAGATACTATTAACACTGTATTAGCTTTTAGTGATAAGAATTTACCTAACGGAACAGAATATGTTGGACTTAAACCACGAAACTTTCACCCTTTTGACACTATAAATATACACTGTGATTTAGTAGAAGGTATGATTTTCAAACCTAATTACACAACACATAACGAAACAGATTTAATCGCAACATTTACAACATCAGAATTTAGAGAACCAATCGTATATGTGCTTAAAGGAAATATATATTTTTCCAATACATCGCAATAAATTTAACAATATCAAAGTTTCGGTTCGAGATGAGGATGGTGATTTAACACTAGAACTACCAGGAAATTAATTATACAAGAACTACCAAAGGGGTCATTTTGACCCCTTGTGTTTTAGAGGTTTTAGGTTGAAATTTGGCGTTCGTTTATCAACCAAGACTTGATGTGACTTGATATAAAAATTGATATGCGTTAGATTACACATTAGCTTTAACCAGGTATCAAACCATGGTCTCCTACGTCCAAAATATTGGACAATATATGAATAAATGGACACTTGAAATCTTTTTAAAGATAAACTCAGGGACATTTCTTATACCAATAGGTTACGCATTTATTTATAAATATAAGATGTGAGCATATAAACGAGTACAAGTTTCAATAGTACACCAAAATTTTGATAATAATACAGCGTGTATCAAAACGAATCATCCGGTTTTAATTAATAATATCTATTCTGTCTTTTCAGAGATGTGAGTGAACAACGTACTGTTGGAAAGAGGAACATCTCTAGTTGTACATGGTTTCCGCTAGGTAGCAGCAGTGTGCTTGAGTGAACGCCCACTACGGTTCTGGTTAAAATGGCATCTGGACAACAGAAAGCGTTTTGTGTACTACGTTTTGCGGAGTGCAGGTCAGTGATAACTGTTCAGCGTGACTTTCGTACTAAGTATGGTGTGGATCCTCCTACTGCACAGAGCATTAGACGATGTCATGAACAATTCCGAACAACAGGTTGTTTGTGTAAGGGAAAATCACCGGGACGTCCTCGAGTGCCCGACGCAGACGTGGAGCGCTTCGTCAATGTTTTACACGCAGTCCGCAGAAATACGTTCGTTGTGCAGCTCGACAGCTCAACATGCTCTCGATGTCCGTCTGGCGTGTGTTGCGTCGTCGTTTACATATGAAACCATACAGAATTCAGCTGCTGCAAGCTCTTTGTGAAGTTGACAAAGAACGACGTATGGAGTTTTGTAATTTCATTCTTGGCAAGATTGCAGAGGACGACAGTTTTGTTCAACGCTTAGTGTTTAATGACGAGGCAACATGCCATTTGAATGGAAAGGTGAACCGCCATAATGTGCGAATATGGGGAACGGAACACCCACATGAAGTTGTACAACATGAGAGGGACACGCCCAAAGTTAATGTGTTTTGTGCAGTTTCCCGAAAAAAGGTGTACGGTCCATTTTCCTTTGCCGAGAACACTGTGACGTGGATAACCTACCTTGATATGCTTGAGTACTATCTTTTCCCACAGTTGGAGACTGATTCGAATGATCCCATCTACCAACAGGATGGGACACTGCCACAGTGGCATGGGAAAGTGCGAGAATTTTTAAATCGAACGATTCCACAACGATGGATCGGTCGCACTGGACCAAATGACGCAGCGTTACATTACTGGCCTCCAAGGTCACCTGACCTTTCTGTATGTGATTATTTCTTGTGGGGGTTTATAAAAGTCTCCGTTTATGTGCCTCCGTTACCAAGCACATTGAATGAACTGCGACATCGCATAACGGCAGCTGTGGAAGCTCTAACTGAAGGCATGCTAGCTGCAGTTTGGGACGAATTTTAATACCGCATGGACATATACCGTGCATCTCACGGGGGGCACATTGAACACCTATGAAAGGTGCAATAAAAACTTTTTGAGTTTCACTGTCATACAAAACAAAAACTATTTGTATATGTTTATTAGTTTCAGAAATACAGACTTGCCAAAGTGGATGAATCTTTTTGATACACCCTGTATTATAATGAGACATATAGGTATAATTTCAATGCACTGATTCCGCTACATGTCCCGATTTGGCACTTGTTCCTTTTTCCGGTAGAAGTTGTTAATGCTGCTGGCAAATCTTTCGAAACGCGCTTTTGTCTCATTTTCTCAGAATGCAATTCCGTTTCAAAAGATGTAAAACTACTTTCAGCAAGAGGGATGTTCGTTCGCCTCTTTTCATCTTTTCCTAGATATGGAAAACTATTTACTATATATTTGTTCTTCACTTCAACAAGCATCCAAAATTTGTCGAAATATTTATCCGGCTTGCTACGCATCAACTGAATAATGGACCGCGAGATTTCATTGGAAAGAGCCGCTCACCAATAGTGCAATGAGTATGGGAATTGTAGCACCTTAGCGAATTTTCAATCAACTGATATCAGATAAGAGATACCTGTTAGTCTTTCGCCCCTCTTAGGTTTGAGATAAATCTTATAAATCTCATTATTTCTTCAAACCTGTTTCTGGGCATGACATTCCGAAAGAAGCTGCAGCCCAAGCTTTCCAGACCAGAGAAACTTTACACCTTACCAGAGACAATTAGTCTGAATGCACTTACACAAGCATCATCAACGTTAAGCGTAACGAGTGATGTGGGTTCTGGTTTGATACGAACTATATTATTTTTGTAATCAGTAATACCAGTATCCACCAGTAATTTCAGTAAAATTACCTTGCTCAGATTCATCACTTGAATCATTATTACTAGAACCAGAATCAGTATATTTGATTTCTTTATCATAACTACTGGAAAAATATTATTTTTCAAGGTCTGCAATATCTTCCTTTTCAATCCAGCTGTTACTGTCCTCATCACCAGAAGCACTATCGTCAATATCCTGTAACTGTGCTAGAAACTCTGCTGCTGCATGTCGTTTACTACATGGAAACTCCATCATTCGCAAAGAGTGAAACACATTCTTCAAAACAATCACCACAAATCAATGGTTGTTCACAAGTGTTTCGGGGCATCAATAATAAACCTTGATAAAAAGTATAAACAAGAATCAAGAAAGGCATTTTTATCAAGGGTAAAATAAATAGGAAGTGAACTTTGTGATTGACAAACACCGTCTGCGTGGGTTTTCTCGAGGTTCACCCGTTTCCTCCCACTTTGTTCATTGCACCATTCCATTAATTTCTCATCATCACAATCTCCTTTAGCATTGCCGGCATAACCGTGGGATGTAAAACTCAGATTTCATTTCCATTTTCAGAGGAAATAGGTAGGTGTCAAAATGACCCTTGTGGTAGTTCTAGATAAATCACCATTTTTAAAGAAAACCAAAAATAATTGAAATATGGTATTTAGGATATAATCACACTAGTTAGAGAGAAGAAAACTGGTGGCATATGTTTTGCATATTTTAATTAATGTTCAAATTAAAGGACTATGAATGACGATTAGGGGTCAAAATGACCCCTATGGTAGTTCGTGTGTTAATTTATTTTGGTGGAGATCGTATCACTGTACTTCTTGCTGTTAAATAATAAGAATTTTATATATAATAAATGGTTATCTTTGGTAATATCAAAAGTAGGAAAAGTGATGCTTCAAACATTAGTGAAGAGCAATGAAAACTATTACAAAATTTAAGTGACATAACTCAAGTTTTTTCAGCAAATAATACAACATGAGTTGATTTTAAAAACAAAAGACTTGTTAATGTGGCTATTGCAATTGATCAACAAAATTAAGTAACTTTAGAAAAACTCGAGTCAACAAATGTTAGTTAATAGTCATTTAGAAAGTGATAGAAAGAAATTTGAAGATATATTAAAAACATTACAAGACAAATTCTTAACCCTTTTGTAACCTTGTTGCTCCTGAGCAACACGAAAGTTCTATAGCTTTCCTTACGAGCATATTTATTATATCTTCCAATTGGTGGTGATGCCTACAAGCAACATCTCTTTTTTCGGAATTTGTTTTCATGCGCTCCGGAAATTCGGAAATTTAGCCGTAGATGTCACTAGAATAGCGACATGTTTCCAACGTTTGGAGCCTTGCGTTACAGTCTTTTTTTTTTTTTTTTTTTTTTTTTTTGGTACAGCACTGAAGAAATAAAAGTTTCGTCTTGAGATTTGACTAGAAGCTAGGCGAAGGTTCACTTGATTTGAAAACTGTTTTGCTTGAGAGCAACAATGCCAGTATATGGTGTATTTCAGACCGTATCCTTTCATATAGAAATGATATGAGATATGTCTATAAAGTTGGCACTTATATAATCGTCCATCTCTCGGTCTTGGAAGCAATCACCCACATAGTCAGGGATGTAGTTATGTCGATTGAGAACGAAAAATATTAAGGACCCAACTTTTAGAATATTTAATTTATCGAAAGGTTATAAGTTTCATTATAATGGAAAAGTTACGCATATGTAATTAAATGTGGATCGATACTTTCTAAATAAATTTTTAAACAATACTCTATTAGATACGTTTCCTTTGACGTTAAAAAGAGTGATGTAATTACGTTTCAAGCACATCAAAATTTAGCTCTGAAAGAAGGATAATTATTATTTGTTATTTAGTACATAGAAAGAGAACTTTAATATATTTTTATCAACAAATATGAAAGTGTAATTGAAATCAACAGATACGAAGGAAGATATCATTAGAATAGAACAAAGAAAGGCATATGTGCTCTACGTGGTATTAATAAAACACAATCCATAAAAAAGTTTGACTAGAAGAAGGTAAAATATTCAAGAAGACATTATAGAAGAAATTCACAAGCCTGCGAGAAAAGCTATCTTAGACCAAATGTTACTATAAAAAGTCCCAGACAGCATGTTTGCTTGCCGCAAGCTTGCCTGCCGCTTTTATTTGATTTTATTTCGCTTTGGCTTATACACAAAAGCTTATTTCTGCTTAGCGCAAGCCGTAGTGCGGGCAACCCACGCTTCGCTTGCGAGACGCTTTTCTTTAGATTGAAGTAAAAAGCCAGCGCGCGTTCGATTTTCAGTTGTTCTCAAAATCCACGTGACGCTGACCTCCTTACTTTCGGCGATAAGGTAGTGTTTGCGTTGTTAGTGTCTAGTTAGCATTCAACTTGAATAAAGGACAAACTTAATTATTTTTTTTAATTGTTCCGTCTAGTACTCTAGTACTCTAGTCCCACGTACCTATAATATCGCCCTTTATTTCCTCATATTTCGGTAACTATGAGGCATAATGAATTGTAGTATTTACGTATAAAGCATAAATGTGAACATAGATGGCAGCAGATTTGAGCCTACTTATTTCGCGAAAGAATGCAGAACTGTTGCAGATATTTTAATATAAACTTCAAATTTAACTTACAGTTTACTATAAACTTTATCTGAACGCTGTGTTTAAAGTATAAACATTTTTCTGCGTTTTTATATAAAAAGGTAGAAATTTCAAGTACTCGCCACTAATATAGCAACATGTTAGATATTTGTAAGAAGCAACGGCGCGTTGCGTGTCACAACTAAACCGTAACAATTATGCTTATTTTGATGTTTTGCAGAAGCGGATGGGAGACTTGGGTGTTTTCATGGTTGTGCATATGCTCCAATAATTGGGGAGGTGAGGGGACAATATATTGTAGCATAGATTTAGTCAGACGGATAAATTATACTGATTTCATACTGTTTTATCTAAATTCGTTTAGTGCAAGATTCCATATAACTTCTTTGGATTGTGTTTCGCTTGCAATAAGCTTAATAAAGCTTGCCATTGATGAGAATACGCTTAAATTGGCTTGCGTTTAAAATAATTTGACTTGTGTTTAACTTGTGAAGACAAGCTTGCCCCAAGCCTTGCCCAGATGTAACTAACTAGCTTGCCACAAGCTTAAAGCAAGCTAATTGGCTTGCATAGTATAGCTTGCGGCAAGCTAATTTACCTTGCAACAGCAAGTTTGTGGCAACTTGCAGCAAGTTTAAATTGCTGTCTGGGTAGATTACACTAGTCAACAAATTTTAACTGTTTTTCTGCCACATGAGAGAAAGCACCTGATCTTGAAGGAACTTTGGCCGCTGAATTCGAATTTACAATCCGTTTTTCTCTATCACGCACAGTTTCCCCATGACAGATTGATTTTCGGGAAATTTCCCCCAAAATTTCCCTTTTTCCTCATTTTTGTACCTCTAGCTCGAGTACCCTTAGGCATATAAACATACAAATTATATTCTAGGTTAGCTTGATTTATACTTAGTAAACCCTGTAAGTTTCATCTGAGTCGCATCATTCTTCATTGAGAAATAAATATATTTCTATAAATATATGCTATGTGTACTGTCCATTTTACCATATACAATAGATGCAGAAAAATCACATGTAACTTCCACTGGAATTACAATATAAGCAAGGTTTATACTTCATTGGATTTGTAATGAAACATACTTTACAATGATGTATACACCATGTCCGCCATTTTTATAAGAGGGAAATTCTAGAGGGATTTTTCGGGAAATTCCCTAAAAAAGTAGATTTTTTGTCTCATGTCACTGTTCATATAGTGATACAGAAGCGGGAATTGCGCCAGAATATAGATTTATATCAATTCAATAAATCAATAGCTCACTAGTAAACAAGGTTTTTGCCACATGAAAGAAAACATCTGATCCTAAAGGAACTTTGGTCGCTGAATTCGAAAGTACAATCCGTTTTTCTCCATCACCCACAGTTTTTTGCGTGACAAGGGGAGGGGGCTGAGAAATTCCCTCAAAATATACCTTTTTTCCCAATTTTCGTACCACTGTCCCTTGAAATATAAATACAAAAATAACACCGAATAAAACTTTGATTTATACTTAAGAAACCTCGCAAGTTTCAGAACAATCGCATTATTATTTCTAGAGAAATAAATATAGCTGCATGTATGTTGTTTGTACTACTTATTTTAAGACGTGATGTTGCGTACTTTGCACCGAAAGAAAACAAAAACAATTTCATTTACCCATACAGGCACAAATACGAAAAATGAGAGTTTACGACATGGAATAAGGGGTCTGTGGTTTTCTACCACCTGGCATATTATTGCATTGATACAGCTGTACAACAACACGTGTTTAGCTGATGCAATAAAGCTGCGCAAAATCGGACTCTACTGATAAACTGTCAGGTCCATGGCAAATAGATAAGGAAGTGTTGTACACTGGCGGATCCAAGGGGGGGGCGAAGGGGGCGACCGCCCCCCCCCAAAGGTCTGGTTTTTATTCCAGCATTTATCGTTGTAAAATACAAATATGGTCTTTTCCCGACAGATTCAATCTGTGTCAAGCCTAGCAGAGTCTAATCAAAATGTGTGGTATTTGAAGTGTGAATAATTTTATCCCAAGTTCCTTGAGGTGGGCACTATAAGCCCCAAAGGAGCGAGAATATGATTCATTCATTGGACGAACAGCTTTAGGAAAGACGGTGACGGCTCACTCTTTGAACTAAAAAGCTATATTTTAAAATTGTGTCCTAGAATAAGGATATGTAAATGGAATTCGGGCCCTGAAACTTCAAGTATCTTTACCTTGAATAAAGAGAAATATAGAATCTTCAGCGCTCCTTACCGAAAAGCTCTCTGAATCTGAGACTTTTCGGTTGGTTGATTTATTGATATGTATTTACGTTGTTTGTCAAATGCGATGCTTTACAGAACGAGAACTAGAGTTTAAAGTTGGATCTTAACCTCTGTAGTACGTTCGATGCTTACTCACCGGGAATCAAACCACACAACCTCATGCATCAAAGATCAAAGATACGTTCGCTAGCTACTAGATCAACAAAGAGAGCCGTGACTTTTGAGGCTCAACACGAAAACATTCGGAAGGAACCAGGGATTCATTGTGACTTTTAATGGCATTTCTTCTTTCCTTGGGAAATAATACAAACTACAAACTGTTATATAAAAGACGAAGTCCTGAATGAATAACTGATCGCACAAGCCAAACCGCTCAAGCTAGAAACTTGGAATTCGGACAGTAGATAAGATTTGTGATGTAGAGTATTACTAAGGAAGGATTTCTTGGAAATTCGAAGAAAGGAAGGGAGTGGCCATCTCTCCGAATCCCTTAAGGATGGAGACTTGAAATTTGGTATTTGGATTTCACAATTTAAATAATTTGACACCCGTTTCAACGTTTTTTAATACTTTAGTAAAATTGGAGAAAAAGAGGTGAAAAGAAAAGGTTACGGGGATTGCAATTATTATAATAATATATCAATATCTAAGAATCTTTAAAAGCTAGAAACATGAAATTAGGTGTATAGACTTCTCACTCAAAATAATCCAATACGTATTTCAGCGTTTTTGATATTTTACCTAGAAGGAAAGAAAAGGGATGAAAATTATTATTATTATTATTATTATTATTATTATTATTATTATTATTATTATTATTATTATTATTATTATTATTATTATTATTATTATTAAATGCCCATATCTCGTGATCCCTTACAGTAGAGACATGAAAGTAGGTAGTTTAATTTTTCATTTAAAATAATTAAACATGTATTTGAGCGTTTTAGCCACTTAACGTAGAAGGGAAGAAAAAGAGGTGCGGGTAATTCACTAAAATGCCTTTCGAGGTGTTTGGATTTCGTAATAGAGTTTTAGCTCAATCCAATTCTACATTATTGAAATGATAGCTGAAATCTATATTTTATATGATAGTTCAATTGTATATTCTAAATGAGACGAAAGGAACAACGCAATATTGTGTCACAATAGCACGCAGGGGCATTTCTTATACATATCGTGCGAGGCCGTATGTAGAGCAAATTATCTGTGAGCGAAGCTCTACCTAGGCGAAGGTTAGTATAATATAATTTTATTGTTGTTGTAAGCATAGATTATATTATACTATGTTTCTAAGAACTGCATTTAAGAAATTACCTAATAGAGCAAATTTCCTAGTCCTAGCCTGGTCTAATGCTTTTTTTCTTTACATACTCAATTATACTACTGCAATAGTGGTGTATTCGGACAAAATACCGTATACAGAGCATCATCCGAAAGAACATTTTCAACACTAAAAAGGCTAAAGACATGGCTACGATCCCGGATGGATGCAGATCGACTTAGCGGCCTGGCACTACTATATACGCACCGAGACAAACGTAGATTACGTTCGTGTCATCGACAGATTTGCCAGGAACAAGAAAGGACGTAGATTTGAGTTTGTGTTGTAACTTTCACAGAGATGGATTGCAAGGTGACTAAGGCTGTGGTTTTGGCCCGTAATTATTTTCAATTCGTGAGTATTTCCCAAAAATCATGAGTATGAATCTATAACGTTGAACTCCTCCTATGTATCTGAATCGCAAACAAAAGCAAGAAAAATGAACGAACTCGAAAAAGTTTTTGAAATTGTATTTTTTTAAATCTATATATATAAAAGAGAACGCACAAATCCTTTGTTCCCTCATCACGCTAATACGGCTGAACCAATTTCTTTCATTTTTGGGGGGTTATTAGGATTTGGACCCTAGATGGTTTTTATCATATCACTTTAATTTCTAATTACCAGTGTCTTGAGATAATTGACCATTCAAGTGTCCATAACGTACAAATCCTTTGTTAGTTCATCATAGGTATAAAAATAAACGTATTTATATGCAACCCGCATGACCGTGTCACTCGGCGGGTTAACATAAATGACAGGCGATATAATGTTAACATTTACTGCAATCTACTATGGTTTTTATCATATCACTTGAAAGCGAAAAAGTAAAAATTATCTAAGTAACAAAGTTTATTGCGTTCCGGGGTGACCGCAGCGAAGCGGGGCGGGTTAACATAAATGACAGGCGATATAATGTTAACATTTACTGCAATCTTCTATGGTTTTTATCATATCACTTGAAAGCGAAAAAGTAAAAATTATCTAAGTAACAACGTTTATTGCGTTCCGGGGTGACCGCAGCGAAGCGGGGTGAACGCTGCTAGTATTTAACTGAAACAAAAGGGCACAACAACAATCGTAAAAAATGTGTACCAGTATATAGACTATATTATATTTTTAATAAACAATACATATGATATTTGTTTGTTTAACGTCCCACGGTTGTGCCAGAACGGCTAATGGAGACGTGGACCTACTGATTATAGTGGAATCCGAACCACTTTTTTCGTTCAACTGTAAACTCACCGGGAATCGAACCCGGGATCACTCGCACCAAAGGCAAGCAAGTTAGCCATTAGATCAAACCTTATTATATCTGAGATTAAAGAAAAACAACAAGTTTGTTTTTGTACTTTATTCTCCATTAATGATTTCGTTTAAAGGTGAGAATTTTTCAAAATTAAATTTGAATTTGATTTTTTTTCAAATATCTGATATTGTCAAATAATATCGCCAGTCGGAATGTTAAAGGAAATATAGTTTGTGTGCAGTAATGAACGAAAACATCACTTTGGTTTTACATTTCAGATCTTGTTTCGTTCACTTTTTTTTTTTTTTTTTTTTTTTTTTTTTTTTTTTTTTTACTATTTATCATTATAATGGCTTATATTGTGATTCTATATAATTGTAATTCATATTTTAATTCATGTGAAATTTATACACATTTCGTGCTAGATGATCTGACAAAATTTCTGTTGAGTTTGCGTAAGAGAAAGTTTAGCATTGATATTTTTGTTATTACATTATTTGCAATATTTTATTGAATAAATTGTGCATTTGCCTTCGTAGTGATTTATATGGTTAAGGAGTACCTTCAATATTTTATATTTATATAGGATTATATCCAAAATTCATTTCTTTATATGTTACTGCTGTAGTTTAACTTCAAGCCGTCGCTCTGAGTTACTGTTAGTAGTACAGTACAAGGTTTAAATGCATTGAAGATTAGTATTATGTATTAGGAAGTGTATCCATTTCATTTTCCTGTATTCGATTTGTGCCCTTAAGTATGCAGGCTAGTTCTTTTAAGGCAAAACCCCATAACATTCTTATTTCCGGAGAAAGCCACGAAATTCACGTTTCGGCAATCACTACCATGGGTAATAATCACGGAACCACTAAGCATCCTTGGAGTTCAGTTTGATTTTTTTTTCAATTTTTAATTTGCTGAATTATATCTAACATAAACATAAATGAAAGCAATATGTAAAGATTGCTCCCCTATATTTTTGCCCAGTTGGAACAATGTGTGCCATATACTTTTAAACATCACTTTATAATTAATTATTGTAGTATTTTATACCAAGAAATTTACATAGAAATATCATCATGTCTTTTGTTATTTGTTGACATTTTGTATTATTCTTTATTCATGTATATTTTTGTTATCTATATTTGCGCAGACCGAGTCTCTTTTTTTTTTTCATCTGTTGTCCCACAATTGTTATTCAAAATATAAATGATTAGAGCAAATTGTACACTCTTTCGTTGAAATGAATCCCATCGTCAATACAGTATTTTCTTTTGTGCAAGTACTGTGCAAGACAGCGCATTGATACAGTTCGGTGACTAGTGAATCATGACACCGCCATGCCTCCGAAACGAAAGTGCGTATTTAATTTAAATCTAGAGACAGAATATACTTTCATTTAAGAAAACTTACAAATTCGGGTACCAAAATGGAAACTGGGAATCAGGTTTGCACCCCCCCCTCCAGTCCCGCATTCATAAGCATCCGATTCTTGCAAAAGAAAAATTCTGATCACCATGAGGGTACGATCATCTTTCAGGAAGCAAACCGCCCCCCCCCCCAAACGATCCTTCTGGATCCGCTAGTGGTGTTGTATAACTGCATGCATATTGTAGGTTTAGTTTTGATTTGGATTTACCTGTGACAAGTGGTCGTAAGTGCGTGTGCGTGTTTGTTTTCTTTCTCCGCTATGAAGAGATCGCGGCGTGCGTGTATAAACTCACCGAACACTTTCTGTTACGTGTGTGGAAAATATACTGTGAAAAGTCAGCGCCGTGCATTAACAAAAACGTTAAAACAAGATTATTATAGCTATTTTAGGTGTCATGTGGGTGATCAAGACAAAGCGTGGGCTCCCCATGTGTGCTGTGTAACATGCTATTCTACTTTTATTAAGTTGAAAAGTGGCGATAAAACTCGAGCTATGCCTTTTGCGGTGCCAATGGTCTGGCGAGAACCAACCAGTCATGCTGAAGACTGTTATTTCTGTCTAACAAAAATTTGGGGTCATTCTAAACGAACAAAATCAAATATTGAGGACCCAAATGTTCCATCCGCTCTAAAACCCATACCACATGGACCTGAACTCCCAATCCCTGATCCACACGCACAGTCAGAAGAATCTTCTCCAGCAGAAAAGCAAGTAGACGAGTTGTCCGAACCATCAACTTCCTTTGATCCAAACTATAGCCCAACGAAAAACACACCTCTTCTTGTTAACCAGTCCAGATTGAATGACTTAGTGAGGGATCTAAATCTGAGTAAGCAACAAGCTGAGTTGCTCGGATCGAGACTTCAAGAATGGAATTTACTGGCTCCTACCACCAGAATTGCAGTTTTCGGAAACCGACATAAACAATTTTCAGGTTACTATATAATGCAAAATTCCCTCTGTGCATGTACAAATATTGATGGATGCACTAGGTTTCCAACACATCCCTGACGAATGGAGGTTGTTTATCGACTCCTCTAAAACAAGCCTTAAGGCTGTTTTGCTACATAAATGGGAACACTAAACCATCAATTCCAATGGCATATTCCGTAGAGATGAAGGTAACTTATGAAAGTTTGTCTGTGTTGTTAGCTGTGACACATTATAACAAGTAGTGTTGGCAAATTTGTGGTGATTTAAAGGTCATTGCTATATTGCTGGGGCTTCAGGGAGGATTTACAAAATACTGTTGTTTTCTTTGCTTGTGGGACAGTAGGGCAACTGAATCACACTACATTCAAAAAGAATGGTCTCCAACAGAAACATATATGCCAGGGAAACACAATGTTTCCCCTTAGTTAATTCAGAAAAAAATTCTGCTGCCGCCTTTACATATAAAATTAGGCTTAATGAAAAACTTTGTTAAGGCCATGGACAAGAATGGAGAAGGTTTTGCGTACCTTAGAAGTCAGTTTCCAAAACTTAGTGACGCGAAAGTAAAAGAGGGGATATTCGTCGGGCCCCAAATTCGGAAACTACTAAAGGACAACATCTTTGAGACAAAGTTAAATAATGATGAAGTATTGGAGAGCTTTCAGTAAAGTGGTATATGGATTTTTGGGAAATCATAAGGCAGAATATTACCGTCAATTGGTTCAAGAGCTTTTGGATAGCTATCAAAGTTTAGGATGTAGAATGTCCCTGAAAATTCACTTTCTTCATTCCCACTTGGAATTTTTCCCCGAGAATTTAGGAGCCGTAAGTGACGAACAAGGGGAACGATTCCATCAGGACATTCAAAAAATGGAACAACGTTATCAAGGTAAATGGGATCCTCATATGATGGGCGACTATTGCTGGTTTTTAGTTAGAGAAAGTGACTGGCACTACAAAAGGAAGAATTAATTGTAACTACAAATGTTTTATTTTCATACTTTGTAAAGCAGTTGTGCATTTGATAAATTGTGAGTTATTGATATTTGTGTTTGTAGGTCAATATTAATTTTTTGTTTACTATCTTGAATAACGTTTAAAAGGCGTGGAAACTAAGAATTTTGTTGTATACTTTGGAGTTAAAGATCATTTTTTCAATAGGATTAATCTGGCGCAATTCCCGTTTCTGTATCACTATATGAACAGTGACATGAGACAAAAAATCAACTTTTTTAGGGAATTTCCCGAAAAATCCCTCTAGAATTTCCCTCTTATAAAAATGGCGGACATGGTGTATACATCATTGTAAAGTATGTTTCATTACAAATCCAATGAAGTATAAACCTTGCTTATATTGTAATTCTCGTGGAAGTTACATGTGATTTTTCTGCACCTATTGTATATGGTAAAATGGACAGTACACATAGCATATATTTATAGAAATATATTTATTTCTCAATGAAGAATGATGCGACTCAGATGAAACTTACAGGGTTTACTAAGTATAAATCAAGTTAACCTAGAATATAATTTGTATGTTTATATGCCTAAGGGTATCCGAGCTAGAGGTACAAAAATGAAGAAAAAGGGAAATTTTGGGGGAAATTTCCCGAAAATCCCTCTGTCACGGGAAAACTGTGCGTGATAGAGAAAAATGGATTGCAGATTTGAATTCAGCGGCCAAAGTTCCTTAAAGATCAGCATTCTTCTTTCATGTGGCAAAAACCTTGTTGACTAGTGTTATCTTTGGCAATCTGATCTTGTAAAAATAGGTAGTAGATTATTAAAAGGTGTTTCTAAATTGAATAAAGGCTATAATTATTTACTAACGATAATTGATGCGTTTTCTAAATATGCGTTCACTGTTCCTGTTAAAGATAAGATCAGTAATAATGTTACGGAAAGGTTTGAATCAGTATTAAATGTTCGAAAGCCTTACAATTTACAAGCTGATCAAGGTAATATATATATATATATATATATATATATATATATATATATATATATATATATATATATATATATATATAACAAGGACTTTCAAGAGTTCGTGAAAAATTACAATATCAATCATTACTCAACTTATAGTGATGAAAAGGCTATAATTGCAGAAAGATCTAACAGAACTCTTAAGTAAAACATGTGGAAAAAACTTCTTAAGCAAGGAAATTATAAAATGGACAGAAATATTACCAACTTTAGTTAGCGAGTATAATAATAAATTACAAAGAACAATTGGTATAAAGACTATAGAAGTTAATAAAAAAATGAGAAAATAATATTAGGGGAAATGTATAAGAAAGAATATAAGCGTGTTAAACCTAGACATAAAATTAGTGATTATGTTCTTATAAGTAAATCTAAAGAATTATTTGAGAAAGAATATATACCTGACTGGTCAACAGAAGTATTTGAAATATTTGTTATTAAAGAAGTATCTGTTACTAAAGAAGTTATTCCATCTAAGTCACCAACATAGAGAAAAAAAGATTTAAATAACGACAATGTGCAGGCAATTTTGTATGATCAATAATTACTAGAAACTAAATACACAGATGAGTATCTTGTTCAAAAAGTATTGTCTAAGAAAGGTAATAAAGTACATGTTAAATGGTTAGAATTTGAGGATTCCCATAATAGTTGGACAGATAGAGATATAGACCAAGGGCCAAATGGGTGATAACTCTCCCTTAGGGAACTTTTGCCACTATATTAGAAATGTTCCTTAGGGTCCTTAGAATCAAAAAAATAGATGTTGGTCAACATATAACTGCAACACCTGGGTCCTGGGGAACTTAACCCTTTACCACCCGTGTATATTTACAGACATCGATGGGATTTTTAAATGTCCGTAGGTCAAACCGTTAGTGCAACACTAGAACAAGTTATACCTCGATCAATTTGTAAGATTCCAGGCTTTCAGTTTACGTAATGAACGGGATATTTCTGTGTACAAAGGAAAACTTATTGAGGGATATTTGAGAACATTTCACTTAAAAACGTCCCTTCTCGTAATTCTTTTAATTATTATGTGGTAACACTACCAACTAAGTTAATAATTAAACATGTGTCTTATTTTTTGTTCAACTTAACTGAAAATTTCATCTTGATCCATCAAATAGCAGCAGCGGAAATATGTTTTTTATAGTTTTCACAGAGTTCATAATAATGGATTTTCATGCAAGTATGAGTATGACTATGTGTTAATGTTCTGACCGTTAGTGCAACCTGGAACAAGTTATACCTTGATTGATTTGTAAGATTGTAGGCTTTCAGTTTTCGCAATGAACGAGACGTTTCTGCATACAATCGAAAAATAATTTAGGAATATTTTTAAAAATTTCCCTTAAAAAAGTCCCTTCTCGCGATTCTTTTAGTTATCACTTCGGAATATTACAAACTAGGTGAATAAGAAAAGTATTAATGTGTTCTGTTTCACGTTTAACTTAAAGTGAAAATTTCGTCTTGATCTTTCAAATAGCAGCAGAGGAAATACGTATTTTATATAATAATTGATTTTCATGGAAGTACGAGTATGATTTTCTGTCAATGTACAGTTATTACGTCGCAATACTGCAAACTAGCTGAATAATAAAAAGTATTTGTGTGTCCTATTTTGTTTACCTGAAACTGAAACCTTCATCTTGATCCATCAAATAGCAGAAGAAAAAATATGTATTTTATAGTATTCATGGGGTTCATAATACTTGATTTTCGTTGAAGAACGAGTATGACTTTGCGTCAATGTTCCGTTTTACTTTTCTATAGATAACAAGTGGCACAAATTATTCTAGTTGATTTTCTCATTCGTTATAATATGACAGACTCCCAGTACCGAGAAATACCAGAGGAAGGTTTTATGGTTTGTTTTTGTGGCGATAAACTCGATATATGGTTATCTTTGCCCTTAGTTGAGTGAAGTTGAAATTTGGATTAATGGATACTTTTCTCTTCTTTTGTTGCTAACTCCAAGCAGCCAAGGGGAGAAGAGTGTCTATTATTCCAAAATTTCAACTTCACTCAAGTATGGGCAAAGATAACCATATATTTAAATGGCACTTAAATGACATTCCAACTGTGTATGTGTGTATTGTGTGTGTGTGTGTGTGCTTTTAAGCGACTTAAATGGCATTGCAACTTTACGTTGCAGAATCAGACCGGAAATTAAAAAAATATATAATTGATGCAGGTGACAATGTTGCAGGTCTTTATTTTCATCTTACTCGTTTATTTCTCACATATTTGGAGAATTGCTCACGCTAATTCTTAGCGGTTATCACAAGAGGAGAATAAACTAAAATTTACGCCAAGAAATACTTGGGATAGGGGTAGAATAAAGGCTCCTGTTAATATTGATTGAATTTTATTACATGAGTAATAAAGCAACGTACAACTTTTTTTATTCTGCTTCATAGTGAGTAAGTAACATCATATTTATTATTACTATTTCTCTGAGGATAGAAGACGAAATGCATTTATACGACTGCTCTTCTTAACTGCGAGAGCTTTAATGTAGATAGACAAATCATTTTGAAATGTGATATGACATCCCTATAAATGAAAATGGTTTTATAATAATCTCTGTTACATACCTTGACTGAAGTCTCGTACAGCTGTGTAACAAGTTGCTCTCCGATGAACTTCGCACTGTGAACTTGACAGCTTCGAGCACCCGATGACTGATTTGCGAATCAATCCGATAACAGAATCAAATCGCTGGAGGCCTGAGGCTTTTTTTAAGTATTCTCGAGGGACACACACAAATCTTGTGATATTCAGACCATACTTTGCGTCAGATCTCTAAATATGGAAACCTATTGCCCTTTTACCTTCTCATTGGTTTTTAGCAAGTGTCCCACCCAGGATACGATGCATGACACATATACACGTGTACAAACTTAGACCGATGATTCAATGTAATGTATCATAAAACTTTCCAAACATCCGTAAATACTAATTTTTCTCTCATTATTGCGTTGTTGAAGTTATGATTGAGCATTGGGTGTCCTGTTTGATTACTATCAACAACCTTCACTTAATAAACTTCCTATAAAAAATTGCGCAGTGAGGGCAATATCAGTTACCGTAATCGTTTTACAGTTAATCTATACATAGAACTTAACTCTGTTATATCATCGCAGCTGTTTTCAGTGGGGTAAGGACAATGTCGCATTAGTTACGACGATGTACTTCCTGAACATTAAGAAGGTCGAATCTCCAATGGGGTTGTGTAAATAAAACTCAGATTTACTTACTAAGAAATGAAAATCGGCGAGAATAACCCATTGACAAGATATTAGTTACAATTATTAATTCTGATTACTTTTAAAAGAGTAAAAAATACAATAAAATTAAGACAACAAAATAGGGTTCCGGTACCTAAAAAAATACCCAAATTGAAAGATACCTATTTTAACTATGTTAACTGAGATGCTGTTGTAAATGATCATATAGTATGCAAATCGAAGACAACACAAGCAAGAAGGGCATAACAGTGTAATGAAACATATTGAACTCTATTTGTAAAATAAATTCAAAATTATACATACGTAGCATTTACATGAAACATGATAAATGTTATCTATGAACATGTTTAGCTAATTATGGTTAATATTTCGCTATTGACAGTATCTATGACTATTGTCAATTTTTCACGTTCCCTATAATTAAGATCAAATTTTTACATCAGAATTATTTCTTAGGAAGAATTTAGACATTCAGAATTAATTCGTAATAAACAATAAAGAACATTTGATGTAAATATATATATTTGTGGCAGCTCCATGATTTTGAATTACAAGGGTATGGAAAGAATTACAGTTTACATCTTTATTGTAAGGAAGCTAATATCTTTGTATATGGTAAGAGTAGCGACAAACAGCAATCTCTCTTAGGGGAAGGGACTGATTTGTTCACTTACTATACTAGTCATGAGGAGTCAAGATAGGACTGCCGTCATTCCTTTTTGTGGGTTTTAAATCATTTAGTAATTTATATCGAAACTTAAACTTTAAAAAAAATCTATATCTAAACTTGCCAAAAGAAATAATCCGCAGTCTCGGCTTTGAGTCAACATGTCAGTTAAATCTGTAAGATTGGAACCCTTTTCCGTTATAATTGCCTTCATTTCGAAACCGAAGTAAGGGGTAATTCTCTCTCTTTCTTTTCTCCTCTTGTGTGCGTTTTAGGAGTGCAAGAGCGTACTCAAAAGGAGCGAGGAAAGGAAGAGGATTCCTATTTTTGCATTCATCAGGGAATCCAGGGAATCGAACCAATACTTATTTGGATTTGGAACCTCCACACCTAGTGGTTCTTACTTCCACTAGAGGTCGCGGGCAAGTTAGCAGGTATACCGAATTTAGCCAATTAGAGAATATTTTAATCACTTAACATTTCATTAATTTCTTGTTCGCATTACAGAATTTAGCCTTAGACGCTCATTCGCAATCTTAGTTTTAGTTTAAAACCGCAGTTGTTTGATATGTGCTTCTGTTTACCAGCTATAATGGTATAGCAGGAAACGCGTGCCAAATCAACTAGGAAAGCGTTACAGAATTTCCGTCTGGAATGGGAAGTTAATCCGGGAGAATGTAACCATATTCCAATCTGTTTTTGCCTTCGGTTTCCCCAAGAGTTATAGGCTCAATAGTGAGTGGTATTATGTTCTTATAATTCACGGGAAATGTGTTGGTTTGGATACTCTTAACTCAAACATTGCTCCGCAAGTGGCACCATACGCCATATAAGGTAGGTAAATGGTGTCTCAATATTTTATTTGGGCCCATCATACAGCGGAAGGGCTGGGCCGGATGCTTGTATGAAATTTGAATGTAATGCAAAGAATTTTGACCATATAGTCAAACTTTAGTAACTCGCGGATCGACCCGTTACTAGATGTTACTTGTAAAAGCGTGGAAAGAAGTTTTCGTAAGGTGGATGTTTGTGTGAGTGTATGTGTAAAGTGAAAATGAAATGCCATATTATTATTTAGCAATTTAAAACAACATATTAAAAAATGTGTTTAATACAGCAGGTATTAAGTATCGGAGTTGTGTTGTGAATGCTATATTCGTGGCGATGTGAATTACTTTGTCGTCATACCTGGGGATCACTATGGAGAATTTATCAAGTGGTAAATAGGAGTTTCTTTCTTTCTTTTATCTAATTCTGTCATATTAGCACATAGTATTATTATTGCATAACATTTGAATATAATACCATTTCTTTGAATAAAAAACCATGAGCGTTCCCGTACGCCCTTAAGAAATAATATCCTCCTGCAGTCGGAATTCAATTTCTCAAATTGCAGGAAAGATCTCCATGTAAAGGGGGGTTTCCACATTTTAATCAATCTTAGACGTTCTTCCATCTACATCTTTCAAGGAACAAAACTCTCAAGCAGTAGCCAAATTGAACCATGAAAATAGAAAATACTATTAGTTTATATGTTTATAGTTCCTAAATAAAAAGACTAAAATAAATATAATAAAAAAGTAAATAAATAAATTCCAAATAATTAAAAAGTTTATACGACGCCATAATACGATAAGAATTTCCAAACACGATGTTAATAAAACACTATGCAGAGATAGTAATTAGTTAAAAAATGAACTTAGAGTAAAAAAAAATAAAAGAGGTAAAATTTATTATTATTAAAATTTATTATTGATTAGAAAACCTCACAAGAAAAAGGGGGAGACGAAACCAGTATAACATATTCAAATAATATTGTAAAACTTTGTGTAGTTTTTTTTGTCTCATATATAAGGAAGAGGTAGAGCTGACAATAAAAAGAGCGTCCGGAATAGACTCCCACTACCAGCATTTTTATTATAAAAAGTTCCCCTATAAAAGTATTTTTACAAAATACTATACAAATTGATTTCTCTATAATCAGGGTGAGTATAGGTGGTCTTTGACCGTAAGGTCGCAGACAGGATCTCCAACAGAGCCCAGTAGCAGGCTAAGAGGAGTGGAATTAAGGAACCAATGCTCCGTAGCAAACAGAGGCGGGTTAAGTCGCCAACAGAGCCTCGTAGCAGGCTAAGCGGCTGAGGTTAGGATACCCAGACAGAGCCCCGTAGCAGGCTAAGCCAGGAGATAGGATAGGCGTAGTCCCGTAGCAGACTAGAGGCCTGGGTTTAGGTTACTCCAAGAGTCCCGTAGCAGACTAAAGGAGGGTCACCAGAATACTGGTACTGAGCTGGATTCTTCTGTCCACTTTATAGCGTCCCTTGGGTGGCGGTGGCGCTGCTGCTTCAATTTCGTCTTCTGCTCCGTGGGAGGGGCTAAACGTCGTATGCAGATGATTGCAGGTCCCCGTGGTGGAAGTTCCTCTTGATGGAGCACGAGGTGGTGTTTATAAACACTTGGTGCGTGGATTTGTTTGTAAACAACTTGACATGGGATGTTACACCCCCTGGCTTGTTTAAAAATAAGCCGAAGGGTTATTTTTGTTTATGTGATAGGTGGCAACACTGAGGAATCACACGCAAAAAATCACTGAGCACTAAACACTTGTGGCACTGAAATAAATGAAAATCACTTTTCGGAGCAGTAATGTGGTAGGGGAATAGAGCACTAAACAGGTGGTCCCTATATACAGGCAGGATCCGTACATGGTAAATGATACTTCATTTCCCTCGAGATAGGGCTGTTTTTGGCTTGGCGTCGATAAATATATACTAATTCACTTATAGTAAGTGGAGTTGGAGTCTGTCTTAGCGGTTGCTCCTTAGTTGTATTATTGGTATTAAATGTTTCGAATGGAATAGGAGATAAAATTTCTATGCGAGGCGTTTTGGCTATTTTTGGTATCGAGCGAAGACGGATATATCATATATATAAAATTATAAGAGTTAGAAGTATTAAAAAGGCTCCTATTAACACAGTGATATAAAGATAATTTATATTGGAAAGTTCTGATTCGAACGGCGTGATTTCTTGGCCACCCTGTATGAGGTGCCAAAGTTTCTAAAATATTTGCGTTAAAGATATGTATTTCAATAAAATAATCCAATTTTAAATGCCAATGATGATGATAATGATGGTCCTGAATTCCTGGTCATCCTGTATAATGTAAATGTCGTCATAACTTTCGGAACGTCCTGTTGTATATTTATGTTGCATAATGTCGGTGACAATATGTAGTTCATAGTGGAAACAGAAAAATATATCAAGGAATTGTAATATACAGGTTAGTTGTCCTTGTAAAGATCATTTGCCTTTTAAATGCAGAAATGCAAATCTCAGCATTCTTTCATTCAGTTGTAAAATAATGATTCAGCTTTTTATAAAACAAAGAGGAAATTAACGTTTGTATCGTTATGAAAAGTGTTTTTATCAGTGTGAAGTCTTGTCTTTGTATTCCCTTCTTCCTAGTGTTGAGTGCAGTATTTTTTTCGCTCGTGTAGAAAATAAAAGGAAGTTATTTATTCTTGTTCTATGTCTTCTCTATCTCCACAAAATGGCTTAATTCTACCTATTGAGATTTCTTTTATATTCTGCCGAAAAGAATTTGGAAATTCTATTTTATAAAGGTTAGGATTCAGTCTATCCAGGATTTGAACGGGTCCACGTAGGAAGCTGAGAAGCTCTCCGGCACTCCTATTTGCCGATTAGGAAAGTAGATCAGTACTTTTTGTCCCTTTTCAAATTGAGTTTGTCGGTATCTGCTGTCGAAATATTTTTTCTGCTTATTATAGCTGGCGATCAAGTTATTCTGTACATTCTCACGTATTTTATTCAAATGTTCTTTGTTGACACATAATGTTGGAGTTGACGCGAACGCAATATCAGAGATGGTCTTAGGTTCATATCCATACATGAGGAAAAAAGCTGAATATTTAGCTCCGGCTTGTACGAATATATTAATTGCGAATGTAATATATGGTATCAGCTTCGGCCAAAGATTTTGGTTTTCTTGCACGAAAAATTTAAGTGCACTCTGTATTGTCTTGTGGAATGTTTCCACTATACCTAGGTTTTTATGGTCGTATGCGGGGCAAAATTTAAATTCAAAGTTATAGCATTTTGTCAAATTTTCTAGCCTCTTAGCGCTATGTACTGGATGTCTATCCAGATATAAATATGAAAAAGGCCCAAATTTGAGTATGATGTTATATATAAGAAATTGTTCAATTTCTTCCGATCTTATGTTGTCCACAACCTTGGTCACACAATATCTTGTAGACATTTCAATGGCCACTAATATGTGTTTAAATTGTCCATGTCCATTGTCCAATACAATCATATTGCCAAACTGTTGCGGTCGGCTTAGGTGGGTGATGGAGTAATTGACCCGCTGGTTTAACTGGTAATTTCTTGAGTTTCTGGCATAAAATGCATGACCTTATTCTGTTGGCAATGTACGCTTTCTTATTTGGAAAGTAGTATTTCCTAAGCGCCGAATGATATGTTTTGGTATATCCAAAGTGTGGTGCCATGGGGTTATTGTGTAAGGCATCAAACCACTTACTTAATAAAGATTTCGGCACACAAAGTAAATATAGCAGTCCTAATTGGGGATGCTTCTGTGTTCTGTATAATATCCCGTCTTTTAGAGAAAAATATTTTGCGGCCCGAAGAGTAGATAACTTATTAGATTCCTTATTTTCCAATACAGTAATAATGTCAGAGAATGAAGGATCTTTCCTTTGTTCTTCTGCTAAATTTGGTAGGATTATAGGTTGTTCAATTTGGAGAGTAGTGTCTAGAGAATGGGATGCAAATACTCTAGCATCTTCTGTGTCCGAGAAGTTGTCAACTTCCTGTTTAATTTCTTGTTTATCCTCTAAACGACTAAAGATGTCCGCTGGGTGTAATTGACTTTTAATGTGTTGTATTTTGAAATTGTAGTCTGCTAAGAATATTCGGTAGGGACTAAATTTTCCAACTTTGTCCGCCTGTGTTGTGAGAGATGTCAAGCATTTGGCGTCTATAAATAATTTAAATCTTCTATTTAGTAGGAAGTACCTAAATTTTCTCAAAACAAATTAAGGCGTACAGCTCTTTTTGCCAAGTGAATGATTTCCTTTCACTTGGTGTAAAACGTCTACTAGCATAGGCAACAACACGTTCTTGTTTCGTTTTATGGTTATAGCATGCTAATAAGCCTCCCGCGGAGATAGAGGAAGCGTCAGTATACACGCGTATTTCCAATGAGGGATCGAAGTGAACCAAAGATGGCGCGTGTATGATGTCCGTCTTAAGTTTCTCAAATAATTCGTCATGCTGAGAGGTCCATTTAAATTTTGATTTCTTGTCTAAAAGGCACTGAAATGGTTCTATTTTTTCCGAGAAATTTTTGATATGTGCTCTTAAATAAGAGCATAATCCTAAAAAGCTTTTCAGAGTTCTTTTAGTAGTTGGTTTCTTAAAATTTCGAATATTGTTAGCGATTTTGGGTGAAATTTTGATTTCTTTCTCACTAACTGTCAAGCCTAAAACGTCCAATTCTGTGTATAATAAGTGGGTCTTCTTTGGACTGGCACGAAAATCATGCTTTCTTAATATTTTAAAAAGTAATTCTAAATATGATAACTGTTGTTTCCAATTTTTACTTCCTATGACCAAATCATCAGCAAAGGCAGTTATACGGGGTGGTAGGCCCTCTAAAAGCATGCCTACAGCTATACTGAGTCCGGCGGCGGAACTAGAGTGACCCATGGTATACCTCTGGAATTTATATGCCTTTCAAGTATGGTTGACCTCAAAAGTCATGTATTTTTGGCTTTTGGGATGCAACAATAGCTGGAAATATGAAGCTTTTATGTCAATGGTGGATATACAGGCTTTTCCTCTTAAAACGTGTGGAATATCCTCCGTATTTTGAAATGGAATACTCAAATAATGTGAGAACATATTGCAAGCTTGGAGGTTCAAAACTAGCCGGAATTCCGAAGTTCTGGTTTTTTTCACAATGATCAATGGCGATGAAAACGAACTATCGCTAGTTTCCTTGATAATATTAGCGTCTAAGAGTTGCTTAATTTGTAAGTCAATTTGAGGTCTTACCGCTAATGGAACCGGAGGAGATCTTTGATGAAAGGATGCTCCTTTGTCTATCCTTATTTTATGTATATAACCTCGGAAATATCCAATATCTGTTGGTGAGTAGGAAAAAACATCTCTGTATTTAAAGAGTAAATCTTGTACGGCTTTCTTTTTTTCTTCTGATAAATTCGGGTTTATGTCAAAGAAATTAATATCAAAAATGATTTTGTTTCTTCTTATCGATCCTGAATTTCTTTTTCTGATCTGTAAAAAGTTTCGTCATCATGGTCACTATCTGGACAATTACCCTGTAAATCTATTTCTTGAAGGTTCTCTTCTACGTATACTACAGGTGTGTTCTTTGCTGGTGTTACCGGCTTATTTGTAGGATTCGATATAAATAGAGTGACGTTATTTTTAGGTACTTTGGTAGGCAATATTTGCATACTATGCCTGTCTAATAAATTCTCTAATGGAGAAATGAAAAAATGTTTGTGTTTCTTCTGCTGATTTTTAATACTAATAGGTAAAAAGAAATGTGTCGTTGCAGGTATAATGACTTTTCTGGTTGTGAAAACATCAGCCGACTTGCATTGCCTAATTGTATTCATGGCACTAGCCGATAGTTTTTCCTGAGTATTAATCTCCCTTGGATACTGTGGAGGTCTAGGTTTTTTATACACTGACAGTGTATGATTTTGCAAATCGATTTTTGCTTGCAATCGGTTTAAAATATCCTCGCCAAATAGAGGTAGAAAGTCTCCATGTTCTAAGATTCTGAAGTAATGTGAGAATGTAGTTGAGCCCAATTTAAATTTAATTAAAGCTATGTATTGTAGATTTATAATAGAATTCTCAATTCCTCTCAAATTAGTGTTAAAAGGGATTAATTTTGTATTAGGAGGAATGGCTAATCTTGGCCAGAGAGACAACGAACTTCCGGTATCAATAATTACAGGATATTTTTCTCTATTTACCGATACATTAACTAATAATTTATGGTCTTGATTTAACATGTTAATACTTTCTCTTCTTTCCGACAAAAGAGCCACTGCATATAACGATGTGTTCCCTGTCATCTGATATTCATTTTTATCTGTTTTCGGCTCCCAGAACATTTTCTTGTAAGGGTCTGTCCTGGGGCCCGCCTATACGTTTCCCTGTTGTTGTGTATTTTTAAAGCATACGCTGAAAGTATGTCCTCTCTTATAGCACGTCCCACATACAGTGACAGTTTCCGGTCTAGGCCTATCATTATTGTTATTATTATTGTTTTTAGGACCATTCTTTCTCCCATTTTTCTGGTGGTTTTGATTATTATTCGTGTTTTTCAGTTTATGATTATTACGGCCGCCTTTTCTAAATTGTGAGGCTTTCATAGCATTCTGGGCCACCAAAAGTGATAGTTCGGTCATCTGGTTTTCTAATTTAGAAAAGTCTAACGAATTAGTTGTATTAGAATTACTAGAAGTGCTATGCGCCGGGGGGTCGGGCGGGATATTCTGGTTCTCAGTTTGGTGGGAGGAACTTGTAGGTATTTGATTTTGTGGTGCAGAAGGTGCAGGGAACATAGGAGGAGGTTGTTAATATTGACTCCAATTATGCGCTGGATTATATAACGGATATGTGATTTGTTGTTGTTGCTGGTGAACAGGAAAGGAAGCGCCAGCGATCGGTCTCGAATGTAAATTGCTAACTGCTGTATTTTGTTCGCACAGCGAGTAAATGGCCTGTTGTAGCTCAACATAATCACATTTCTTCATCAAGTCATTTGCTTTTTCTAAATTATTGAGCTGAGCGAAGCGAAGCTCTTATACTCGGGTTACCCGTTTGGTTGTCCGCGAACTCCTCCTAGACCGTTTGGCCGATCTCAACCAAACTTAGCACGCTGATAGAGTATGTCGTGCTGAGTGACAATATAGGTCGAAATCAAAAATCCGATGTACCATCGAGGAATAATCACCGAAAAACGCTTACTCCTAGACCGTTTGGCGGATCTCAACCAAACTTAGCACGCTGATAGAGTATGTCGTGCTGAGTGACAATATAGGTCGAAATCAAAAATCCGATGTACCATCGAGGAATAATCACCGAAAAACGCTTCCTGATTACGTAGTTTAAGCTCGCTCAGCTCAGTTCCTTGCAATCGGGTATATCCATTGCATTCCTAGTGTAAGTGAGTGTGTAGAGCCTGAACGGTTGTAACGCATTCTAATGCTATTTTTTGTAAAAAAAAAAAAAAAAATCTGCAAACCCAATGATAAATAATTGATTTTCTGTTCCTCGGTGGCCTGAGGTAAAACTTGCCTAATTACTCTTAATTTCCTAAGAAAGTAAGCATCAATAGGTTTATTTTCCCCTTGCTGAACCTGGAAAATTTCAAATTCCGCCTTATACGCTGGAAGTTTAGGCCTGCTCAAATCTATTAATTTGGCTTTTAATTGATCATAATTTAGTGTGTCCAATTGATTCTGAGCTTTTAGTTGCAAAACTAAATCCAGAGCGACATCCCGCAAGTACATAGGAAACAGCTCTTTCTTCTTCTGTTCGTTCCACGGATGTAACAATGCCAGATGGTCAAAGAGCATAAAGAACCTATCGGGCTCCTCCGTCACATGACCCGAGTATTTAGTAAGGTGTGGTACATTAAAGGAAAGACGCGAATTCTGCTCCATATTAAAAATGTTTTCTGGGAAAGTGTTTTTACCAGTTCTAGTTTGAGGCATAAACAAATTCAGTTCACTAAAAGCACTAACACTTAAAAATTCACATACCTTCCAAAGAAAAAATCCACTTCCGGTTAATAAAAATACTGCCGGTAGGGGAGTATTCAGAGCTTATTCTGAGCCGGTCAAACCTCTACTATCTAAAACTTTGTGTAGTTTTGTCTCATATATAAGGAAGAGGTAGAGCTGTTAATAAAAAGAGCGTCCGGAATCGACGCCCACTACCAGTATTTTTATTATAAAAAGTTCCTCTATAAAAGTATTTTTGCAAAATACAATACAAATTGATTTCTCTATAATCAGGGTTAGTATAGGTAGTCTTTGACCGTAAGGTCGCAGACAAGATCTCCAACAGAGCCCCGTAGCAGGCTAAGAGGAGTGGAATTAAGGAACAAATGCTCCGTAGCAAGCAGAGGCGGGTTAAGTCGCCAACAGAGCCTCGTAGCAGGCTAAGCGGCTGAGGTTAGGATACCCAGACAGAGTCCCGTAGCAGGCTAAGCCAGGAGATAGGATAGGCGTAGTCCTGTAGCAGACTAGAGGCCTGGGTTTAGGTTACTCCAAGAGTCCCGTAGCAGACTAAAGGAGGGTCACCAGAAAACTGGTACTGAGCTGGAGCTATACTGAGCTACATGTGTCACTAGAATAGCTGAACGTGCGACTAAAGGAATACCTATTCGATATGAAGATGAATCACTACAGTTACAGATTGGAGAAGTCGATTTCATACAGCCGAAATGAGGTACCTCAACTTGTACGAGATCGTCGAGCTGAAATTGTTCATGGAAGAAATATACCTACAGATAAATTCGTTGAGGGCACACTCTGTGCAGGTATGCCATTAAGTGTTTTGACTACTGAAGCAGCTTTATCGTTACAGTGAGCTTTCATTAATTACCATCTACAAGCGTCAGATCTTTCGTGGCTGCCCATGGCAAAAGTGCTACATTCCAAGCGTTTGGACTCATCTCATCTCCTTTTTTAGTTTACATCTATCGTTTCAGCTGCAAGTAATACATTCCCTAGTCTTCGTAAAACCCGTGTCACCAAACTTTTAACGCAAGGTGTTTATTCAGCTGTTTCAGGTGTACCATGTTTGCTGTTAAAAGAGATGCTCCTATTAATAATAGTCAGATATCTCACAAGCAGAGATACCCCTGCTCAACCTTACGAGCCACTCATCTCCACTTTCACAAATATTTGAATGTGAAAGAACAATGTATGATTGTGTTGGATACGTTAGATGATGTATGGATGCGTTAAAATATCAAATAATACTTTTGGTGAAGTGGTCGCTTACTCTGAGGGAAGAAAATAACTGCAAAATATTTGATAACAAGATACTAAGACGAATATTCGGACCGAAGAGGAACGGGAATGGGGAACAGCGGGCACTTCTGAACGAGGAACTACATAATTTATTCGGTTTACCGAACATTCTTAGGGTCATCAAATCGAGGAGGCTCAGGTGGACAGGTCATGTACCCACAATGGAAAAAAGTACGAACTCTTTCAAAGTCTTAACTGGAAGACCAATCGGAAAACGACCATTAGAAAGGTTTAGGCGCAGACGGGAGGCAAATATTAAGATGGAGCTCGCAGAAACAGGAATACAAACTAGGAACTACATCTAGTTGGCTAAGGATAGAATTCTGTGGAGAGGTTTGTGAAAGCGGCATTAAACTTCCGGGTTCCATAGACCATGTATTTAGTTAGTTACTTTAGTGTATGGTTGTGTTGTTGAAAGCGGTGATGACCTCAAGCCACCAGTATGAAGAGATTCTTCTGTGTTGTCTCCCTTTTGATGGGATAATTTCCGAGGATTTGCATAACACTTCGAGTTAAAAGGGTAAATACAAACTGCATGAGAGGTGAGGTAAATCTCAGCTCTTGGAATGTAGCGTTCCCGCGTGTTCGGCCACGAAGGAACTAACACCTGTTGGTGGTGATTAATAGAGGTCTGCTGGGATGCGGATATCCGCATCAAAATGGGTATTTGCGGATATATATCCCTTTTCTGTGCGGATAGCGGATAAAGTTGCGGATAAAGTTTCCTACATTTTTCTACCTAAAAAAAATGCTGTGAATTTTCTGATAATGGTGGAAAGAGCACTAGAAACGTTTGTTTTAAATTAAAAGTTTTAAAACCAGTTGAAAAATACTAAAATCAAAATACAAGTGTGTTTGAAGCTTGTGACCCAGTGACGGCACAAAGACAAGAAATGACACGAGAGATTTGTCCTTTTATTGCTGTTTTCAATATTTTTAGCAGCCGTTTTGTAGGTGAATTACTTCTCTGACGCAAACAGAAAGAAACGAAAGGTCCCATCGCTACTGCTCAAGTACCGCTCTTTGCTGCAAAAAAAAAAAAAAAAGAAAAAAGAAAAAAGAAAAAGAAAAAAGAAAAATAATTGCCGCCAAAGCCCCTCTGATAAAGCTGAAAATTTTCAGACCATTCGCCTTGAAGAGGAAGAAATGTTTTCAAATAAAGTTCTTCTAGCCTGAGAGGTCAGGAACCAAAACCCTAATTTAAAACACCGCATTCCCTTCCATAAACTGAAAACTGGTCAGCAGAATTATCTTTGCCTTTTGTGACAAACTGGAGAAGCGCGTAGGTCACCGAAATAGTGAACAAATCACATCATACGCTCATCTTTCTCTCTCCCTCTCTCTTAAAAAAAAAGAAAAAAATCTTCACTGTTTTCTTTGAAGTACAGTAGATACTAAATGCATATTTGCAACCCCATAGATTTCTCTCTTCGGAGAGGTGTCACGGACCTCAGTTAACATTCCGAGGAATTGGAGTTTTATAACAGCAATTGTTTCTCTCTCTCTCTTTCCTCTTGTGTATGGTATTTGTATGTATGTTCTGGGCCTCTGGTAAAGAAAGAAAGAACAACCAATGCGTTTTTTATCCTAGCCTAAATGTGTCCAACAATGAGTGGGGGCTGCAAAGAAAAGCAGTAAATTCTAAACTTCCTCTATTGCCTCTTCCCGAAATTAACAGTATAGACTTAATATTTGTATTCGAAGTTTTTTTCACTTCTGGTTTCAGTAAAAGCGTAGTCATGAAAGCTTGAGTTAATTTTGAGTTTAACGCCCCGTTCAGCAGCGAGGCTATATGAGACGTGGACCTACTGCTTAACGTGAAATCCGAACCATATGTGCTCCCGCCGAGAATTGAACCCGGGTCTCCCACGCCAAAGGCGCGTACGCTAACCGCTTAGCCACGAAGGAGCTTGGTCGTGAAAGCATGCATTGTATTGCGTTGTTAGTTTCGTCACTTATTTTTTTTTTAATTTAGTGCAATTACTGGTGCTAGTGTCAGTTCGGGACATGTGGATGTGTTTGCGGTCCTGTGAATAATTTTTATTTCTTAATAACGATTATTTCTCTTTCGCCTTTGTGTTTTGAACAAATGTCCCTTTCTTTAATGAATAATGATGAAGTATAAAAACTTAGTGAAGTGCTCTAAAATTAGTCGATTGAAGGGATATTACCTACGTGGCATTATTTTGGTCCGATATTTGAATTTGAAGATCTTGGGTAAGTACATAAATCGTTCATTAATTTCTAATTTGTATCTGCACGGTTTATATTGCATTTTATTTATCGTGGTTGGTATTTGATCACGAGGACACTGATATAATATATTGTTTCGTTTGATTCAAAAAACCACGTGTATTATAGAATATGTAAGTTGTTTATATTTGCTACCTCATTATCTGCGGATGCGGATGCGGGTGCGGATAGAGATGTTGCGGATGCGGATGCGATATTTTGTATCCGCGCAGACCTCTAGTGATTAATAAAAGCTCGCAGTAACAGTAAATCTGTTTCAATAACGAAACTCTGACATACGTGCACAGAGTGCGCTCTCAACGAATTTATTTTTAGGTATGATTCTTCCATGAACAATTTCAGTTCGACGATCTTGTACAGCCAGCCACAAAGTAATTCCCCCTAAGCGCTCTAATTCCATTACTTGGGGTCTAGTTCATTTGCAGTTGTGAGAACGTCTAGACAGATGCAACCCAACTTACACGTAACTTTTCTCGGCACTGACAGCAGTTGGTAGCACTGGGCCAAGTGTGTATGGAAGTAAAATTGTGAGTAGATGACGCACGAAACATTTCTTCATTCGGAGATGAATCTATCTGGTTCAGAGCGTGTTGTCCAATAAACATCATATGTTAATCTCAATATTGCTGTGTATGTAATGTATTTTGTCATTACATACTGTATAATCAAAGAAATAAAAACACTGATCACATATGAATCAGAAAATGCTTGAAAGTAGCTGAAAATATCAAATCTAGAACAATTGCTGGAAATAACTTTGTAAATGATTGTGTCCATTGAGAGACCTTCTCCAATTCCCCTCATTCCAACATCTTCTTCTTTCTGGAAGAGAGAAGATCTTGCTTATCACACTGAGTATGCACTGAAATTGAAATTGAAACAAGAAAACTTCAAAAAGCTTCTGCATGGCCGGAACTCGAACCCGGGTCCACCAAATAGAAGTTCAATGCGCTAACCACTCACCCACCGCGTCATTTAAACTTCCACCCAAACTAATACCTAGTTAAAATGGTTTCATGGAAAAATATAAACAAGATACTTAAATATAACAAAAATAAACAAATATAAACAAAATATAAATAAGAAAATATAAGTAACTTGTGTGAGTGTCTTAATGACTGACTCGAATTTTCTTTGTTTAACTCAAAAACAAGTTATATAGAGGTTGCCCAATGAGGAAAATATCCCGAAACGTTCTTTAAGTTGAGGGTACGCCATTGGCAGAGACATAACTTGTGGGGGCAGGGTGCAACTGCCCTTGCCAGAGAAGCACCCCTCCCTTCGAGGGGGCACATTTTGAAACAAAATTTTTGTTATCGCTGGTGTACAAGCTCGCTTCTATTTATCCTTGCATTCAATAACCAATATGCATTAACGTGTAAATCTCCCAATCATCTCCCTCCACCAAGATACATAACATGCTTTGCCAACTGCCACTCGGACTTGGGAGAATATGAGTGAGAGTCAGTATGCAACGTGGTCGGTCGTGTTCGAGCTTTCTGTGTGTAATGATTAACACTATAAGTCCTCTTTTCACTTTCTTGACTTGGTGCGAGAGATAGCTCACTGCTCCTGTACATTATCAGAAAGCACGTACCACAACCTACGTCATCGCAGTATGAAGGATTGTCAGATTCAGTGTTAAATGACTACGCCGGTAACGTATACATTTAAATCATCATATTTCAACCTCAAAATTATCTAAATTACATATTTGTATGACTGCTTTAGTCAAGTAATCTCACATGCATATCAAAACACAATAAGAAATACATTGACATTTTTCCAACAGGAACTACTTATCCGGCCGTGAAAATATTAAATAAACTCTGTTGTCCTAACTAAAGTCCTTTTTTCTTTACTTAGAGATGGATTAAACCAGAAATACGTAAATTTTACTTTCGGCCCAAGTGGTTTATTCACAAAATAATATGTGTAATGAAGCTTACTTTTTACTTTTTACTTTTTTTAACAAATTCGTAATAGGCGTGCCGGCTATTTAAATGATCTTACATTTTAATACAATTGAAGAAACATAGCTCTCGCCAGAGATAATTGACTGAGTATTCCTGTCGCTATCTCAGAACAAAATTAACACTTTACTTACAATCCAAAGCGAGTAGGCTTCCACGAGACGACGTACTCCATTTAAGACGTGCGACCAAACAGTCCTCCAAACAGTTTTTGGCGTCCTCCGTATAAAAGGTTCTCTGCACTTTAAGACCACAGACAAGTGTCTTCTGCCTGATTACCTAGAGAGATACTTTCCTCTTAATGCAATCACAAATGACTTTTATTCGAGACCACTAAAATAATGTTCGTCTTAACCTGTCGTTCGGATAAACCACTTAACTTAATCTTCCACAATTGGTTTGTCGGATTCTATATATCCTCTCCGGTATGGAGATTTCAGTGTTCGTCGCCCCAATCGCTTCGCCCGAGTTCATTCCCTGACACAAGTTTCGATGATCGTCGTCAGACTGATTTGTACTTCTTCTGGTCACCGTGGGTCACGTGTCTAGCAACCACTCACTGACTATAACATTGTCCACTATTGGTTGATGACCAAAAATTGTCCAACAAAAATTAGTTTAGATGTCACTTAGGCAACTGGGGCGACTTGCTAATTTTCGTTCTCATGGGAACTGAAGTAGAAAAAGTCTCTCAGTAACTTTTCGAACTAAGAGTTATCGTTCTACGCACACACATATGTAAAAATAAATTTTATTTTGTCGTCTCCAAGTCTGGGTTGGTGACAAGACTGAGTTCACTATTTCCAACTAGCGTTCTTTTCACTAAAATTAGTTGGAAAATCTTAATACAGAATAAACGTTTTAATTTTCTTGCTTCGATATTCGTCCCGCTGTCGATAGCAAATGGCGTCCACAGAAAATTGGCAATATTGTACTAACGATATTGTCAAAGACTCCTGGACCGTTATTGGATGTCCATGAATTTGAACACACCTTGGTTCACTTCAATGACATTGATAAAAATTGGGATGCGAAGCTAGCTTTTTGGAGGATACGCCACTGTAGCATGTTTGAGAATAACAATAATGAATTGGAAGCACTGAGAATATATATTTAGATGTGTACGTATATATGAGGAAAATTATTTACTTTGCACTTTTTATAAAATACTATTGATCCCATCATTCACTATTATTGCACGCCTTATCCATTACTTTTTTTTATCTATTCACTTAGCCAGCTGGTCTTTTCACCTGCATGCTAAGCAACTTACGTTTAAAGCCACTTTTATATATATCAATTGTTCTTCTGTCTTTAAATGTCCTTCCATTTGTACTATTCCTTTTCCATTATATATATATATATATATATATATATATATATATATATATATATATATATATATATATATATATATATATATATATATATATATATATATTTACATCAGCTAATGCTTATTGCAACAAATACTATTCGAAGCTTTCTTGCACCCACTGGAAAACGTGAAGTATATTAATATTTATTTGCATTATTGTTATTGTAGACTGTTCCCATAATGCCCAGCGACCTCGATTTTACAAAATTTGAGAAATAAATTTCACTTTTATTTAGTGGTCAATTTGAAGCCATTTTGTTACACTACCATTAAGAAACCCATATACATCATATTACGAATCAATCATTATGGAACAATCTCATGTGTGACACGCAGCAGTGGTACCAATCTTTGAAAGTTTCATTTACAACTTTTTTCCTTTTTCTTTTTTAACTGATTTTGTGAGTAATGGTGCATTCAGTATAAAGGTACAACAAGATATTCTCTCTCTCTCTCTCTCTCTCTCTCTCTCTTTGTGTGTGTGTGTCTGTGTGTGTGTGTGTGTGTGTGTTTGTTTCTAGTTTCCGGCGTAAGCGTGTGGATACTACCAGGTATACTTTCGTGTGTACAAATGCTAGTGTGTGTGTGTGTGGCGCGGGTATATGAACTATTAATTGGGATCGCGTAGTGGAAGTTGTCAATATTAGTACGTACATACAAACGGCTGTTACTTCACACGATAACTTTGGACGAATGCGAATTTTTAAATTCTGCTTTTTGCAATAAATAAGTAGAGTGATTCCTCTCGAGGGAGTTCCCCTAAATGGTAGCCCCTACCATGTCCAATTGAATCACAAATTGCCGCAATCGTTTGTACATTGTTTGTACAAAAATGTGCAGGCCAAAGTTTCGTTTTTACACTATTAGGGGCGCCGCCAGAACGAAAACAAATTGGGGCTGTTTAACTGGTAGCCCCCCGACCAACATGTTCTATTCAATCACAAATTGTCGCAATTGTTTGTACTTCGTTTGTACAGAAATGTGCAGGCAAAATGTATGTACGCACGCAATTAGGGGCGCCGCCAGAACGAAAACAAATTGGGGGCTGTCTAAGTGGTAGGCCCCGACCATGTCCTATTCAATCACAAATTGTCGCAATCGTTTGTACTTCGTTTGTACAGAAATGTGCAGGCAAAATTTTCGTTTGTACACAATTAGAGGCGCCGCCAGGACAGAAAAAATGGGGGCTGTCTAAGTGGTAGCCCCCCCCCCACCATGTCCAATTCAATCACAAGTTGTCGCATTCGTTTGTGCATCGTTTGTACAGAAATGTGCAGGTGAAATGTTTGTTTGAACAAACTTAGGGGCGCCGCCAGAACGAAAACAAAGTGGGGGGCTCTCTAAGTGGTAGCCCCCCCATCATGTCCAATTGAATCACAAATTGTCACAATCGTTTGTACTTCGTTTGTACAATAATGTGCAGGCAAAATGTATGTTCGTACACAATTAGGGGCGCCGCTAGAACGAAAACAAAGTGGGGGGCTGTCTAAGTGGTAGCCCCCCCATCATGTCCAATTGAATCACAAATTGTCACAATCGTTTGTACTTCGTTTGTACAATAATGTGCAGGCAAAATGTATGTTCGTACACAATTAGGGGCGCCGCTAGAACGAAAACAAAGTGGGGGGCTGTCTAAGTGGTAGCCCCCCCATCATGTCCAATTGAATCACAAATTGTCACAATCGTTTGTACTTCGTTTGTACAATAATGTGAAGGTGAAATGTTTGAACAAACTTAGGGGCGCCGCCAGAACGAAAACAAAGTGGGGGGCTCTCTAAGTGGTAGCACCCCATCATGTCCAATTGAATCACAAATTGTCGGAATCGTTTGTACTTCGTTTGTACAGAAACGAGCAGGCCAAATGTTTGTTTGTACACAATTAGGGGCGCCGCCAGAACGAAAACTAAGTGGGGCTGTCTAAGTGGTAGCCCCCGACCATGTCCAATTCAATCACAAATTGTCGCAATCGTTTGTACGTCGTTTGTACAGAAATGTTCAGCAAAATTTTCGTTTGTACACAATTAGGGGCGCCGCCAGAACGAAAACAAACTGGGGGCTCTCTAACTGGTAGCTTCCCACCAACATGTCCAATTGAATCACAAATTGTTGCAATCGTTTGTGCTTCGTTTGTATAGAAATGTGCAGGCGAAATGTTTGTTTGTACACAATTAAAGGCGCCGCTAGAACGAAAACAATGTGGTGGCTGTCTAAGTGGTAGCCCCCGACCATGTCCAATTCAATCACAAATTGTCGCAATCGTTTGTACGTCGTTTGTACAGAAATGTGCAGGCGAAATTTTCTTTTGTACACAATTAGAGGCGACGGCAGAAAGAAATTAATGTGGGGTCTGTCTAAATGGTAGCCCCTCTATCATGTCCAATTCAATCACAAATTTTCGTAATCGTTTCTACATCGTTTGTACAGAAATATGCGTGCGTAAGTTTCGTTTGTACACAATTAATGGCGCCGCCAGAACGAAAACAAAGTGGGGCTGTCTAAATGGTAGCCCCCACCATATTCAATTCAATCATAAATTATATCAATCGCTTGTACATCATTTGCAGAGAAATGTGCAGGCGAAATTTTCGTTTGTACTCTATTAGGGGCGCCGTCAGAACGAAAACAATGTGGGGGACTGTATAAATGGTAGAAGCATTTTAAAAAATGTGTCATATTTATGGAGTATTTTTCTAACAGGACTTTGTTCACACTATTGTGTGGTTTGGTATGTTCACACTATCGTGTGATTCACTATATTGATCTTATCCTAACGATTATGGAATTAAATGTTTTTTTTTTTGTTTTTTATATTTATATTTATACTTACAATCAGTATTGCTGAGTTAGTTTTTCACTCCTCGGCTCTTATTATTAAACTTATTCATTATTTCTTACGTGAGCTGAATCCTTATGAGAAAAATGATTTTTTTTCTTTCTAACTTGCGCAGAAACCGTTATTCTTATCTTGTACAGGAAATTGATAAGTGGAAGATATAACAAATTCACAAAGTAGACTGTTAAAGGGAAAATTATAACACAGTATTTTGTTTTATTTGATCATCTTCATTAAACTCATTTTGCAGAAACTATAGAATGCATGGTGATGTATTTTGGTGCATTCAGCATTCTGATTTACGAGTAGAGTTGCTAACTGGCCGGTATTTGCTGTGATTTTGATTAAGGCCGGTGACCGGTACAAACTTCTTATTAGACCCCTTCTGACCGGTATTTTGGAATCTGCAATCCAGAATATAACCTTTAACATCGAAATTTTTCAACAGTGCCTTTACAAACACAAATTTCCGTTGTATTATACATTATCGATATTTTTTTTAATGTATGGCAGTGTTTTTATTTGTTTAACATAACAAATTTGATAACACTTATATTTTATTATAAAAGAATTTTATTCATTTATTGAGAGTAGAAAATGAATTTTTAAAGCAATTTCCTTTGTTTGAAGTGAAGTTTATAGAGTAAATTTCATTTTATGAATCAACTATTGTTACATAAAGATTAATATCCAGTATTATTCATCTGTTTCGATAATTTTAAACAAGTGGCAATTGCTGGTAAATACAATAACTATCAATACAGTCTTCAGTTTCTCATTTGTACAGAAAATTTTGAGGGTGTGCCGGTAATTTTGTTTTCGTGAGTGGCAACCTATTTAAGAGGTTTTGTTTCAACTCTGCTACGTAGTGGCTCCGTACTGACACTCCGCATGCAAATAAGTATGTAAGGCTACCATACGCCCCGGTTTCTTAAAATTTGTCCCGGTGTGCAGAAATTTTCCTTCTTGTCCTGTTTTTTTCTTTATTATTATTATTAATTACATATCAAAATTTCTGAAAAGATAATAAAATCGACTTATTCCTTTTGCTTTCAATTCCAACAATACTATAGGAACAATTTCATTCTAATCTTTATTATTATTCCAATCGCTGCTTCCCCGGATATAACATGCAATGTTTAAATCCTTCTAAGTAGCACTTTTATCACTAAAAGTAAGAATGTATACCCCGAGGTGGCAACAAATTCTTGCGACGTTGCAGACCAGCCCCGAAAACACATTTTTTTTCTGCTTCAGAAAAACAATTATGCAAATTGCTTTCTTTTAGTTCGCATTTTAGGTTAACAAAAATAAATCAGCCTATTGAAATTTTGAAACAACTTCATAAATCTGGATATTTTTCTTTATAGACATGTAGAGCATGTAAAGGTGGTATGCGTAATAATATTGAAAATATAATTTTTGCCTAAATATTGTATGTTCACTGATTGCGTTTATATTGTATAACAGCTTCTAGCTTCTATAATAATTTTTAGCACTGTTGATTAGGTATGGACTATATTAATACATTATTTTAAGTTGTATAACTAGTGCGATACTGTAGTAAAATTCGAAAGATAAAATTAATACAAAATGCAATATTTACTACTAATTTGTAAGATGTCCCGTTTTTTCAGTTTTCAAAAAGTATGGTAGCCTTAAAGTATGCTAAACCATACAAAATAAATTGTACTGTAAATTGTACCCCTCTGAGAGTGCTCTCAAACTGGTCGGGTTACGGGTCGGGTTGTCGGGTCGGGTCAGTCGGGTTAGCTCGTGTCGGGTCACTCGGGTCGGGTCGTCATATTCTTCACTTATTTTCTATACGGAATACTATAAAGTGCTTTGTTGTAGAATTCAAGTCGAAGTTGGTGAATGAATGATAAGTGTGACTAATTGAAGGTGAAATAGTAATAAAATTTTAATTTCACCCTATATTAACTAATTGGCATTGTAATTGTAATTAATATTACTACTGACTTTTTTCCTTTCTGCGTTTCTATGTCAAGTTAAATGTCACATTAAGTGAAATTGAAAGGAAATATCTAATTAACGTCCCACGTTATGCACCAACGCTAAGAGAGACAGTGATGATGAGAAATAATTGAAGTGGTTGAATGAAGAAAGTGGGAGGAAATGGGAGAACACCGAGAAAACCCATGCACATGGTGTGTGTCCACTAGAAAACTTACTTGGTACGATCTGGAATCAATACCCATGGACCTTCGGGTCAAACATCTGCCTTTGGGCAGGACACATTATTATTATTATTATTATTATTATTATTATTATTATTATTATTATTATTATTATTATTATTATTATTATTATTATTATTATAACTTTAAGAGTGCCCAAGAAAGTTCCGCCGCCTTTTCACCAACACCTTTGAACATTGGTATGTAACCTAAGACGTACATGGAATATCAAAAATCGTCTCCATTAGCCTCGACGACCTTCTGAAAACGTTCTGGAAGGCCATGGATTCCATCGCAGTCGAACTTGGTGGGACGTGAAGTGAAGAAGGTATCAAGTGCATATTGAACATCTACTAGCGATTTGAATTGGCGTTCTCTAAGGTGATTGTCCAAGGAATGGAACAGGTGATAATCGGACGGTACAATGTCCGTGGAGTATGGCGGATCCAATAGTGTTTTCCATCCACGGCGTAGAATGATGTACTGGGTCATTTAAGCCACGTGGGGCTTAGCGTTGCCTTGTAACAAGAGGACCCCTTTGCGATTCAGAACTGCTGGATCCAGACAGTACACAGTGACAGTACACAGTTGCATTGATGATCTGACCAGCTGGTAGCAGTTCCCCATGGACGATGCCTCGAGCAGTCCACAAAATGCACAGGAGAACCTTATTCTGGCGTAGTGCTGGCTTGGGCTGTTTTTGAACCGGTTCATGGGATGCTAACCAACAATGACGGCGCCGTGGAGCTTCGTACAGGATCCACTTCCCATCACATGTCAACACCCTGTCCAGAAATTGCTCCTTCCTCAGACGAGACACCAAAGAAACACAGGTGTCTGCTCGCGTTGCTTTCTGGCTCCAAGTCAAATCATGTAGGACCTATCAACCCAACTTGCAGTGCTTCCCAAGTTGATGGTGATGGTGCCGAATGGTTTCTCCACTTACACTGAAATGTAGTACTAGTTCCTCACATGTCTGTCTTCACCTCAATTGCTGCCTGAAGATCTTTATTTTGAACATCTGTTTGTCTTCCGGCACGTGGTGCGTCTTCAAGTGTTTCGTCACCGTCCTTAAACCGTCATACTACTGCACTCTCCGCGTAGTCACGACACCCTCACCAAAGGCCTGTCATATCTTCCGCCCCGCGGAGCAGCAATTTGAACTCGTACAGCAAACAAGCCCTTATGACGCTCTGTGAAGGCCCCATATTCACTCAGTCCTTACGCACGTTCACGGTGTATCTGAACAGCCACAACCAAGTAGTCAAGGTTACTAGAAGGAAAGGTTGCGCTATACGCACAGACGCTTCGCTCCTCGTTTTGCGTGACGTCACCAGCGAGGAGCAGCAAGTAGGTATAGAGGTGTACGAAGCAGCCAGAATGTCTTTTTTTCTTTCTTTATGCATAACATTTTCGCAGTCACAACATTCTCCTACACACAAACTACAAATAAATAAATAATAAGCCAGAAATAAATAGAACATCTTCTTAACGCAATTTATATTATGGAAAATTAACGATGTACCTGTGTTGCATGATCATTTATTTATTTTTTGATGAGATAGACAATTGTTGAATTATAATTACATTTTACATGTATTTATATCTGAAATGTTGCTGTTAATGTATTTAAGCAAAGTTGCAGATAAATATGTGTTTTACCAGGGCAATATCTGAAATTTCCGGTGCCTGGAGTTAAAGTAATTGCGGAACCAATGATGAGGTGAGTTCCATACCCGGCATAAATAGATTACTTTGTGATTACTGATAAGAATATCTCAATAAATACATAAAACCATGGATGATGATGATAATAATAATAATAATAATAATAATAATAATAATAATAATAATAATAATTTGAAGAAGAAGAAGAAGAACAATATTAATAATATTAATAATAGATTGTCGATGTATTCAGTTGCGTAAGCCCTTTGATGCCAAGCATTTTATTTTGTTCAATATACGGCACTCAGGCTTAAAGTTTAAAATTGCCAATTCATATCTTCTCCACACGATCATTAAAACGGAGCCCATCCGTGTTAAACGTCATGTCGACTATCCATCACAGATTATATTTAATGTACCCATTGTTGACGCTATGATTGCACTTCGTGACAGTAATAGTAGACAGTCCGGAAAAATGTATTTGGTTTATATCTAAATATTTGTATGCTAACTATTGTTACGAATCGGGATGAGACGAGAAATTAGGTTTTCTCGTCTTGTAGAATCGATTTTCGAAAAAAGCTCTTTTCGTCTCGCCTCGAAGTTTCTCTAGCCTCTTGTATAAATTTGTGACCTCCTAAAGTCACGGAAGATCCACGAAGGATGAAATATAACAACAGTTAAACCATATTTATTATTGGAGTATATTGTGTAATGACTTGTGTATCTTTGAATGCTCTTCATTGTGTTCTTACAATCACTTTATCAATTTATAGTTTTTCTAACGATGAACCATGCAACTTTAAACCAGTGTTTAAGGTTTAATACTTGGGTGAACTCGTGTTGCCAATGAGACTCGTGAAGTTTCTCATCTTGCCTCGAAAACGAGACGAGAATTTCCATATTTTTAAATGTAAAGGAATTAAAAAGATTCTCCTCGTCTCAAATTGCAGACGAGACGAGACATTTCTCGCCTCGATCTCGTTTCGTGGACAACACTAATCTCAACAATGAATTAGAAATAGTTAACCTGCTAGTTTTCCTCAACGGTCAAACTCTTCCATTCTGTGGTGCAAAGCGTGGGGCAATCGCCCGACCTGTTCTATCCACACGATGTCCCGCAGTTTTACTCTGATTTCTAACTCAAATCAACATCTAGGGAACCAATAAGCAGAAAAAATATCGAAAAATAATTTTAAATTATGAACTTCATGCATACATAGAAATTTATGAAAATGAATAAGGAAAATAAACTTGCTTTATTTTACTTTGAAATCGGAAAATCGGCTCCCCCTAGAAAATTTTCTTCGGGTGCCTATTATCCTGACTGAGGACCTTTGTCTTTTCTTCACTATTTTGGCATGGAGGGACTAAAACTATCAGTTAAGTATGAATAGTGCAAATCAAAGGCGTATACATGCATAAAGAAATCGATTGATTGTACAATTGATAATAATTTAGAACAACTTTTAACTCTAAAAGAAACCGATGAAATATAAGTGTCACTGTTAATATTAAACAAACTGAAAATAGTTTGAAAAATGTATCGGCAAATATCGGTGTTTATTTGCGAATGCCGATACCGATACTCCCAAAAGTGGCTGATATTACCGATACCGATATATCGGTACATCCCTAATTCTATAATGTGGGACACTTGGAGATGAAAGACAAATACAAGTAAAAATACATATGTACACACGTACTCAAGTTCATACTATCTTGCAATATTGCATGTCTATACAGCCAAACCCACGTAAAGAAATCTTCCGAGATATAGACCTTTTCTCTATTATATAATATTCGTCCACGTACACCACTAGAAAAGAAAGCAACACAATTCAACATAGCAAAAACCCAAAATGAATAAAGAATTGTCTGTGGTTTTACTAGCAAATCTTCGCGCGCCAAGCAGACGACAAGCTCTAAGTTCCTCGCTGGTGACGTCACTGTGAAGAGAGCGTGAAAGTAGAGGTTCGGGACATAGGTTAAGAGCACCCCCTGCCAAGTAGTATGTTGGATATACTTACTAGTGTTGCTCACGAGACCTGGTTTGGGGCATTCTCGTTTCGAAAATGTGTCGTGAAGGTAGTCTCGTCTGGAAAAGTGCATATGTTTCTATTGAAAGAGCTCTGTCTCATCTCGTACTCCTTCATGAAAATTCAGTCTCGTCTCGTCTTGTCCAACAACTGACCTTCACCTTATATCCATTCGCATTCAACTCACGGTGTGAGGGCCAATTGAACACAGACCTCCACAAAGAGACAGAACTTTCTTGGTCACCTTCAGATTATTATTATTATTATTATTATTATTATTATTATTATTATTATTATTATTATTATTATTATTATTATTATTATTATTGCTGGGGTAGTGATTTGACTTTCTCCGCAATAAAATACTTGCTAATTTTATATAACGTTGCAAATATCTTCTAGATAAATTAATCAAGAAAAAATAAAAGGTAATTCCCTACAGAATGATATTTCATTGCAATTAGTTCCTTATGATTCTATCAGACAGCAACGCTGTTTTTAAATAGAAAAATCGGAATGTTAACGTGATGAAATTGTTGTTTGTTACACAGCAAAAAATATTAAAAGAAGTTCTATATACATTCCTTACTAGAAAATAATGTTGTCTTCAGAACTTTTATTCTTTTAGTCTTCAGAACTTGTCTTCAGAACTCAGTCAAATTTTATTTTGACTTTCGAACTTGATTGCCTAAATTTTAACCTCGGAAATTTGGATGTGGAGTAAAATAAAGAAGGTTAGCATGGTAGAGAGGAAAACGAATTAGGAAATGCTGAAAAAATGCAAGAGACGAGAGCAATATTAGACGATATAAGGAAGCGAAAAATGGACGGATAACAAGTTTCGATCTTGCTAAGGGATTGCATTCTGAGAGATGTAGTAAAGGGGGTGATATCAGGAGAGCGAGAGCGTGTAAGAAGGTTGGAATTGATAGATTGTAATAAGGAGGGTGGTACTTTATGTTTGGTTGCGAGGCAGATATTAGCGGGAAATCGCAAAAATGGAAGCTTCTTACCTAGTTCACGGAAACTGGCCTGTCATTAATGGCAGAACACTGAGGAGGAGGAGGAGGATAATTATACTACAAATAAATAAAGCCGAAACAATGGTTTATGCATAAGAATTGGTCAGCATTTTTTTTCTGGTGGCAGTTTTGTAAGGTTCTAGCTCTCTCAAACTGGTTCGATTGTAAGGTCAAGTCACTCGGGTCGGTTGTCGGGTTAGGTCACCTCGGGTTGGTTCACTCGGGTCACTTTGGGTCGGGCCAATCGGGTCAGCTCGGGTCGGGTCAGTCAATTTGGGTCACGTGTGGGGTCGGGTCGGTCTTCAACACATATAATTTCCACGAAAATTACAATATACCACGGTTTATACCTCATTGGACTTCCAATAAAACATTTTCAATGATGTGTACACAATGTCGCCATTTTTGTATGAGGGAATGTCTAGAGGGATTTTGTGGGAATTTGATGGAGTGTAGATTCCTGTGTGTGTGTGTGTGTGTGTGTGTGTGTGTGTGTGTGTGTGTGATATCTTACAGGATACAAGATGTCGAGGAAGTGTGTAAATAAACCGGACAATTTCTGTTATGTATGTGGGGAGCTGATATTTAAATCACAACGTCGATGTTTCACTCCACTTGTGAGAAAGTGTTATCAGTTATATTTTGGTTGCTGTGTAGGAGACCAGGATAAGAACTGGGTTCCTCACTACATTTGTTGTACTTGCGTGAAACGTCTGACTGGGTGGGCAAATGGTGGACGAAACATGAACTTCGCAGTACCGATGATCTGGAGGGAACCAAAAGATCATTCTTCAGACTGCTACTTTTGTATGACACAGATAAAAGAAATAAGCAGTAAATGTAAGCACACAGTACAGTACCCTAATTTGCATCAGCAATTAGGCCAGTTCCACACAGTGCAGAATTACCTGTACCAGTACCTCCTCCTCATCTTACGGTACTTAAGCCAACTATTGAAGTTCCAAATGAAGATGATGATCCTACCTATGTAGGAAGCACATCTACATTGGATTCCCATCTGATAACTCCGGGTGAACTAAATGATCTCGTACGGGATTTAAAACTCTCCAAGACACAGACAGAACTTCTTGATTCTAAACTTAAGGCTGGAATCTGCTCCATCGTGACACTAAAGTGTGTATTTTTCGAAACCTTCATACAGAGTTTCAAAACTACTATTCTCAAGAAAATGATTTAGTGTATTTTAATAATGTATGTGCTGTGATGGATACACTTGGACATGCACGTATAAGTACAGAGTGGAGATTGCTTATTGACTCTTCGAAAACTAGTTTTAAGGCTGTCCTTTTGCACAATAGCAACAAATTTCCGTCAGTGCCTTTGGCTTATGCAACTAATATGAAGGAAACCTATGAAAACATCGAAATAGTGTTAGAAAAAAATTCAGTATGAGAAATACAAGTGGACCGTTTGCTGTGATTTACAAGTCATTTCTTTGTTAATGGGTTTGCAGCTTGGTTATACGAAATATTGTTGTTTCCTCTGCGAATGGGACAGCAGGAACAAAGCGGAACATTACATCAAGAAGGAATGGCCAACGCATGTATTAACTCCTGGACAGAAGAATGCTGTTTATTCTTCACTGGTGAGCCCTGATTAGATAATTCTACCTCCTCTTCACATAAAGTTGGGGCTCTTCAAAAACTTTGTTAGGGCAATGGACAAAAGTAATGCAGAAACTTGTTACCTCAAGGAAAAAATTCCTCGGGTTAGTGACGCTAGGGATTTTTGTAGACCCCCAAATAAGATGTTTGATTCGTGACCAAAAATTTGAGGATCTCTTAACTCTGGTTGAAAAAACAGCTTGGTGTCCATTTAAATGTTTAACAGAGAATTTTTTAGGAAACAAGAAAGCCCAAATTTCCGTGAAATTGTGAGTGATTTCCGGCAATCATTCAATGAAATGGGTTGCAACATGTCCCTTAAAGTTCACTTTCTAGACTCCCACCTGCATTTCTTTCCTGAAAAGCTTGGTGCTGTTAGTGATGAGTATGGGGAACATTTTCATCAGGACATTTCCTCCATGGAGAAGAGGTACCAGTGACAGTGAAGTTCAAAAATGCTAGCTGATTACTGTTGGACACTTAAAAGAGATGTTCCAGAAACCAAACGCAGAAGAAAGTCGACAACTAAAACATATTAGTTGAGGTAAGTAAGTGTCCATTTATTAAGACGATACCACTCACTTCTTTTGTATTATTTATTAAGTAGATATAAAATGGTGACACAGTGTATACATCATTGAAAATATGTTTTATTTCAAATCCAATAAGATATAAACCGTGCTTATATTGTAATTTTCGTGGAAGTTATATGTGATTTTATCTGCACTAATGAATATTGTAAAATGAAGAGTACACATAGCATATTTTTTATATAAATATGTTTATTTCTCTAGATAGAATAATGCTATTCTTATGAAACTTAGAGGGCTTACTAAGTATAAATCAGGCTAACATACAATATAATTTGTGCGTTTATATACCTAAGGTACCCAAGCTACAAGTATGAAAATGGTTTTAAAAAAAGAAAAAGAAAAGAAATTTGAGGGGAAATTTTCCGAAAACACCTCTGTCACGGGAAAACTGAGGGTGATGGAGAAAAGCTGATTGCAGATTCGAATTCTACGTGAAAAGTTCTATTAGAATCAGGCATTTTCTTCCGTGTGCCAGAGAAAAATAATTTTTTTTCGACTAGTGCAATAGGTACCATTTTCAAACTCATCAACCGTTATTCAAACCGGTTAATGTTGATCGCAGATATTAAAAATACTCACATCCGTATATTATTTAATACAAACAAAAATTTTACCTGCACATTTCTGAACAAACGATGTATAAACGATCGCGACAATTTGTGGTTCAATCGAACATGGTGGGGCTAGCACTTAGACAACTCCCCTTTTTTTTCGTTCTGTCCACGCATCTGATAGCTTAGAAAAAAAAATTTCGCCTGCGCAATACTGCTCAAACGATGTGCAAACAATTGAGATAATTTTCTTTTGAATCGGACGTAGGGAGGTGCTACCAATTAGGTAGCCTATACTTTGTTATCGTTTTGGCGCGCCCGCAATTGTGTACAAACGAAAATTTCGCCTGCAAATTTCTGTACAAAACCGTAACAAACAAGTGCGACAGTTTGTGGTTGAATTCGACATGGTGGGAGGCCTATCAATTAGAGAGCCCATAGTTTGTTATCGTTTTGGCGGGGCCACATTTATGTGCAAACGAAAATTTCAGCTGCACATTTATGTACAAAGGCGTACAAACAAGTGCGACAGTTTGTGGTTGAATTGAACATGGTGGGAGGGCTAACATTTAGACAGCCCCCCACTTTGTTTTCGTTCTGGTGGCGCCCCTAATTGTGTACAAACGAAAATCTCGCCTGCACATTTCTTTATAACTATATTCAAACGATTGCGACAATTTGTGATTCAATTGCACATGGTGGGGGGCTACCATTTAGACAGCCCCCCACTTTGTTTTCGTTCTGAGGTCGCCCCTAATTGTGTACAAACGAAAATTTCGCCTGCATATTTCTGTACAAACGATGTACAAACGATTGCGACAATTTGAGATTGAATTGAACATGGTGATTGGGCTATCACTTAGAAAGGCCCCACTTTGTTTTCGCCCTGGCGGCGCCCCTAATTATGTACAAACGAAAATTGTGCATGCACATTTCTGTACAAACGATGTAGAAACGATTGCGACAATTTGTGATTGAATTGGACATGGTGGGGGGGGCTATCACTTAAACAGCCCTCCACTTTGTTTTCGTTCTGGCGGCGCCCTTAATTATGTACAAACAATAATTTAGCCTGCACATTTCTGTACAAACGATATAGAAACGATTGTGACAATTTGTGATTGAATTGGAAATGGGGGGTCTACCATTTAGACAGCCCTCACATTGTTTTCGTTCTGGCGGCGCCCCTAATTGTGTACAAACGAAAATTTCACCTGCACATTTCTGTACAATTGATGTACAAACGATTGCGACGATTTGTGCTTGAATTGGACATTTGGGGGGAGGGGCTATCACTTAGACAGCCCCCAATTTGATTCAGTTTTGACGGCGCTCCTAATTATGTACAAACAAAAATTTCGCCTGCACATTTTTGTACAAACGATGTAGAAACGATTGCCACAATTTTTGCTTCAATTGGACATTGTGGGGGGCTACCATTTAGACAGCCCCCACTTTGTTTGTTCTGACGGCGCCGCTAATAGTGTACAAACGAAAATTTGGCTTGCGCATTTCTGTACAAACGATGTAGAAACAACTGCGACAATTTGTGATTAAATTGGAAATGGTCGGCTACCATTTAGACAGACCTTACTTTGTTTTCATTCTGGTGGCGCCCCTAATTGTGTACAAACGAAAATTTAGCCTGCACATTTCTGTACAAACGAAGTACACACGATTGCGACAATTTGTGATTCAACTGGACATGGTGGTGGGGGGCTACCACTTAGGCATCCCCGACTTTGTTTTCTTTCTGGCGGCGCCCCTAATTGTGTTCAAATGAAAATTTAGCCTTCACATTTCTGTAGAAACGATGTAGGAACGATTGAGACAATTTGTCATTGAATTGGACATGGTGGGGGGTATCACTTAGACAGCCCCACTTTGTTTTCGTTCTGGCGGCGCCCCTAATTGTGTAAAACAAAAATTTCGCCTGCACATTTCTGTACAAACGATGTACAAAACGATTGTGACAATTTGTGATTGAATTGGACATAATGGGGGGGCGCTACCATTTGGACAGCCCCCAATTTGTTTTCGTTCTGGCGGCGCCGCTAATTGTTTACAAACGAAACGTTTGCGTTCAAATTTCTGTAAAAACGATGTACAAATGATTGCGACAATTTGTGCTTGAATAGGACATATTGGTGGGGGGCTACCATTAAGACAGCCCCCACTTTGTTTTCGTTCTGACGGCGCCCCTAATTGTGTACAAACGAAAATTTCGCCTGCACATTTGTGTACAAACGATTGAGACCATTTCAGATTTAGTCTGATAAGGGAGGGGGCTGTCTAAATGGACGTCTCCTTTTCACCTTTACTGTAATTAAATTCCTCGAGAAAATCTGTAATCAACACTGTCAGTAGCTACGTCCTCGACTAATATACCTTAACAAGTACAGCTTTATTTTCGTATATTTTTCAACAGTTAACCAATTTAAAACTATCGCAAACAAGAATATGTAGTCAACTTCCTAAATACTTCGCTCGCCGAAACCCGTTCAGCGCGTGCAACAAGCAAAAACAACATGTTTGGCGTCTCACAAATGGAAAAGGGGAAAAAAGAGAAGGAAAAGCAGCACGGCAGTGCCTTATCGCAGTCAGAGCTGACAACATAGTTTCAGTCGTCACTAACGCGAATAGACCTACTAGCGGTGTACAAGAGTTATACAGTTACAATATACGTTGTGCCACAGTAGCGCTACAGGCGGAATGTGCACGAACTACAAATGAATATGTTCCCTTACAAGCATCAGTCACTGTTGCACCCTCTTTACATTCTACACATCCTTTTTTCTCCCACTTTTTGACCTTCACAAGCAGAAGTACCAGGCTTTCCGAGTTCACAACCATAATCTGTTTGTGTACAGAGTACGTTTTCAGTTCTTCGAATGACTCTGCGCGCGAAGAACAGGGGTGATGATCGGGCTACCGAATACGGCAGTCAGAGACACCCGGTTGCAACTTTAAATGTAAAATACAAATATAGAGCCTTGACAATGCCGTGAGGATGAATATATATATGTATGTGTGTGTGTGTGTGTGTGTGTGTGTGTGTTTTCCTCTGTTTTATTATTATTATTTCTCACTTAGTATTATTATGTATAATTTTTCATGATTTACCCATTGTTCGGATTTTTCAAAACAATGATATCAATGACAAAGCTTACGATAATATTACAAAGTACTGTTAGATATTTGTAAGTAACCTTGTTGGGGCAAGTAATTAACAAACAAGATCAAACGTACATATATAGGTATTCTTCTTTCTTTTGGATCGGAAACGGAACGTAATCGCAAGATTTGTGCATTACTTTACGAGAATAGCATAAATTTTACATTAAATAACCAAAATAAATTTCATATAATACATCCCACAAGACAGGAAAATCTTTTCTCATTTACCTATTATCTTAAACAACCAATATAATTGAAACAAGAATCATCACGAGCATTTTATCAAACAGATCTCATTTTTCCAAAGTTTTAAAACTGTTCATCTTCAAACATTTCAATCATTACTACTTTTAATGAAATTCATAACAAAAAAATTACCGTTCATTTCATATTATAGCATAATACTCTGGTGAAGTAAACGTCATTTCCGCTTCCTGTTCTGCTAGCAGGTTACAAACAAACCAGCTTTAAGCGGGTTATATGAAAGAGCTTTCACGGTACTCGTCTATGAAAATGATTTGTTTCGTTTTCGGATATAACCATAACAGTTTAAGAGGTACTTGCATATTTTTTTTTTTTTGTTTGTTTGTTTGTTTTCCCAAGATTGAAATTAGAGAAACAAAAACAAAGCCACATTGTACAACAAGCGATATAATGATTAACTACTTATTGGGCGAACAGATATATCTCAATCGTTTTAAAGAACACTTTCTCTCCTTGCATATTCTGCCAGAAAGAAATTAAAATACACATATTTTTAGCAAAAGCTCCCTTGCTCTATCTTTTTTTGTTCGTTTGTTTGTGACATTTTTAGGCTAATTTCGCTGTTAATATATATTAATACTCAGAACACTGTAAAATTGTTTCTTAGTAAACTGATAATTGAATCACACCTTTAACCCTTAAAGGATCCTGGCTTTTTGGGCTATTTTTTAGACTTTCAGTCAAGCAGCTACTGTAACGTCACTATTTATCCTAGGAACATGGTTCATACCTCATTCTCTTCAGAATAGAGCTGGCTTTCAAATGGTACCACTTGCATGCTCATACCATATACCAGAAGCGGGAAACAAATGTCAAAGTGAAAATTTCGGAGGGAAAAATTTTTTCTCGAACTTTGGCCCCCCTTGGACCCCCCTCTGTGTGATCGTAGTCATCTAAAAAATCTGATAAATAGTACTTGGTATACTGAATGTGTGTGCCAAATTTCAAGTTTCTATCTTGAATAGTAAGGGCGGGAGAATTTTTATCAAAAATTCCCACAATGCTCCAAATTACCATAAAACACTATGATCTCAGGGAAAAAAATTCCTGAGACATCCCTATTTACCCTAGGACTATAATTCGCCAATCATTCTCTTCAGAATAGAACTGTCTTTCAGGCGGTACCATTCACATGTCTCCATCATGTATCTAAGGCGGGAAATTCCTGAAAAAAGGGATTTTTGGGGGCAAAATTTCCCTTTTTTCAAATTTTGCACCTCTGGACTCCCCCTGTTTTTACGCAGAAATCGAAAAAAAAATTTCTGGTAAATACTACTCGGTGGACTGAATGTTTGTGCAAAATTTCAATCTTCTACGTGAAAAAATAGGCCCGCCAGAAAAAATTTCCCTACCATGCCCCACTTTTACCCTATACAGAAGTATATTTGGATAAAAATTCACTGAGACGGCCCTAATTATCCTAGAATAATAATTCGACCGTCGTTCTCTTTAGAATGGAACTGCCTTTCAGACGGTATATCTCACGTGGTCCTATCATGTATGTGAGGCGGGAAAATGACGAAAAACGGGATTTTGGGGGTAAAAAATCTCTTTTTTAACCCTTTGCCCCTCTAGTTCCCCTCTGTTTTAACACTGACATCGGAACAAAAAATCTGGTAAATACTACTCGGTGGACTGAATGTTTGTGCAAAATTTCAATCTTCTACGTGAAAAAATAGGCCCGCCAGAAAAAATTTCCCTACCATGCCCCACTTTTACCCTATACAGAAGTATATTTGGATAAAAATTCACTGAGACGGCCCTAATTATCCTAGAATAATAATTCGACCGTCGTTCTCTTTAGAATGGAACTGCCTTTCAGACGGTATATCTCACGTGGTCCTATCATGTATGTAAGGCGGGAAAATGACGAAAAACGGGATTTTGGGGGTTAAAAAATCCCTTTTTTTACCCCTTTGCCGCTCTGGTTCCCCCCCTGTTTCAGCACTGACATCGGAACAAAAAATCTGGTAAATACTACTCGGTGGACTGAATGTTTGTGCAAAATTTCAATCTTCTACCTAGAAAAATAAGCCCGCCAAAAATATTGAACATAGGCTTAGAAAATGAGAAAAGAAATTTTTGACTTATGACGTCATCACCTCCTATGTCTGGACGCAGGACGGTCTGAAACCATACGCAATGTCTTCTACAATGCCTCTGGACTTGGAAAACGAAAAAAACCGGATGAAAAAGCTCAAATAGAAGAGAAATAACGCAATGTACCATGAAAAACGTGTATGGTACAAATTGTACCATAGGATCCCCAAAGGGTTAAAGGCATACTATAATCCTCGACAATGCCTGCCCCAGCATGGAGTGTGATTCTCACCTGCCTCCGCTCTTTCTGATTCTCACCAGCGTAAGTTCGATAACAATTTTACCTTTGTGGTTACATATATGTGTAAAAATTTGAAACTCATTTGATACAATTGAGATTTACATTCAATGGGTGATTTTAAAATTGGTAAATGGCGTTACACATATATGTAAGACAACCGCATTTAAGCAATCACAAGCTAACCTAACCTTACTATATGAATGTTGGTAAGAGTATAGTACAAGTAATATAGTAAAGTTTAAACCGGACTTGTTACTTTGTCTCATCCCGTTTATAATTGCTCGATCCTATCGATCTACGCTAAGTATGCATGAAAAATACAGGATCATTTTTTGAGAAAGTATGTGTAAAATTTTTCTAATCTACGAAAATACTTCTGTGCAAGAAAATTATAGTATATGTAGAGGAAGAACATAGAGACAGCGTTAAAAATGTGCCATGGTTACTAAGAAATTGAAATACAAATCCACTTGTAGTGATTACTAGTCCTGGCTAGTGTACGCTTTTCGTACCTGTCTTTTTTTCACGCACACCCAACTTCACTGATCTACCTGATCCCTACAGATGCATCCTTATATCGCTTGAGCTTCAAGCTGCCCTTAATTATCATAGATGTAGTATTATGTGAAGTGACCACCCAGCGTAAGTTGGTACGTATTCTCCTTATGAATTTTAATACATGTATAGTCTGGAATATTACAAATCTGTACGCCGTTTGTGGTAGACGCAAAAAAAAAAAAAAAAAAAAATCAGATAACATTAGGACATTATATAAGATAGTTAGAGGGTTATACCTTTTAAATTATTTAATTATTTCTGGTGACGCATTTCAACTTTAACAGTGCCAAACAAAGAATGGACACCCGCTAGCAAAGGGAGGAAGAATAAATTAGGAAATTATTTCCACGAAGATTGTAAGTTTCTGAGATTATGCATTCGTAATTGTATATTTTAAAATGAATTGGTTATTCTACCGCTGCATTCCTTTGTTCCGAATAAAGTTTCTTCCATATTAAACATTTTCACTGAAGCTAAACAAACAATATAACAGAAGTATATAGCATAACAATTTTCAATAATTTTCAGTAAACTCAATTTAAAATTATTATTAAGGGGCGCTCCTGTCACCACGGCATGGCGCGTCCTCAGGTTGCGGATCGAGGAGAAGGCCTCTAGATATAGAGGTTAGCTGCGTATATACTGAATAAGCAGTCGCGGACAGACGACTAGGAGTGGTCCTCCAGCTTGGGGGTTTGGGTAAGGCTAACACCCTCATCCTGTAAAAAAAAGGTACTTGTTCAGAAACATTCACAAAAGCCTCGGACAAGGACTGATAACTTGGCACGACCTCGGCAAAAGAAAATGGACATGAGATTTGGAACATGGAATATTAGAAGTCTTTATAGGGCAGGCGCGTTAAAATCTGTTACGAATGAGTTAGAGAAATACAGGATGGACCTAGTAGGAGTTCAGGAAGTTAGGTGGGAAGGAAATGGATCTGAGAATTCCGGAAATTTTACGTTCTTTTACGGGGAAGGAAATAAAAATCACCAGTTAGGAACAGGGTTTTTCGTTCACAAACGAATATTACCAGCAATTAAACGGGTTGAATTTGTTACTGACAGACTTTCTTTTATTACTCTCAAGGGACGGTGGTGTGATATTATTGTTTTCAATGTACATGCTCCAACTGAAGATAAGGGCGACGATATAAAAGATATTTGACCAAATCTCGCGATACCATATGAAGATTCTATTAGGGGATTTCAATGCGAAGGTAGGACGAGAGGATATTTTCAAACCGATTATAGGGAACGAAAGTTTGCATAAGGAAAGTAATGACAAAGGTGTTAGACTCGTGAACTTTGCAACATCCAAAAACCTAATCGTGAAGAGTACAAAATTCCCACATCGCGACGTTCATAAATACACGTGGACATCACCAGACGGAAAAACACATAATCAAATTGATCACATTTTAGCAGATAGAAGAAGGCAATCTAACATAATTGACGTCCGGTCGTTTAGAGGGTCTGATTGTGACACTGATCACTACCTGGTAGTAGCAATAATACGGGAGAGATTATCGTTCAATAAAGGTAATATTCAATGTCCGAAAACGGAGAGATTTAATTTAAAGAAATTAGAAGAGAGACATGTAAGAAAGGAATACCAGATTGAAGTTTCGAATAGATTCTCGGTTTTAGAAGACTCGGAATGCACTAGTGTTGAGGATACTTGGATTGAAATTAGAGATAGCATTAAAAGTTCAGCAATAGAAAAATTGGAACACGCGGAAATACGTAGGAACAAACCATGGTTCGACCAAGAATGCATTAAACTAGCAGAGAAGAGAAAACAGGCAAAATTACGGTGGCTACAAAATCCGAATGAAATAACTACACAAAATTTCGCAGATATCAGGCGGGAAACTTCCAAAACTTTTACAACAAAGAAACGCGATTTTTTGAAAGCTAAAATTAAGGAACTTGCAGATAATAGTAAAAACAAAAATATTCGGGACATGTATAAGGGGATAAGCGAATTTAAGAAAGGCTATCAACCTCGTGCTTATATATTAAAGAAAGCTGACGGAACAGTTCTCACTGATACGGATAGCCTCTTAAATAGATGGAAAGATTTCTTTGACGATTTGCTGAACACGCAGCCAAAAACTAATGCGCGTTGAGAAAAGGAGATACACACCGCAGAACCATATATTCCAGAACCCTATCGAATAGAAGTAGAAGCCGCTATAAAAAAATTAAAGAAACACAAATCTCCGGGTGTGGATGAAATTCCGGCTGAGTTAATTTTAGCTGGAGGCGAAAAATTGTGGAACAAGATACACAAACTCATTCTCCTTATCTGGAACAAGGAAGAATTGCCACAAGAGTGGAAAGAATCAATCATTGTTCCAATTCACAAGAAAGGCGACAAAACTGACTGTAATAATTATCGAGGCATTTCTCTTCTGTCAACATCCTATAAAATCCTTTCAAATATTCTATTAGCAAGACTGACCCCATACGCAGATGAAATTATTGGAGATTATCAGTGCGGATTTAGACGAAATCGATCAACTTTCGACCAAATATTTACCATTCGCCAAATACTCGAAAAAACGTGGGAATACCATATCCCGGTACATCAACTATTTATTGATTTTAGAAAGGCTTACGACTTGGTTAGGAGAGAAACATGTACAACGTTCTTACAGAACTTGGAATGCCGAGAAAGCTAATTGGATTAATTAAGATATGCTTAAGTGAATCCCAAAGTAAAGTCCGGGTAGGAAAATTTTTGTCCACGAGTTTTCACGTCCAAAATGGCCTGAAACAATGAGATGCGTTGTCGCCATTATTATTTAACTTTGTGCTGGAATACGCTATAAGGAAAATCAAAGATAGCAACCAGGGCCTACAGTTGAACGGTATTCACCAGGTGATGGCATATGCTGATGATGTAAATTTAATAGGGAATGATAGGAGAACATTAGAAATAAATGCACAGATCTTATTGAATGCTTGCAGGGACATGCGTTTAGAAGTAAATGCAGAGAAAACTAAATACATGGAAGTGCGTCGGGACCGTAATAGGGCAAATTGTGGAGGCGTTAAAATATTAAATAATACTTTTGATAAAGTGAATACTTTCAAATATTTAGGATCAATATTAACAGACGAAAATCATATTCACGAAGAAATTAAATGTCGACTAAAAGCAGGGAATTCGTGTTACTATTCGGTTCAAAATCTCTTGTCGTCGCGAATTCTGTCGAAGAATTTGAAGCTTAAAATATATAAAACGATAATCATGCCTGTTGTTCCGTATGGTTGCGAAAGATGGTCACTTACTCTGAGGGAAGAACATAGACTGAAAGTATTTGAGAACAGGATCCTGAGAAGAATATTCGGACCCAAGAGGAACGAGAATGGGGAATGGCGGAAACTTCATAACGAGGAACTACATAGTTTATACGGTTTACCCAACATTGTTAGGGTCGTCAAGTCTAGGAGGCTTAGGTGGGCAGGTCATGTAGCTAGAATGGAAGAAAGTAGAAACGCTTTCAAAGTCTTGACTGGAAGACCCATAGGAAAACGACCATTAGGAAGACCTAGGCGCAGATGGGAGGACAATATTAAGATGGATCTCGCAGAGATAGGAATACAAAGTAGAAACTGGATGCAATTAGCTAAGGATAGAAGTCAGTGGAGAGCTTTTGTGAACGCGGCACTGAACCTGCGGGTTCCATAGGCCATAGAGTTAGTTAGTTAGTTATTAAGGGGCGCTCATATACATGCGTGGGATTCTCACTCACTTCTTGTCCAGCAAGTTATTGGCGATTGAAGGAATTAAAATGTAGAGCAATTTTGTTTCATATTATGATAAATATGGCCTTTCTGTGAGTATAAAGTAAATATATTCACTGCTATTCGTTAAATATGTATGTAACCTCATATTCATAATTTTAAGTTCGTCTTTCACAAGACTTACAACTGCTACATACAATGGCATTGAAACTGCCTTAGTAACCATCTTAGCAACAGATTGTTTGTAACCAATATGGCTGCGCCCAGTAAAATTCACAGCAGACGACTTCAGCAGCGCATTTCATTTTTATTGTCATGTGATCTAGTTACTTCGAAATTAATCTGGAAGACAATTATTTTTAATTATTTTACAGCATCTACACAAGGCTTCGTAAACATCTACATCATTCATATGGGTATCCAGGAAATATTATTTTCAACAAATACTTTTTGCTAATATCGTTTATACCATTGATACATACAACAACGTCGAGGGCACAACGTCAACTTCGAAATTTACTGTCGTCAATTCGACAAAGACATTTATCTGCTACTGCTATCTGAGCATAGCCTAAAACCATTAAATATTTTGCAACACATTCATCCCGGACATGGATCGTCAACGGGGTATATTCACAATAATTCCTTTAACCCATTCATGAATATCTGTTATCAATTATCTGGCTTTTTGCCGTATATGATCTTTCTTAACTTTATCTTTTCATAAAAACATTCATTTTCTTCCTTTATTGCTGTTATACAAATCATAAATCTCGGCTACTGACATTTATTTAAAACACATGACTATGTTACTTCTACTAGATCAAATAATCATTAAAATACTGAAAAACTTAAATTTTAAATTTTCTGCACTTATCAAAAGTTCTTATTATCATCAATCAATTAATATGCTGTGAAATAAAACTCATTTCGCTAATTGACTCGTGGTAATGACTGCTCGACTGCTCGCTTAGTTTATTTTATTTATTTATTCTTCCTTTCTAACTTTTTTATCTTTTTCTTTAAAATACAAGTTATTACGAAAATTAATTTACCTTGTTAATCTACCTTAGAAACAGCTGAAACCTCACTGACTGTGGGCCATGTTGATTTCCAAAATGAAATCCTCTGTTTCCTATGTTATGGCTGAAACCGAGAGATTCATATTCATATATCTCTGGCCATGTTGTCTTCTGAAGGATAACCTCCGTAACGTACTAGCATTTTGTAATAGGCATTATATTGATGTCGAATAGTTGGTTTTATTTCAAAATTCCTTTAATATTAATAATAAATTTGAGAATATTTCCTTAAGAATCTCCGTTACCTTTCTTCTTTATTATTTTTTTTTCAATGTAGGTTTCGCGTTCCCTTTATCCAATAAAAGAAATCAACTCAAAATAGATAACTAAATGAAATTATGATCCATACTAAATTCAACTAAATTTTCCTATTATTATTTCTTTTCTCGTCCTTGATCATTAATATTACTTGACTTGACTTCTTATTCTTTTGGCATAACTTATATTAAACGACATTTATTATAGGCTATAAGTTATGTAAAGAATATACGTACAAATAATAATCAAACGTATGTACGCAAGAATACTACTAATACAAAATAAAATCTTTTGATTTATTGAAAACTGATACTTAATATTCATTTTCTTTTTTTTCATATGTTTCAAAGAAACGAAACATCTAAATCGACAAAACTTCAATGACTATTTAAACGAAATATTTTCAGGTATTCCTATTCGCCTTTTCAGTAACTTATATATATATATATATATATATATATATATATATATATATATATATATATATATATATATATATATATATATATATACAGATGGTGATCAGAAAAATGGAAACACCTGAACGAAATTGCTACTTACCAGATTAATATGGTGTCGGGCCACCTTTCGCCTTCAGAACAACCTTGATGTGACGTGGGATGGAGGCATAGAGGTCGTGAATGGTAGTAAGTGGAATTTTACACCATTCCTCGTGCAGAGCATCGGCCAGTTCTGTGAGAGAGGATGGAGGTGGAAATCGTCGCCGGAGTCGTGTTTCTAAGACGGACCACAGATGTTCAATTATGTTGAGATCTGGGGATTGGGCGGGTCAGGGGAGGTGTTGAACTTCATTCCGATGTTCCTCAAACCACGCTGCAACAACGCCAGCTGTGTGAATGGGTGCATTATCATCCTGGAAGATGGATCATTGTCCGGGAACAACATCCGGATCATAGGATGCAAGTGGTCTCCTAAAATTGCGACATAATCGTTGGCAGTGATTCGTCCGCTAAGTGTGACGACAGGACCCAATGAAAACCATGATATGGCGGCCCACAGCATCACCGAGCCGCCGCCATGTTTCACAGTTGGGCGGAGACACTGCATATCATAAGCTTCTTTGGGCGTTCTCCACACATAAACACGGCCCGTGGTTGGGAATAGAGTGAAGGATGACTCCTCCGACCATATCACACGTTTACAGTCCTCAACGGTCCAAGTTGCATGGTCGCAGCACCATTTGCGGCGTGCGAAAGCGTTATGGTCCCTGATGAGCGGTTTGGCCCTTGCAACACGACCCCGTAAGTTCATGTCATGTAATTCGCGGCGGACTGTGATTGTCGAAACGGGGTGGGGGAGGTGCTAATTGAGTTCCTCCGTCACTTGCTCCGTAGTGGCACGAAGGTTCTGCGTGACAATGCGCTTTAATACTCGTCGTGACCTGTCACTCATGATTTTCTTCCGCCCACTGTTCCGCTTCCCCGATGTGGTTTTCCCGTGTGTTTTGTAGGCCGTCATCACCTTCGACACTCTCTCACGCAACACACCTAACACAGTAGCCACTGCCGTCACACTCACTCCACAGAACCGCGCACCAACAATTTACCCTGTTTGAAAATCTGAGAGGTCTCCCATTTTACACTACCTCCGTCTGCTGCAGTCACTGGACACTGCTGTTCCACTGTGCCTGACGTAGTATGGAGACCGACCTAACACACCACCACCAGCGTTCCGGCGCTGCGGGCGCCACGACACCACTGTCAACCCATACATCTGACGTGTTGCCAACTACAGGTGTTTCCATTTTTCTGATCACCATCTGTATATATATATATATATAATTTATACAAAATCTTCAATAATGACCTAGCATTTATATAAAAATCAAAAATTCAAACTAGAAATATATCTTTAACTGTAAAAATTGTATAACATTGAAAAGAGTTATCAAATTATCGACTACTGAAGATAAATAACAATTTTATTTGTGTAAGAATATATGTCTCCACTTATTTTAAAAAATGTAATACTCAAAACGTATTTCTTTTTTTTAAACGACATATATGTACGCTCTGACGTGTCATTCGAACTGATAAGATTTATAGATACATCGAAACCTAAAATACTTGACACAAATAAAGATGTAAATGGACAAGAAAACAAATCGACTGAAAAAGATTGTATTTCATACCTAAACTAAAACACAATAATAGCATAAATGTTGTCGACAAACGTCGTTATTGGTTTCCTAACGTTAAACTATTAACTATCTAACATATTAATAGATTTCGGCGCCGATTAAACATGTTAGTATAAGTAAAATATGTTATAATAAATACTTTTGCTTGACTAAAATCCTATATAACAAAAATGAAAATATTGTGTTTTATTAAAACTATACGAAAATCGCTATCAAGATATATGGATATAACAACTATAATGACTTCAAATGACACAAACAATACTCATCGAACATTCTTTAAACATGATATTCATTAGCTAAAATGATGAAATGAAATGAAATCTTTAAGTTTTACGTCCCACGCTTATGTCGGTTAGGCTAAAGGAGACGGCGATGATGAGTACTGAATGAAATGGTGGAATGAAGAAAGTGGGAGGAAACGGGAGAACCACGAGGAAACCCACGCACACGGTGTTTGTCCACCACAAAGTTCACTTGGCGGGGGCTGGGATCGAGCCCGGGACCCCCAAGCACCAGAGGTGAACGCTCAACCACTGAGCCATCGCGGCCCCAGCTAAAATGATGTAAATATATATGTATACGATTATTGACATTAGTATCTGATAAATGTGACATTGTTTATCTAAGTTTTCATTAACACCTACATATATCGTACGATAACACTAGTTAACAAAGGTTTTGTTACATAAAAGGAAATACCTGTTCTTAAAGGAACTTTTTGCGCTGAATTCGAATATGCACTCGGATTTTCTCCATCACGTACGAATTTCCCGTAACAGAGGGATTTTCGGGAAAATCCCTCAAAAATTTCCCTTTTCGTTTATTTTACACCCCAAGATCTTGTCCCCTTGCATATACTAACATAGAAATTATACCTAAGTATACTTTGATTCATATTTAACAAACCCTCCAAGTTTCGTAAAAATCGCTTTATTGTTTCTAGAGAAATAAATATGTTTGTATGTATACTGTGTGTACTGTTTATTGCACCTTATAGTAATGCTTTCAGATCTCTTAAGTTGAGGTAAAACGTTTTGCTTTATTACCACAAACACATATATAAAATATAATACAATATAATTTACAAGTGTGACAATTTACAATAAACAATAATACAAATGTACCAAAAGGTCATGAAAAGACAATCAAAACTATCACAATATATGAAACTTCCATTGGGTTACAAAAACGTACACTACTTCCTTCTTTTGTAAGAAATGTTGCATTCTCTAACAAGACCCCAACAATAGTCCCCCATCATTGAAGGATCCCATCGTCCCTGGTACCTTTTCTCCATTGCCATTATATCTTGGTGGAATCTTTCCCCCTGTTCGTCGCTGAGAGCACCTAGGTTAGCAGGAAAGAAGCTGAGGTGGGAGTGCAAAAAGTGGATTTTTAAAGACATTCTACAACCCAACTCTTTGTATTTCTGTATCATGCCCTGTACGATTTCTGTGTAACTCTCAGCTTTGTTATTGCCCAGAAAGTTGCGCACAACACACTTAAATGCTGTCCAGGCAGCTAGCTCAGCACTGTTTAACTTGCTGTCAAAGCTATCATCAAGCATTAATTTCCTAATTTGGGGACCAATAAACACTCCCGCTGAAATCTTAGCATCACTCAGGTTAGGGAACTTATCTCGCAAATACTTGAAACCTTCACCAGATGTGTCCATAGCTTTGACAAAGTTTTTCATAAGTCCTAACTTGATATGAAGTGGCGGTAGTAATATCTCATTAGGATCTACCAAAGGAGCGTATTTGACGTTGCATTCTCCAGGTACGTAATTCACTCTAGGTTCCCATTCCTTCACTTCATAATGTTTGTCATCAGCTCGGGTATCCCATAAACATAAAAACATTGGTACTTCGTGTAACCGCACTGCAGTCCTAATAAAATACCAACTACCTTGAGATCACAACATATTTCATGAACAAAACGAAAAAACTTGGAGAATTGTATATATATGTATTAAGATATAATATACTGTACGTTTAAAAAAAATATACGTTGGAAATACATTCTATTTTTATACACGTTTCTAATTTACAGAGAGCAATACAAGTGTGTTGTTGACTATTGTAAATATTCATTTTTATGTCTGTGTTTGTAATAATAAAGCAAATCGTTTTTACCCCAACTCAGGAGATCTGAAAGCATTACTATCAGGTGCAATAAACAGTGCACACAGTATACATACAAATATATTTATTTCTCTAGAAAGAACAAAGCGATTTTTACGAAACTTTTAGGGTTTATTAAATATAAATCAAGGTATACTTAGGTATAATTTCTATGTTACTATATGTAAGGAGACAGGAGCTAGGGGAATAAAATATCTGAAAAAGGGAAATTTTTGAGGGAATTTTCCGAAAATCCCTCTGTTACGGGAAAACTGTACATGATGGAGAGAAACCGAGTGCATATTCGAATTTAGCGCAAAAAGTTCCTTTAAGATCAGGTGATTTTTCTCATGTAACAAACAAAAAGTTTAAATTTGTTAACTTAGACATTTCTATAAAATTTATTACTCTTCTCGTTATAAAAAAATAAAATTTCATATTTCAAATGTGCCTCTTTGCACTGTAAGTTTGACATTTCTCTCCAGCCTCACAGCACAAAGTCGAGTCCGATAAAAATAAAGTAACAATAGGTTCATGTGTTGACCTCTAAAGCCAACAAGCACAACAGACTCGCTATACCCATACCTGGAGTTTTAAAGTAAGCGCTGATCTTTACTAACATTAATAGGAATTGAGTGACTCTTACAATAAATCCTAGAATTCCCTTTCCCTTATAATCACAAATCGGTACCTTCCCATATGAGCTGTTAACGAAACATCGTTAAGCGATGACATCATAAAAAAAATAGAAGAGGACGTTATAAAAAATGAAGATATCTAGCCTTACAATGATATTAATAATATACTGTCTTCTTTTTATCTTGTAATAACATGATAACAAGTGAGACTAACTTATTGTCTGCTATGACTTTTTAACAAACTTTGCACATGCATAATTTACTTTTGCACCAAGAGAATGAGTAACTATACATTTTGCTTAAATTTACTCACATAAAATTGTATAATGATATCTCAGCAGATAAACGTTGACGTTATATACAAAGTATAATGACTCAAGAAAAAAATGAAAATTAACATGGTTTTCCATTTTCATAAGTACCACGAAACTTTCGCACTTATTATTGACATCGGATTTTGACATCGGATTTATAAATTGGTAAAGTAAAATTATTATTCCAAAGCTTTTTCAAGTACTTAATTTTTCTGTTTTCTAACATGATCAAAGCCAAGAGTATATTTTATGAAAATCCTATATATGTATAGATGTATATGGTATATAATCTCTAAGGTTCCTGCTGAGTTCTCTAAGTGTATTATCTGTCAGGAAAGTAAATATACACATATTTTTCCAGTCTGGCATTGCTGCGCTCCATCCGTGGAGAGTATGAAAATTAAATCAATCAAATGTTTGCTGAGGGGCAAGAAGAAAAGTCTAATCTGAATAAGACATTGCAGAGGGGCACAAGCTGTGAATACGAATAGTGCATGGTGTAAATAAAGGACGATACCGAAAGAGAAAGCCAGAAACAGCTGCTAAACGGAGAAAAAGGAGTAAAAATTGTAGAAGTGGGAACATAAAACACAAATACAACAAATACGCCGACAACTAAACGTTTAACACGCCAATATCTTGGTGTAGTGGTTAAGGTGCTGGCTTACGAATGCAAAGGACGCCAGTTCGAATCCCCGGAAAGAACATTTTTAAAATTTTTTGATAATAACACATACATCTCATGAGAGATGGTAAAAGAGGTCGTATTTAGTCTTTCGTAGCAATTATTATTGGTAATGTTTAGTACTGATAATACTTTTTGTATTTGCGTATTGCTGTTATTCTTGTCTTCATTTCGAAAGAGAAGAATATCCGATCAAATGCCGTAATGCCGTTATATATAACGCTATTTGAGAATGCCATAACCACCCTAATTTTCAGCGGATTGAGACGAAACTTGGCACAAACATTAACTGTTGAAATATCTTGCTGAGTTCGTTAACCAGAAAAGCAGATGAAAATGTTCAAAATGGCGGCCTTTGAAACTCTTAAAAAGTTCCGAGGGAACCAAATTTCGCCCATAAATAGGTATTCAGAAAGTTTGAGTAACTTTTCCTCTTTTACTGAAATATTTGTGAGCAGGGACTTATCCTCTTTTATTGAAATATTGGACCCGGTTAATCGCCTAAACAAGGTTGAGGCCCTTTCGCTACGGTCAGGTTTTTTTTTTTTTTTTTTTTTTTTTTTGCAGGAATGGGGAAATTTTCCTATCGGAACAAGATGATTGTTAGTGATGATATGAAATTACACATGGAAAGAGAAGTAACTTGTGAAACGTGTTATTTGAAAGAATAATATAGTGAATGTGCTTTCCCCTAACACAGAGAACTGTAAATCATGTATTTCGAGTTCGGGAGCGTGAATGGCGAGGAGTGTTATTTGATTTGCTTTTTAGTAACACATTGCATTGCAAATAAAGGGAGGCAACATTAGTGGTAAGTAAAATAATAATAATAATAATAATAATAATAATAATATAATAATAATAATAATAATAATAATAATAATAATAATATAATAATAATAATAATAATAATAATAATAATAATAATAATAATAATAATAATAATAATAATAGGTGTTATTTGTGGCAAGGCAATATCTTCCTCAATTCTTCTTCAAACGTAATGATTGGAACGCCATATCTCCCTTACAAACAAAATATTAGCTATTTATATCGAGAGAACGGGAAATTGTAGAGTGATGGGAGCAACGTTGGACAGTATGCACTCATAGTAGTCAGAAAAATAAGCGATTTCAATGCAACATGAACGAAGAGTCATTGTCATGGGTAGTCATGGGGTCACGGCAGAGCCCTCTTTACGCAAAATGTCGATAACTTATATCGAGAGAACAGGAGGTGATAGTGGGATGGGACCAACGTTGGACACCGTGGACCCATAAGGCGCATCGAAAAAATTAGGGGGGCGGACGCCAGCCAGCCTTACTTATTTATACATAATAATACAACATAATAATATAATATTCTTTTCATTACGTGTGCATGTTTGACATGAAACCGATGAGAAGATCCATCATTCGTAGAAAGAATAAGAATAGCCAGTTATTTTAACTGTGAAGGACGGCGAAAAATACGAAATGAGTGACTACCTTTAGCAAAAAGAAACAATACTTTCTCTCATTCTATGTAATACATGAGGTATTTAGATCTAGATGCTCTTCATATAATGTAATAAAAAGGTCAAGCTGGGAATAAGAAAAAGAACATTTCTTGGACAAAGCGGAAATTATTGATATCAGAAATATTTATCTACGAGGCATGCGCAATAGTATAATTCAGAATAGTTACTGTTTAGTTCAGTAAACGAAGAAAGGGGTATGAAAAAATATGTCGCGATCAACGATAATGACCAGAGTTGACAGAGGCGGAAGCAGATGTGTAGTAATACAACAACTTGGTTAAATTGATAATTCGTTCTGTATCATGTAGTAGATCGTAACACAACTTTACGGGAGAGCAGAGAAAGACTTACTAACGCTATCATATAATAAGGTTTAGTAACACGATCATATAGACACAAATGGATGAAACTGTGAGTACTACAACATGGATTTAACGACAGACGTTTAGATATTCAGTGGTTTGCAGGGTTGTATAAGACACAAAAAGATAAGACACAATATAATTAATCATACCTCAGCTTCCAGTAGCTACATACATGCAATTTCTAGTTAGATAGTGAAACTCCTGTCGGATTTTAATACATGACGTATTGCAGGATACAAAATGCTTTGCATTACTTGTTTGCTTGTAGACAACTACTAGCTTAGTGTTCTGAAAGGTTGTGTATAAATTAGGGATAGCCAATTCCGGAATTTTTACTTTCCGGACTAACGAAAGTAAAACCGGACAAGTTCCGGAATTCGGAAAATTCCGATTTTGGAACAATTCCGGAATTCGAAAAAAACGGATTTTTTCGAAATTCGGAGTTTTCTCAATTCCGGAATTTTCTAAATTCCGGATTCCTTCCGAGTTCCGGAATTCTTCTGAATTCCGGAGTTTAACTGAATTCCATAATTTTCCGAAATCCAGAAAGTGAAAATTACACTTCCGAAAAATGAATTTACTTTGGTTAATAAGAATCGTGGCGGAAATAAGTCTTTAACCAGGTAATGGCGAATGCTTTGAAAGAAATGGAGAATATGAGAATTCAATCTGTCATATCTGTAGTTTCGTGTGGGGAAAAAAACAAACTTGTGAACCAACGGTTTAAGAACCACTTAAGTTATTAATGTAAACTTTGCCGACATCATAAAAGAAATACGAAAGACATTTTTAATCGAAGAAATATAACATACAAGTTTGTAAGCGGAGACAAAGAAACTTAACGTAACCAGACTAAAGACGAATCGTTTACCCCGTTGTGATCGCGGTTCAGTGGTCAAGTTGCTTGTGCGAATCCACGTCGCGTTTTTTTGCTTTAGGATTTTTGATGGCGATTGACCGCCGATGATATATGTTTTATTATATTCAGATATTTGAATACTCGGATGTTTCAATACTTGAACTATCAAACTTCAGGAATAATAATAGTAATAATAATAAACTAATAATAATTATTATTATCTCGTAGAAGGTTAAAAGCTAGGAGTTAATTATCGCTCAGGTCATACCATTAAAAGAAACAACGTCACATTTGGAAAGAATATTTCGGTTTGGTTTAATGTTGCCCACCAGAAGAGGAACTTCTCATCTCGTTTGTAAAACAAACAAAATAACATGAGAATTAACATTTTACATTCGAGACGGGACAAGGCTAACTCAAATTGTTCGTCTCGCTTTGAAGATGAGAATCGAGACGAGACGAAAAGTATCGTAAACATTTCCCGTCTCTTCTCGATTCTCGAAATAGTGTATATCCATTCTTTAAGTAACAATTCTTCTGTAGACTGAATCTCATAGGCTATTTCGTTACATTGTATTTCAGAGCTCATTGAATTATGGTGTGTACGTATTTTTGTAGCAAAGTTTTTATATTTTTCTCTGCATATCCTAAAAATTAGTTCATTATATGCCTTACTATTGAGTGACATTCAGTTATTTTATTACAGTTGTTTTCCTTAAAACGTACAGTAGAATATTTTCTACATGAAACTTCAGTGGAACGCTCTAGTTAAAAATTTTGGTAGTTGCAGAGGTGTGTCTTGAAGGTACGGAACCCTTTCCCCGAAATCTCTACTTTTAAGTAAGTTTTGCCTAATTTTAGGGCAAGTTTAAAAATTTTAATGCCATTATTATTATTATTATTATTATTATTATTATTATTATTATTATTATTATTATTATTATTATTTTTATTATATCAATACCATGTATAATCTTTAAAAGATATGCGATTTGTATCTGAATAGTAAAAGCTAATTGATTGTCGATTTCAGTCGTCGAGAAATCTTCAGGAGGTAAGGACATCGGTCACAGTCTGGGTTTGAGTTCCGAAGGGGCAAGTATTCGGCCTCGAGCCAAAAATTGTTAAAAGTTATAGGCTTCAGCCAAACATGATCAAAACAGCTGGGACCGGGTTCAGGCGTCTCAATGGCTCGAGCGGCTCGGCTTATAGCTCATTCACTACCGAACCGAACCGAGAAGTGAGCCGAGCCAACAGCTCACCCAACCAAGCCGATTTGAGCCATCGGCTTAGTTGAGCTGAGTCGAACCGTGTCGATAGACTAGTTTCAACTTAGCTGGCTCGAACAGCTTCACATGAGCCGAGTAGGTGACCCATCCCAGCCGAGGAAGCTCAAGCCATCGGCTCAATTGGACCGTGCCGACTCGAGCTGTTCGCTCAGTTGATACGAGCCGAGCCGGTTGATATCACTACTCGTTTTGGTCTTCTGCTCGGGCTCAAGAATTCGACCGTGCAAGTCTCAGCCTTGATTTTAAGAACTACAGTATATACTTATATTGGTGATTACGACATTAGAGGCTGTCTCGAAATAATAATAATAACTCTTGTCCTCTCGTTATCTAGACGAGACGAGATACACTAAAATTGCCCCACGAGATGCACTAAAATTACGAGACGAGATGCACCCCTGTCGTGAGCAACACTAAAAGTTTTCCACATTACTGCTTACATTTCTCATGGCTTTCGCTTTCCAGTCTAATCAGATCATTGTTTCAAAACGAGCTGAACGAGCGAGCGTGCCATTATCAAACTCGAGTCAGCTAGAAACTCGACCTCGAAAACAGCGACTTGGCTCGGAACTAAATTCAATAAAATTACCTTTGAGTCGACTCGAATTGAACTCGTGTCGTGTCGAATTTTGGCTCGACTCGTGCTCATCCCTATTCGTATATGTATTTTATGTTTCCACTTCAACAATTTGTACTCTTTTTCTCCGTTTACCTGCTATTTCTGGATTTCTCTGTCGATGTCGTCCTTTATTTACACCACGCACTATTCTTATTCCCAGCTTGTGACCCGCTTCAATGTCTTGTTCAGTTTAGGCTTTTCTCCTTACCTTGATTACACATGTGATTGATTTAATTCTCACTTTCCGCGCAGGGCCGATGAAATATTATTATTATTATTATTATTATTATTATTATTATTATTATTATTATTATTATTATTATTATTATTATTATTATTATTATTATTATTATTATACTATTGAACGTGCACGGCGAAATTACTGTATAATACGATATCATTTCTGTTATTTTACTCCATTGCATGTTATTTAGTTTATTACGGGGCACTAAATTGTCTCCAGATCATCGAATAAATTAACTTCGGCATGCAGTTTGGTGGAAATATCATTACAGGAACATAACCGGTTCGTTCCAAACATCAGGGTTGAACTTAGCAATATTTAGCTTACGATGTTGCATGAGAAGGTAATGTAGGGGTGAAGTGCTGGACTTGTGAGTTATACAACTAATCAATATAGCTTCAAATCCTTTTCAAGTTATTTTCAAGGCTATCGTAAAGAATCAAAGAGTGACTTCTCATACTAAATGAGCAATCCTTAAGAAAGTTGGCGCAAACACTTGTATCATGATAGAGACGATTTACGCATGTTAATTGGGAAAGGGCAAGGAAATTATTAGAACATTCGAAACACTTCGTTCGTCTGCAGTATGCACTTTTTAATTTATCGTTCTAAGGAAAAAACACTACACCATTTGTTATTGTTAAACTAACTTTGGCTAGCGCAATCGGTGGAATATGATGGTCTCTGTAATAGGCACATTTCTGAAGAAGTTTGCCTATTGTAGAGACTCACGTGTATGAAATTCGGGAAAATTTCGTTTTATCGATCACCGGCCTCTGATTCATACCCCTAATTAGATATACTTGCTTCCTCATTTTCATTGTATCACTTCTCTAATAAATGTCAGCTGAATTTTTACCAAGTTCTCAATTAATAACACAAACGGATAATATGCATTATTAAAAAAATATTCTACTAGTAGGGGATTCGAACTTATGTCCTTTGTATTTTCAATCTAGCGTCTTAGCCACTACATTTCTGCGTTCTAACCATCTAGAATATGAGTATTAAATCAATACAGAAAAGCGGAGAAAAAGAAAGTAGAAATTGTTGAAGTGGGAACATAAAATACAAATGCGAACATATATTCGAACAACTAAACGTTTACCAAACAATGATCTTCGTGTAGTGGTTACGGCGCTAGATTACAAAAAAAGGACGGCAATACGAATTGCTCCAAGGAGTATATATATTTTTTTAGGTTTTTAAAAATAATGCATAGGGCACATGAGAGGTGGTGAAAGAGAACGTATTATCCATTTAGTACGTTAAGTGAAAAAGAGTTAAAAATTTCGGTGAAAGTTATCAGAGAAGTAAAACAATGAAAACGAGGAAGCAGGTATATTTAATCAGGAGTATGTATTAGAGGGTGGTAACCTCAAAAATTGCAAATTTTCCCAAAATTCGCACATGTGAGTCTCTACGATAGGCAAATTTCTTCAAAAATGTGCCTATTGCAGAGTCCATCTTGCCAGAAATGCCGTAAAATTTCTACATAATTTAGCCCTTTTCTTTATCGTCACATCTGAAACGGAAAGAGAAAGAGAGATGTTCCCGGAACTGAGAGTGAGGTGCTTCCATTCACATTAACGAGTTGACAAATAGACGCTTACATAATGAGAATGCGGAATACAAACAACTATAAAACATCAAAGTGATAATTGCAAGCATTATCACCTAAGGTTCCGGAACCGTGACGGTCAATGAAACATGATCCGATGTCGGACGTCGAGAAATAATTTGATAATGAAATGAAAACGGAACTTTAGAAAAGAAATTCTTATGATGCACTAGACACAACATGATTGCCTCCTTCTTCTCCTCATGTTAAATTGTCTAATTTAAGCGATGCGAGACGAAGCCTCTGTCTCGTCTCGTGGCTATCCCAGTGTCATCTCGTGTTTCCAAAGCGAGACAAATTGTTATCTCGTCTCCTTTCCTCTAATTTTCTTTCGTAAACCTCATAATAATAGAAGTAAAATTGGAGGCCATGCGACTTCGAAATGTAACGAAATTTACAAGTTAGAATTGATAATCGGACTAGAGAGGGCTTTGGAATGATTTCAAGACATTCAAAACGCGATGAGTCCAGACAAGAACATGTCACGTCTCGTGTCGGAAAACGAGACGAGACAGACGCTTTGTCTCGGCTCGTCTCGGATTTAACAAAGACTATATTGTCTCTCCCATGCTGTATTGGAAACCTCTCACCAGAATTGCAGTGGGTCTTGTGTGAAGTGAGACATGTGGGTCAAGATGTGTAAGTCGGTTAGTGGGTCGTGGGACAACAGGATATGACCCACTGTAATCTACCACCCACCGTGACCACGAAAACCAGCGATCCACCATAACGTACAGACTCACTACGACCAACCGACACACTCTGCTTAGTGCATTGTATATAGCATACTCTGAACAGTGGTGAATATGTCTACATTTATCTTTTAGGGTCTCTACTTTCTTTTTTGGGATTTGTTTCTATTTACTTACCTAAGATGACTATATCTTACAAGGGAAAAGCAGAGTTTGTTAAATGAACTTTCGCGAGGTAGTCCTGCATATAAAAAGTTTTAATATTACAAACTGGGATAGTGGAATAACCAGAAATAGCCTAGAAAATACGTCTTAAAGTTTCGACTCGCCGTATATATGATACGACGCCTGAAATTCCAAAGTGACGGTGTGGTAGAGTGTGGAGCATTCACGATTCACATGTAAAGGATCGTGAGTTCGATTCCCGCTCGAGTCAACTTGTTTTGGTTTTACCAATAAAGTAGTCATTTATAACTAGAAGTAAAATATTAATTTACCGTATGTTTATAATGCATGAAACAATAGGAATTCTCAGATCAGTTGTAAAATTTTTCAATGTGTCATGTTAACTAGATACAAATATAACCTATTTCGTAAAGTCGTTAAATGAAAAATGTTCTTGACGATTCGTGTCTATATCTGTGGACAGAGTGCGAATTGCAAGGGGGATAATTCTGAAATCCCATTTGGCTAGAGCATTCATCCAGTATTCCCTAGCGGATTTCCCTCTCATCCCCCTTGCAATTCGCACACTGTCCACAGATATAGACACGTAACTTCGGACACAACGACTGTGGTAACCGTAACACAGCTAGTGATATCAATATATTTATGAATTAGGTCGTATTTTGTATCTAGTTCACATAAAACATTGAAAAGTTTCACAACTGATTTGAAAATTCCTATCGTTTACAATATATGAACATATAGTGAATTAATATTTTACTTGTAGTTATAAATGATAACTTTATTGGTAAAAAGCTAAACCAAGTTGACTCGAGCTTGAATCGAACGCCGGACCCTTTACACGTGAGTCGTGAATGCTCCATACTCTGCCAGACCGCCATTTGATAATTTTAGGCGTAGTACCATATATACGGCGAGTCAAAACTTTAAGACGCTTTTTCTAGGCTATTTCTGGCTATTGCGCTCTTCCAGTTTAAATGTGCACTGCTACGTTTTGAAAGATGGCCCCTAAGTTCATTTAACAAAGTCTGCCTTGTCCTTGTTAGATATACTCATCTCAGGTAAGTAAATAGAAACAAATACAGAAGAAGAAGAAGAACAAGAAGAAAAAAAATGCAGATTCTAAAAGTAAGATGTAGAGAAATTCACCACTCTTCAGAAGATGCTATATACAATGCACTAAGCAGAGTGTGTCGGTGGGTCGTAGTGGGTATGTAGGTTATGGTGGGTCACGGCGGATGGTGGGTTGCAGTGGGACACGTCCTGTTGACCCGAGGCCCACTGTCTACTTCATCTCTGGTAAGAGGCGGTAAGAGGCTTCCAATCCAGCATGGGAGAGACCATATAGGCTGTGTTAAATCCGAGACGAGACGAGACAAAGCGTCTGTCTCGTTTCGTTTTCCTAGACGAGACGTGACACGTCCTTGTCGGGACTCGTCGCGTTTTAAATGTCTCGAAAGCATCCTATGGCCCTCTCTTGTCCGATTATCAATTCTAACTTGTAAACTTCGTTACATTTCGAAGCCGCATGGCTTCCAATTTTACTTCTATTAGTATGAGGTTTACGAAGAAAATTAGACGAATGTAAACGAGATAACAATTTGTCTTGTTTCGGAAACACGAGATGACACCGGGATAGCCACGAAACCAGTGGCGGATCTAGAAGGTAAAAACTGGGGGCTGCCTGAATTTAGAATATGATAAGTATATCATGACCTTACTATAAATTTTCTAAACAATATAAATCATAGCAAAAATAATTTTCCTCAATCTGGAAGTGGGGACCTGGGCCCCCCACCCCCGAGCTAGATCCGCCACTGCACAAGACGAAACACAGGCTTTTTCTCGCCTCTCTAAAACGAGACATTTTCACATGACGAGACGAAATAGTGAACCATGTTGTGTCTAGCTCATCATAACCATTCCTTTTATAAAATTCTGTTTCATCTCATTATCAAGTTATTTCTCAAAATCCGACCTCGGATCATCTTCCTTTCATTGATTGTCATTGTTTCCTTCACTAACTTGTGTTAATAATTGTTTTTTTTTTTAATCATTCTATTTTCTACGGTTTTCATTCACGGTCAGTCTACGGTTTTCATTTTACCATTTGTGAAGTGGAATTAACATTGATAGGTTATAATGGTGTTGTGAATGTTTGTTATGTGTCTAATTGTTTGGAGCTAGTGTATATTTAGACAATCGATATTATGTGGGATTAATTGCATTCATCTATTACTACTTAACTGTCTATGTATGGTATATCTATAAGTGTAGTGTTCTACGTTTTCATTCCTAGAACAAAGTTCTTTGAAGGCTCTGGATTAAGTGGAATGGAACTGTATAATAATCTAGGCATGTAACTTTGATGGGGAAATGGAAGTAAAAAACTACAGCATGAAGTGTGGAAAGGGAAGGGATCTTTCTTTTATCTCTGGAAATGTCTGTAATGCATTGCTTCTTTTCGTTCACTGTATCGCTATCTGTCCTCGCTGCTTCCTTCAGGCGTTATTGAGCGTGCCTCGGTGGCTAGCCTATGCATAGCAAAACTCACGAGTGTAATATGCATGATTCACTGTGTAACGCAGTGTTGCAATAACTTCGCTTTGTCGTTAACAAATATAGTGCTTTTGCTGTCTTGAATATCAGTAAAACTGGTTGTGGAAAAAAAATAACTGAATACGAATCTGCTAAAAGTCTACTTATATAATTTAATATTGTAGTCTCAAAATGGTCCCTGATCCCCAAAATTGTGATTGTTTTCACAGGACACATTTGGGGCGAGGGGGAGTTGTGTAAGTCACAATATTTTGGCATTCGGGATATTAGTGATATGTTGCTCGGATCTTGAAACCTTAGGTGATAACGCTTGCAATTACTACTTTGCTGTTTTATAGTTGTTTGTACTCAGCATTCTTATTATGTAAGAGTCTATTTGTCATCTCGTTGATTTGAATGGAAGCGGCACACTCTCAGTTCCGGGAGCATGTCTCTCTCTTTCTGGAATAGGCACATTTCTGAAGAAATATGCCTATCGTAGAGACTCACATGCGCGAAATTCGGGAAAATTTAGAGTTTTTCCGGTCACCACCCTCTGATACAACCCCTGATTATACTAGCTTCCTCATTTTCATTGTCTCACTTCTCTAATAAATTTCACCGAAATTTTAAACTCGTTTTCACTTAACATATTAAACGGGTAGTACGCTCCCTTTTACCACCTTTCATGTGCTGTATGCATTATATATATATATATATATATATATATATATATATATATATATATATATATATATATATATACTGTTTGGAGCAGATTCGAACCGCCGTTCTTGTAAGCTAGCGTCTTAACCACTACACCAAGATCGTTGCTTGGTAAATGCTTAGTTGTTGGCATATTTGTTGTATTTATATTTTATGTTCCCACTGCGACAATTTTTACTCTATTTTGTCCGTTTAGCAGCTGTTCCTGGCTTTCTCTTTCGGTGTCGCCCTTTATTTACACTATGTACTATTCGTATTCCCAGCTTGTGCCCCTCTGCAATGTTTTATTCAGATTAGATTTTTCTTCTTGTCCCTCAGTAAACATTTGATTGATTTAATTCTCATACTCTCCATGGATGGAGCGTAGGAATGCCAGACTCAAAAAACAGGTGTTCATTTACTTTCCTGACAGATAATACCTAACCAACCTCTAAGGTTCCTAAATCAACTTCTCTTGGTGTTATTAGGGATTCGAAAATTTACACATTTATTTATTATTATAATAAAACAACACATAATATTATAGGTTAAATTTTTATTCAGGTACCCTTCTTCTTCTTTGTCCTGGAATAAACACCATAGATATACAAGAAATTCAAAACTATATAAATGTGGTGGAGTTCAAATATTTAAAAGAGTCATGGTTGTATTCAGAATGGGTAAAGGGATCATACAATTTCAAATTTTGAAAATTTCGCGATCTAATTTAAACCATCATTACCTTTAGTTACTTTTATTTGTTATTCCTTGATCCTTTGTTCCTTCCAAACATCCTCAGTCCTGAGTAGTCCTGAAATAAATTTTATTTAAACATATACATCGTTTACGTATCTCATGTTGTGATTTGGGATACGGCTGACCGGGCAATCTTCTCAGGTATGCTGTAATAGAAGTCCCTAATTAAACGGGTTGGTGGGATTTTTTAAAAATTTTAATGGAGCAACTGTAATCCACTAGAGAAATTCGTCATTATTACTTTGAGACACTCGTCAGACCATTCCGTAGAATTTCTGGTATGTAATATATAAATCTCCTAATTTATGTAAGAAGTAATTCGAACGATCATGATCTTCTGTTTTAGCGCAAGCTTGTTTTCTTATTGTTTCTCAACTATTTTCGTCAAGTTGTTCGAGCTGACTGGAAATTTGTACTTCAGGATAAATCGAAAGTGATGACTTTTCATGCGCCGAGTGTCTTTCAATTTAATAATTTGTTTCTCGAACGAGTTCTTTTTAACCATAAAAATATACACGTTATAAATCTTCGCTGTGGGATCCCAAATTCTGACTTTATTCACGGAACCGAACCCTACATTCTGATTATCCGAAGAATCCCATAATTTAACTACACGCTTGTTTCCCATAATGGAAGTGTTTCCCAAATACATGACGCACACATTTCTTTACATCTATGCGTTAATAATGTTTCGATGCTAGCTACTATCTCAGGAAGTGAGCTTCCCAGGTTCGAATCACGTAAGAACGGTGTTGTGTGATTACGGCTTCAAGAACCGATTCATGCACTTGAGAATTGAACGACCTGTTTCCAAGAACTACTAACTTTTCTGCGACGGTAGTTTCCGATTTAAATACATTAACCAAAGCGTTATTAAACGACGCGGAAGTGGAAAATAAATGTAGGCGTATCGCGCACAACCCTAAACGCGGGTTGTGTATTGAACTAGGGAGAACCGGCAACACTGCATCTTCGTGTACGTGCAACACGTCTGATTCACACTAAAAAGTACGCAAACTAGAACATTCTGTTTTCTTGTCTGACCTTACGCTATATGTAAACAAATCACGAGTTACATGTGTCGCACTAGGCTGCTTCGTTTTAGCTGAAAACAAACTATCATTTAAACTGTACAGGAAATGATCGGATCTATAACTCTCACTACTATCCTCTATTTCGCTGTTGTGATTGTGTCCCTGCATCGGGCTACCGAAATACTGGAAAATTCTATCGTTTCGCATCTGGCTAGCGTCACTTTGAAGATCTTCTATTCCCCATTCTGACTCACGACCGCTGCTCCTAACCTGTTGACTTACATCTTAACTAACGGTTAACCTATCAGCTGATCGTGATGGAATGCCATACATCTGTTGTATAGTAAGCTGAACAACTTGCACTGTGTGAGTTTCTAACATATCAACTTCTGTTGTTACATCTTCAGTCCAGATTTTTATTTTGAAAGATTTTTTTCAAAAATTTAAGTTCACTCATACGATTTGATACTCTAGTGTACAAAAATATTTTTTCCGAAATATTTGGTCACCAAATTTGGCGGGAATGACATGTGCAGCATGCTTGACAAGAGGACCCAAGTGTTGTTTTGTAATAAATACATGTGTCCAGTCGATTAGACTTCAGGACTCAATTTTACGACAATCTGCTTGGATTTTTTTGGGATAAAGAATACATAACTAATTTATTACAAAAAGAAACAGATTTAATATAGATTATTATTTTATTTTGAAACGTTGTTTTTGTTTACAATACATAGTCCTTGGATATAGAGATTAAGGTATTGAAGAACAACAATTTTAATTGATTAGGATGTATGAAATTCAAGAAAACACTGCCTTTCTGCGGAAATGCATAAGAAAACTTTACATTTGACACATTCAAACTTCGTTTTACCACCACACACTTTATTTCTGCACCTCATATACTTGTTCTTGTCAATCACAGAGCAGATAGGTAGATGGTCATTTCCGGTGAGCCGGATATCTTTATTTGGTATCTCTTCAGGCCGCTTCCTTTTCTTCGATGTTTCTTGTTCGCAATGAGTGATTTTTGGATCAGGATCAGTCTGACTCTGAAGACGCACACATCTGGAACTGCTACTTGATGCTGCATACGCCAATGCTTGACCTATATACAATTTGAATTCTAAGAGATCGTACAGGTTCTTGGTAAGTAAGCCTAGTGATTTTTGGTCCTGTTTGTACTCCAGCCATGCATTTGCTATTGCCATGTCCACAAAGTGGAAGAAAACTCTAACTGGCCATTTTTTCGTGCGCATGGACATACGATAATACGCAATCAAGCGGTCGATGAGATCTACACCTCCCATTGATTCGTTATAAGCGCCTATCACAAACGGTCGTTCAATGTCAATGAATGCTTTTCTTTTCTTCTCATACCGTCTTACCTTCTGAACTGGTTCTGCCATCATCTTGCTAGTTGCCATTACTACTGATGCATTATCAACCCACTTTACTATACCGACCTTTTTGTCTTCTCTTACAACTTCCTGATAAGACCCTCTTCCTTTTGAAAGCATCTCCTTGTCTTTCTGTAGAACTTTCTTTAAGTTTCCTGGCAATCTTCCAGTCATGATTGTTCCTACCAGAGATATGTTTTTCACTTCACGTAAGTAATCCATAAGGTTGACGGATGTGAAATATCTATCAACGAATAGCGTGTGACCAGGAGGAACTTTATCCAAAAGTGTTTTAACAACAGTTCCACCAATACCTAATTGAGGGTCTGGTTGGCCGCCAGGCCAAGTATTTGCGCCTTCGTAGATCACAAAATCTAAAACAATTCCTTCAGGTGTAGCAAGGATAAAATTCTTCAAACCTACTGGGTTAGGTTTACCTTTCACTCGCTGCTTCAGACTTGTTGATCCTTGGAACGGAATCATTTGTTCGTCAATGCAAAGATTTTTGGTCAGAGGTAACGTATTTGATTTCTTCCTGAAAGCATCGATAACTGGTTTCACCTTCCACAACTTGGTAGCGGTTTTCATTTCTTCTGTTACATCAAGATTGTGTATGAAGTGCAAGTAGTTCCTCAGCCGAAAAAATCTATCTCGATCGAGCTGAGTAACAGACGGTATACTAAACCCTTTTCTGTAATATAGACGAAGCCTAGGATATCTTAAACATCCTGCAACGATACTTCCTCCAACCAGTTGCTTTATCTCATTCTTTGTGGCTTGTAAGTTAATACATTGTGGAGCCTGAAATGCTCGCAGGTTAGTTTGTTTATGTACCATATCCCAAAACTCTTCCCCAAAATACTGCTCAAAATAATCTAATGGTGTCCAAAATTGACGTTCTTCTGAAACTTCCCATTCCTGATCTTGTGCTTCACCTATTTCTTGAAGATCATTCCCCGCTTTCCACAATTGTGCATTTGTTTTATCCTTCCGTCTATTGTGTGCTAGCGGTGAAGGCATGTGTCTAGGTTTTCTCTTTCTGCCATGAGACGGTTCCTCTATTACGTCCTAGCAGAACACAAATATGAAAGTAAGCTAAACAAAAGAGCTAAATTAACTGCAAAAAGCACAAGCAATGGTTATAGTGAAAAAAAAAACAAAGAATTTTTAAAATATTACTATTGTTTTCTTTTAATATACTTCTCGACTGCTTGTCTTTCTGTACTTTCATCATTCAGAGTTTGAAACTAATGATATCTGATTTTATACTGTATATGAAAATCAAATTAAATCTTTGATTTTTATGCCCCTTTATACTGTATAATACAGGATGCATCAAATTGTCATTTTAATGTCTCTGAAACCTAATGTGAGCATAATTTTAAAACGTTCAACATAAAAAGCTGCAAAAATCATAAAATAAGAAATTTTGATTTTGATACTGGAAAACTTAATATTTGTCAAGTCAAAAGAGATAAACTTGTCATATTATCTTGCAACTTTATTGTTTAGTCGATGTGCAATTCGACAAACTAAAATATGTTATTTGAACTACATATTAATAAGCAAACGGAGAATATAAATACTCACTAGAGAATCACTTGAATCACTATTCTCGCTCCTATCTATCTGCCAAGTCGGATCGGCATCACTGTCATCATCGGCATCTGGAAATAATGGCTGGTGAAGAATATCTTCTGGATCTGATTCATCAGAAGCAATATCTAGGTCTGAGTTCCCAAGATAATCAGTTATTTCCTCAGTAGACAAAGGTCTCCGATCTGCGTATAATGAAAATAACAACAGTAATAATAAAAAAATAGAATATTTATTATATTATTACAACAAAAGTGTAAAAACAATAATCGAAACTGCTAGAGATATATTTATAATCTCACAATTAGTAGAAAACGTAAATGTTATTAGGTTAGAAGCTATAGTCTTTATTGTTCACTTAACTACTGGCTTTGTATGGAATGGCGCGGAGGGAGGGAAGGTAAAGGAAATATAATCTACAACAATGGCCTATGTGTAGATATGTAATTATTTAGCTACGTGGACAAAACCACAATTGGATCCTGATGTCCAAGTGGCTGAACACGGTGTTTAATTATCAAATTACTTTACTATAAATGCTTTTAAAAAGTAAGAAATCACCTCAAATTAATCATTAATATTTCATTTTCAAATCACAAGCAACAAAACTATGGTAGAAAATAAAAAATAGAAACAATTACCTTTTCTCCGGTAAGCTGACATCGACGTACCACTTGAGCTGGAAGACATGTTCAAACTGAAAGCTATACACAATAACAAATGAAGTCAGAAGTGCGACGATTTTTTTCCTTGTACTAGAAGAGTCCAGACAGCTGAGTAACTGGTCTTGAAATTTCTAAATGCAAAATCTAAACGAACAGAGCGCCCAGAAATTTGTCCAGCGGGCTGGACGCATGGACCGAGGAGGGTTAACTGAGAAACGTTAGTAGTGTTTTCTAAAGCTACATTTTCAGTTTCAAGAATGTCGTTCTGAATGTTACTTACTTCATGACCCTGCTCTTTTAAACATAACGTAGGCTTATATTCTTGCTTTTGCATATCCTGTACGTCAACTATTGCCTTAAAATCTAAAATCTGATTTTCGGCCTCTTGTTCATTTACCTTTCGTTCTGACGCGGATTGTTTACTTTCTACTTTTTTGAACGTATTCGGACTTTCCCAGCGGACATGCGTAACTTCGGCTCTACACCTCTCAACATTTGCCTTCAGGAGTCCTACATTTTTATGGAACTTTCGCAGTTCACTATCTATTGTTTTGCCTAAACGTTCAAATCTGTGGTTCATGTCTTCCCTTAAACTGGTAATACTATCATTTAATTTATCGTTATTTTTCGAAGACTGTTCCTCAAGCAATGCAATAAGCATTTGCTTTAACTCTCCGGGGTCTGACATTGTCGACTTATTTCTATTAACTGTCTCTAATATAGGCTAATGGTATCTCTAAATGTGTCTAAAAGTTCTCTAAATTATAACTAATATCTCTAATACACATATTCAAACACAATGATAAACGTACATTTTACTTTTCAAATGCACAAATCACCTTACGCGTTGACCTACATTTTCTTCGTCTTGTTTTTCCAATGCCGGTATTTAAATGGAATTAATTTTCGAGTTTGCGCGGATAGTAGGTAGTCTATAAAAAATTAGCAATTATGCTGGGGTTATTTAAATATTAACTATTTACTGTACTCGCGGGTTCTACTACACCAATTAAGTAAATTATTTTACTATGATCTCCGGTTTCGTAACCAATTATTTATGTTATCGCTGGTGTGGAAGGTCGCTTCTATTTATCCTTGCATTCAATAATCGATATGCATTAACGCGTAAATCTCCCAATCATCTTCCTTCACCAAGATACATAACATGCATTGCCAACTGTCACTCAAACTTGGGAGAATTTGAGTGAGAGTCGGTACGCAACGTGGTCGGTCGTGTTCGAGCTTTCTGTATGTAATGATTAACACTATAAGTCTTCTTTGTATCTTTTGGACTTGATGCGACGGATAGCTCACTGCTCCTGTAAATTATCAGAGAGCACGTACCACAACCTACGTCATCGCAGTATGAAGGATTGTTAGATTCAGTGTTAAATGATTACGCCGGTAACGTATACATTTAAATGATCATATTTCAACCTCAAAATTATCAAAATTACATATTTGTATGACTGCTTTAGTCAAGTAATCTCACATGCATATCAAAACACAATAAGAAATACATTGACATTTTTCCAACAGGAACTACTTATACCGCCGTGAAAATATTAAATAAACTCTGTTGTCCTAACTAAAGTCCTTTTTTTCTTTACTTAGAGATTGATTAACCAAAAGTACAAAAATTTTACTTTCAGCTCAAGTGGCTTATTCACAAAATAATATGTGTAATGAATGTGAACTTTTTACTTTCTACTTTTTTTTTTAACAAATTCATAGTAGGCGTGGTGGCTATTTAAATGATCTTACATTTTAATACAATTGAAGAAACATAGCTCTCGCCAGAGATAATTGACTGAATATTCCTGAATCTAAGAACAAAATTAACACTTTACTTGCAATCCGAAACGAGTAGGCTTCCACGAGACGACGTACTCCATTTAATGCGTGCGACCAAATAGTCCTCCAAACAGTTTTTGGCGTCCTCCGTATAAAAGGTTCTCTTCACTTTAAGACCACAGACAAGTGTCTTCTGTCTGATTACCAAGAGAGATACTTTCCTCTTAATGCAATCACAAATGACTTTTATTCGAGACCACTAAAATAATGTTCGTCTTAACCTGTCGTTCGGATAAACCACTTAACTTAATCGTCCACAATTGGTTTGTCGGACTCTATATATCCTCTCCGGTATGGAGATTTCAGTGTTCGTCGCCCCAATCGCTTCGCCCGAGTTCATTCCCTGACACAAGTTTCGATGATCGTCGTCAGACTGATTTGTACTTCTTCTGGTCACCGTGGGTCACGTGTCTAGCAACCACTCACTGACTATAACATTGTCCGCTATTGGTTGATGACCAAAAATTGTCCAATCAAAAATTAGTTTAGATGTCACTTAGGCAACTGGGGTGACTTGCTAATTTTCGTTCTCATGGGAACTGAAGTAGAAAAAGTCTTTCAGCCACTTTTCGAACAAAGAGTTATCGTTTTACGTACACATATATATAAAAATAAATTTTATTTTGTCGTCTGCAGGTCTGGGTTGGTGATAAGACTAAGTTCACTATTTCCAACTAGCGCCTTTTTCACTAAAATTAGTTGGGAAAGCTTAATAAAAATAAACGTTTTAATTTTTCTTGCTTCGATAAGCGTCCCGCTGTCGATAGCATTTTCTTACTCCATATACGATAGTTAGATGAAATTAGAAATGAAGCATCAAATAGGGTCGCTACATTACATAAACAAAATAGCACGAAAGGTAAATAGTACAAAAATGAGGCTTGGACCCACTTAAAATAAAAGTGGCTACTCTTAGTGGCTCTAGAAATAATTTTTATTCGTATGGCTTTGAGATTTATCAATATTGTCCCTTTATTAATTTTGTCATGTATTGAATGGGCCCAGGGAGTAACTAACGGAACCGCAGACTTTGCCGTGCGGGAGGGTCACAGGCTCCGGGAGGCCCATAAAGATTAAGAGAAAGTTGGAAAGAGGGGACCCAAGAATCAGAAGGAGAACTTTTTCTAACAAATAAGCTTATTAATGGTTGCTCCCCCTCAGAAAAAATCTAAGTTACGGTGCTGGTCATCGGTTGCAGGGATTGTCGCGATTAACATTACATTTCGTCTTTAATATATCTTCTAATAACCAATGAAGAAAAGACGACATAAATTGTTTTCACATTCTTTAAATTCTATCAACACGTGTAGGAATAGACAGTTCTATGTTTTTGTTCCATAACTACTAGTTTATTTTCTTTTGTTCACATGAGGAATTTGTGGCAAATTGAGGCCACATGATCATCAGGCTGCTGATCATGAGGAGCAATCCACTAAGGAGTTCGAATTCCTCTGAAGAGCAAGGTCGGAATTTTAACTGTCCTCAGTATTTCTGTGTTCATGTTCTTGTAGTGTTTGGAATATGTCGAGAGGACATGAAGTACAAGTGGTGAACAATACTCCGGTTGGGGTGATTTGTTTAACAGAAATTGTGAAAGCAGGAAACTCCCATGGGAAGATAATGTTTATGTAATTGGTGTTGTAATTGTCATTCTTTTATTATTATTATTATTATTATTGAGCTGAGCGAAGCGAGGCTCTTATACTCGGGTTAGCCGTTTGGTTGTCCACGAACTCCTCCTAGACCGTTTGGCCGATCTCAACCAAACTTAGCACGCTGATAGAGTATGTCGTGCTAAGTGACAACATAGGTCGAAATCAAAAATCCGATGTACCATCGAGGAATAATCACCGAAAAACGCTTCCTCCTAGACCGTTTGGCCGATCTCAACCAAACTTAGCACGCTGATAGAGTATGTCGTGCTGAGTGACAACATAGGTCGAAATCAAAATTTCGATGTACCATCGAGGAATAATCACCGACAAACGCTTCCTGATTACGTAGTTTAAGTTCGCTCAGCTTATTTCATTGCAATCAGGTATATCCATTGCATTCCTAGTTATTATTATTGTTATTATTACTATTATTATTACCACAGAAGGAAAGAAAATTAACATTGTCGAAGGTATTCATAGGAACAGAAAAGATATAGAGTATGTCAGATGTTTCTTAGGTTTACACATGAACACAATAATATTATTAAGTTTACGGTTTTACAGATAGAAATATCATTTTATGACAAGAAATGGAATATAAGGATTTGTTAGCTGATAACAGTAATGAATTTTGTTGCCCTTCTTCTAGATAGAAAGGTGATGTGACATCTTAAATACGATCATTCCCGTGACTAGCGTTGTAAGTTCGATCACAATTTGCAATTTTTGCACAGCTACGAACAATTCCTTGGAACTCATTTATCCCTTTGGGGATCCTATGGTACAATTTGTACCATACGCGTTTTTCATGGTACATTGCGTTATTTCTCTTCTATTTGAGCTTTTTCGTCCGTTTTTTTTTTTTTTTGTTTTCCAAGTCCAGAGGCCTTGTAGAAGACATTACGTATGGTTTCAGACCGTCCTGCGTCCAGACATAGGAGGTGATGACGTCATAAGTCAAAAATTTCTTTTCTCATTTTCTAAGCCTATGTTCAATATTTTTTGGCGGGCTTATTTTTCTACGTAGAAGATTGAAATTTTGCACAAACATTCAGTCCACCGAGTAGTATTTACCAGATTTTTTGTTCCGATGTCAGTGCTAATACAGGGGGGAACCAGAGGGGCAAAGGGGTAAAAAAGTGGATTTTTTAACCCCCAAAATCCCGTTTTTCGTCATTTTCCCGCCTTCCATACACGATAGGACAACATGAGTCATACCGTCTGAAAGGCAGTTCCATTCTGAAGAGAACGACGGTCGAATTATTATTCTAGGGTAATTAGGGCCGTCTCAGTGAATTTTTATCCAAATATATTTCTGTATAGGGTAAAAGTGATGCATGGTAGGGAATTTTTTTCTGGTGGGCCTATTTTTTCACGTAAAAGATTGAAATTTTGCACGAACATTCAGTCCACCGAGTAGTATTTACCAGAAGTTTTTTTTTCGATTTCTGCGTAAAAACAGGGGGAGTCCAAACGGGCAAAAGTTGAAAAAAGGGAAATTTTGCCCCAAAATCCCTTTTTTCAGGAATTTCCCGCCTTAGATACATGATGGAGACATGTGAATGGTATCGCCTGAAAGACAGTTCTATTCTGAAGAGAATGATTGGCGGATTATAGTCCTAGGGTAATTAGGGATGTCTCAGGATTTTTTTCCCTGAGATCATAGTGTTTTATGGTAATTTGGAGCATTGTGGGAATTTTTGATAAAAATTCTCCCGCCCTTACTATTCAAGATAGAAACTTGAAATTTGGCACACACATTCAGTATACCAAGTACTATTTACCAGATTTTATAGATGACTACGGTCACACAGGGGGAGCCAAAGTTCGAGAAAAAAAATTCCCTGCGAAATTTTCATTTTGACATTTTTCCCGCTTCTGGTATATGGTATGAGCATGCAAGTGGTACCATTTGAAAGCCAGCTCTATTCTGAAGAGAATGAGGTATGAACGATGATCCTAGGATAAATACTGACGATACAGTAGCTGCTTGACTGAAAGTCTAAAAAATAGCCCAACAAGCCAGGATCCTTTAAGGGTTATGGCACATACTACAGCAGTAAGGACATGTCTAGCCCTTATGTATTCATCAGTTCTTGTCCAAACACGTTACTTGTCAGACGATTACGAATGAAATTGATACGTATGAGTAATTTTGTGTTGTAGGTATTTCACCTATGAAGGAGGTCGCCTCAACTCTTAGACCAAGAGAAATTGAATATTTTTCATGTTTTTATACATCAGAAGTATCAGTTTTGTAGATTGTAAAAATTTACTGAATTGCCACACCCGGAATTGAACTCGCGTCCCCAACATTACGAAACTAACGCTTAAGCTACTACTCTAAGACATCACTGTTCAGGGAGAATGAAAACAATTGAGCTGTAGTGAATTCCGTAATTACACACTTTTACGATTCCAGTGTAATAACGCTGAAACTTTCTGCTTTCAGTCATGATAAAATAGTAAAGTATTATGCAGAAAGAATAGTCCAGAGAAGTCAACTTTAAATTGACAACTCGTATCTACGGAGGCGCTGCTATATGCTCTCGCCTCGGGTCTTGATTTTTCACGGCACGGCATAGGGCAGATACTTATATTGATTGGAATCTGGTGTTTCAGAGCACTGGATTATTTTTTATGTTAATTAATTTAACGAACCTTCCTCAGTACATTGTTTCCTATTTTTACGCGTTTTACCCGCTTTGACAGTTTTTCCACTAACTCTTTAAGAAGAGGAACCAAAACAGAGAAACATTGAGTAGAGTAAACATCACAAACACTATTAGCGCGTTCTTCCCTTGCCTAAAGTAAAACAATAAAGTACGGAGAATATGCAATTTGTGGTCTTCCATTTTCTATGTGTTTTCAAATCTGTAAAACCAAACCAAACAAAGAGCAATACTACTACACAAAACGCTCAAAATCTTAGCAATTCATGACATAACTATTGCATGATCCGAATAACTCCAGTATATCCACAAATCATCATTTGTCATATTTTACCGAAATACGTCATGACTTGTCTGACAACCTGATACTTTAAATGTTGTTAATATGCAAAGTTCATTGAACTCAGCACTTATTCACTTACTCTCTTATGATCATCACAACCTTTAGGGTACTTCGTGTAGATATAGAAAGGTGAAATGTAGTATCGAGGCTTGGTGTAGCTTGCAAATAAATAAATAAAAAGCAATAGGATGGCATATCCCTCCCCCAAGTCCCCTTCAATGGAGTGTGTTGTTTATTCAAAAGGAAAGACGTGAAATGCAATCAGAAAATTCATAAAATATAAAATATGTAGCCAAGTCTCGACTTTGCAATAATAATAATAATAATAATAATAATAATAATAATAATAATAATAATAATAATAATAATAATAATAATAATAATAATAATAATAATAATAATAAAGGAATAACAGAATTACAATATCAATTAAGTAAACAATACTTTCCAATCAACAAAAAATAATAAATGCCATACTCGGATTCGAATCCGGGTGACTGTAATGACAGTTCTCTGCTCTTACACTTTGCCATCAATTCCTCAGACAAAGAAAGAAAATAAAGTAGTAGTTATGTTAGATAATCATAGCACACATATTTCTACACGTGTTGATATAATTCAGAGAATGTGAAAATAATTTCTTTTGTCTTTTCTTCTTTGGAAACTAGAAGGTAAGGAAGAATTGTAGGGATGGGCGAGTTCGAGCGAATTTTCACTCAAACTCGACTTGACTCAAAACAGACATCATTGAGCTCGACTCAAGAAGTCAACTGGAAAAATTTCCTCCAACTTGACTCAAATTTGACTCGAATGTTGATTCGATTCGAGTCAAAACGAAGAAAATCGAGCCAAATGCTGTGTGTAGTTTCAAGTACTTTCTTCAAGTGTCCTACATAAGCAATATAATTCTTATCAAGAATGCTACTACTACTACCACTAGTACTACTTCTTCTTCTTCTTCTTCCTCCTCTTATTATTATTATTATTATTATTATTATTATTATTATTATTATTATTATTATTATTATTATTATTATTATTATTATTATTATTACTTTACTTTTACTATGAATCCGTATAGTAAAACCGCAAGCTTATTTTAATGAGAAAAGTGTTACGAAACTTTAAAAAATCCTTGGGCAAGGTTTGAACTCACGCCAAAAACTATTTTCATTACTAGAACGTTGTCCTAGAACACTCGGCCACGAGGGCCGATAGCAGATTGCCTTAATTTCAACTTTATAAAGGTCATTACTCTTGATGTCCTATCTGTATCGGCCAATAAGATCAGAGGATATCTGAAATTCTTGGATTCTCCTGCACACCAAGGTCTGCGGGGTCGTTAGTTACGCCTCTGGGCCCGTGCCATACATGACAAATTAATTAAGGAAACCATATTGACGAATCTAACAATAATATAGGAATATGTATTATTTCTAGTGCCCCTAATAGTAGACATTTTTTTTCCTGAAATGGGCCCACGACCCATTATTGTTTTATTTACCTTTAGTATGCTGTTCTTTTTATGTAATGTAGTGAACCTGTTTGATGCTTCACTTATAAAATCATTGTCGTATCCTATATGGAGTAAGACAATTTTGTCTTAAAATGGGAACCACTTCAACGGCGGGGAGCTCCCCTCGGAGTGGGGGGTGGTGGCAATCATTTTTTCTTAATTGGAAGGTATTGTTTACGTAATTCATTTTCTAATTCTGTAATTTCGTTATTATTATTATTATTATTATTATTATTATTATTATTATTATTATTATTATTATTATTATTATTATTATTATTATTATTGCAAAGTCGAGACTTGGCTACATATTTTATATTTTATGAATTTTCAGATAGGATTTCATGTCTTTCTCTTGAATAATCAACACACTCCACTTTAGGGGGTTTGACGGAGGGAAATATTATCCTGTTGATTTTCATTGGTTTACTTGCACGCTACATCAAGCCTGGATACCACATTTCACCTTTTTATATCTACGGGAAGAATCCTAAAGGTTGTGGTGGTCATAAGATAATCAGTTAAAAAATGATGAAATCAATGAACTTTGCGTATTAACAGCATTTTAAATATCAGGTTATCAGAGAAGTCATGAGGTATTTCTGTAAACTATGAAAAATGATTATTTGTGGTTATACTAGAACACCGTTCTGTTACAATAATGATGGATCTGACCTTTACGATATAAAATGGTAAAGTGTTTCTCATGGGCAAACTTACGATGAATTTCAATTAAATTATCCTGGTCGAATTATTTCCTTGTTGAATTATCTTTACGTCTCAGTGTAAAAGCGGATGAATTTTGAAATTCTCAAATCAAGGTACGTAGACCAACATACAGAAGCTTACATTACAAATGTTATATCTGTTTTTCTCACAATTTTGTGGGTCGATTGTCCTGTTCTCTAAGCGGTCAATATAATAAACAAGCTTTTAGTAATTATTATAAAGCGCAATGGTAAGCATATATGGATATATGATGCGAAGCACTGTATTTTTGTTGAGTCAAGTTGATTTTTAGTTTAACGTCCCTTTCAGCAGCTAGGCTATATGAAAGATGTACCTACCCAATGCCGTAAACGTCGCTAACACCTAGTGGCCCACTTGCGGGTAAACGTCGATCCTCAATATATAGACGAGTCGAAGGATTGCCGCTAGTGTTCCACTGCCGGCAGGGTTTCGTGGAGTAGAAACAGATATCTCGCGTCGGGGTGATGAAGTCACCAATGCGTCGCAGCGAGGACTTCGTTTCGGTCCGCGCTGCTTCAACTCGTCGCGGAGAATCGCGAAGAGACCAACACGAACTATCGCCAGTCATGTGCATGCGCTTATTATTATATATTATTTTTTCCTGACGAATTGTTCCTAAAATGAGCTCATGGGGTCAAGAATAAGAGTGCGATAATTGTATGAATTTAGATGGCAACTGTCGTCGATCATTAGAAAGTGAGTATGGGAGAACTATGAAATAAAGCAAATAGACACGCGTCAATTTGTTATAAAATTCCATAGCAAACGCATTTTATCTTATCTCGAAAGTTATCGTCTCGTATATAGGTTAAAAGAGCAATCTGATTGACCAAATTAAAACGATCTCAAGGACTTACCGCTTTACAAGCGACGTCTTCTTCATCTCCTCCGTGGCGAAGTCGGAAGAGCATCCGCACAGTGATCATAAGGTTGGTGTTTCGAGCCTCCTTGGGGTACTTTTCTGGTACTTTTCTAAGTGTTCATTAGACTCACCTTAATGTGATCAAATCACACATATAGGCGATTTAACGTATTTTCGGGAAGTAATTTTGTGGTTCATTGGCGTTTTGTCGCGTCAGGAGAAGCTGTATACAATACAGTGAGCAGAGAGGGTCGGTGGGTGCGTCATAGTGAGTGGTGGGTCACAATGGGTGGTGCGTCGCAGTAGGTCACGGTAGATGATGGGTCGCAGTGGGTCACATGCTGTTGACCCATGACTCACTGACCCATTCCAACTCTGGATTTGACACCACATAGAAAATGGAAGACCAAAAATTGCATGTTCACCATGGTTTATTGTTTTACTTCAGGTAAGGGAAGAACGCGCGAATAGTGTTTGTGATTTTTACTGTCCTCCATGTTTCTGTCTTTTGTTCTCTTCTTAAAGAGTTAGTGGAAAAACTGTAAAATTGCGTAAAACGCATAAAAATAGGAAACAAGGTACTAAGAAAGGTCCGTTAAATTAATTAACTTAAAAAAATAATTCAGTGCCCTGATACACCAGTTTCCATTTAATATTAGTATCTATCCAATGCCGTGCCTGAAAAATCAGGGCCTCAGGCGAGAGCATATGGCAGCGCCTCCGTACATACGAGTTGTCAATTTAACGTTGATTTCTATGGCCTATTCTTTCAGCATAATACTTTATTATCTTATCGGGACTAAAATCAGAAAGTTTCGTCATTATTACACTGGAATCATAAATTGTGTAATTACGGAATTCACTACAGCTCAATTTTTTCATTCTCCCAGAACAGTGATGTTTTAGAGTAGTGGCTTAAGCGTTAGTTTCGTAATGTTAGGGACGCCAGTTCGATTCCGGGTGTGGCAATACAGTAAATTTTTACAATCTACAAAACTGATACTTCTGATGTAACATGAAAAATATTCAATTTCTCTATGTTTAAGAGTTGAGACAGCTTCCTTAAAGATGAAACGCCAATAACACAAAATTACGTAATCTCCATCAACCTTCGTAACTTTCTAGCAAGTAACGTGTTTGGACAAGAATTGATGAATATATAAAGGCTAACACGTCCTTGCTGCTGTAGTGTGGCCAAAAATGAATTCCAAGGAATTATTCGTAGCCGTGCACAAATTGCTAATAGTGATCGAACTTACAATAGGTATAGCTATTCACGAGAATGATTCTTTTTAAGATGTCACATCACCTTTCTACCTAGAAGAAGGGCGAAACAAAATGCATTACTGTTATCAGCTAACAAATCTTTATATTCCATTTCTTGTCACAAAATGATAATTCTATCTGTAAATCTGTAAACGTAATAATATTATTGCGTTCGTGTATAAACCTAAGAAACATCTAACATACTCTATATCTTTTCTGTTCCTATGAATACCTTCGACTATGTTACTTTTCCTTTCCATTGTGGTAATAATAATAATAATAATAATGTTAAAGGAATAACTACACTAACATAACATAATTACATAAACGTTATCTTCTCATTGAGAAAAATTACTAATTACCACGACGAGATTTGAACCCAAGTAACTGCAATGAGAGTTTCCTGCTTTCATAAACTTTTTTCAAGAAATAGCCCTAACCGGAGTATTGTTCGCCCTGGCACCTCGTGCTTTCGACGTATTCCAAACACTACAGGAACACAAACACAGAAATACTGAGGACAATTAAAATTCCAACCTTCCTCTTCAGAGGAATTCGAACCCCTAGTGGATTGCCCCTCATGATCAGTAGGCTCATGATCATGTGGCCTCAATTTGCTACAAACTCCTCATATGAATATAAGAAAGTAAATTAGTAGTTTTGGAGCATAAACATAGAACTTTCTATTTCTACAAGTGTTGATACAACTTCAAGAATTTGAAAATACTTTCTGCCGTCTTTTTTCTTTGGAAATTAGAAGTTATATTAAAGACGAAATGTAATGTAGATCAGGACCATCCTTGCAACTGATGACCAGCGCCGTAACTTGGATTCTTTTCTGGGGGGCTTTGGCGTGGGTAATCCGGGATCACGCCGGGAGCTAATGTGGTTAGGATTCCAAGTTAATTAATAGGTCAACGTCTCATATAGCCTCGCTGCTGAACGGGACGTTAAACTCAAAATCAACTCAAATTTTTTCTGGGGGCAAGCATTAATAAGTTTATTTGGGCCCTTAGAAAAAGTTGATTTCTATATTATTGGGCCACCTCTCTCCAACTTTCTCTTAATCTTTATGGGCCCTCTGGAGCCTGTGGGCCCTCACTTACGTCAAGGTCTGCGGTTCCGTTAGTTACTCCCTGGGCCCATTCCATACATGGCAAAATAATTAAGGGGATAATCTCAAAGCCATACGAATAAATATTACTCAAATGGGTCGACGACTCATTTTTGTTCTATTTACCTTTTATGTGCTATTTTGTTTATGTAATGTAGCGACCCTATTTGATGCTTCATTTCTAATTTCATGTTCCTATTGTATATGGAGTAAGAAAATTTTATCTGAAAATGGGCCTCCTCGAACGGCGAGGAGCTTCTCTAGGGGGCAGTTGCCCCAAGTTATGGCTCTGTCGATGACGTAGGCTCAACTTGGAGAATATTTCGTGATACTTTCCTCATTGAGCAACGTGTATATAACTCCTTTTTGAGTTAAATAAGGAAATCTCAAGTAGGCCATTAAGACACTCACACAAGTTGCTTATATTTTCTTATTTATATTTTTATTTATGTTTTGTTTATATGTGTTTGTTTTTGTTATATTTGAGTATCTTGTTTATATTTTTCTACGAAACGATTTTAACTAGTTATTAGTTTTGGTAGAAGCTTAAGTGGCGCGGTAGTTGAGTGGTTAGTACATTGAACTTCTGTTCGGTAGACCCAGGTTCGGATCCCAGCTAGGCTGAAACTTTTCAAGTGTTCCTGTTTCAATTTCAATTTCAATGCATACTCAGTGTGATAAGCAAGATTCTCTCTTCCCTAGAAGGAAAACAGATGTTGGAATGAGGAGAATTGGGGAAGGTCTCTCAATGAAGGCAATCGTTTACAAAGTTACTTCCAGTAGTTGTTCTAGATTTGATATTTTCAGCTACTTTCAAGCATTTTCTGATTCATATGTGATCAGTTTTTATTTCTTTGAATATACAGCATATAATGACAAAATATATTACATACACAGCAATATTGAGATTAACATATGATGTTCATTGGACAACACGCTCTGAACCAGATAGATTCATCTCCGAATGGAGAAATGTTTCGTGCGTCATCTACTCACAATTTTACCTCCATACAAACTTGACTCAGTGCTACCAACTGCTGTCAGTGCTGAGAAAAGTTACGTGTAAGTTGGGTTGCATCTGTCTAGACGTTCTCACAACTGCAAAAGACCTGGACCCCATGTAATGGAAATTAGAGCACTTAGGGAGGCATTACTTTTGTGGCTGGCTGTACAGGTTGCTGTACCTCATTTCGACTGGTATGAAATCCACATATTGAATCTGTAACTGTACTGATTCATCTTCCTATCAAATAAGTGTTCCTTTAACCGCACGTTCAGCTATTCTAGTGACACATGTCACTAGAGTTTCCCATGAAACATCATTTCCCTTTTTTCGTGATCCCCATTAGCTCTATTTCTGGCAAAATACGCACTACTCCTCGTTAAACAGGATGTCTGATATACTGCCGTACAGCAGTACGCTCCAAATATGGTGCTTTATCCACTAAGAGTGTACAATTTTCCATCACACATGATTCAGCAGATTGACTTCGCAATCGTGGTAATGCTGTGAAATTTTCGTAATCCCTGCGATAGATCGTGTTTGTTCATGTCGCATTCTGAAGTAATTTGCACGCAAATTGATGTTAAGCGGTGCAGTTTTTCAGAGTCACTTTCTTGCCGCAGTTCTTTGCCCTGAAAGTTTATATGGATGCTTTCTTCGATGGAATTTCTCGTCCTCATACCAGTTTTGTTTTATGCGTACTGTATTACACAGAATTTTCCATTTTTCACAACAGCAATCCTTTTTTTTTTTTTTTTTTTTTTTTTTTTTGCAATTGTCGTCTGTCTGACTGGCTTCTTTCTGTTTACCATTCTTTTTCAGAATAGCTGAGAACACGGGAATTTCAGGACGAATGTGCTACGATTGTCAACTTACAGACAGATAAGATCACAAAGAATATAACAAATTGTTTAATATTACGGCAGTTAATAATACTACATATTATATACTATATTAAGTGCGATTATCCGTGTGCACATGTAATAAGAATACATAATCTTCGAAATAACTTTGAGAGCTTTTTTGATATCTTCACATACCAGCAGACATGTTTGGAAGTTGTATTAATTGTAGAACACCTGAACAACAGGTATTTCCAAATTACATAATGTAACCGCACAACAGTAAAATGATTGATTTGAAATAATTTCTATTATACCACGACCAACAAACCATAAAACCTTCCTGTGGTATTTCTCGGTACTGGGAATCTGTCACATTATAACGAATGAGAAAATCAACTAGAATAATTAGTGCCACTTGTTGTCTATGGAAAAATAAAACGGAACATTGACACAATGTCATTCTCGTACTTCCATGAAAATCAATCATTATGAACCCCGTGAAGACTATAAAATACATATTTCCTCTGCTGCTGTTTGATGGATCAAGACGTAAGTTTCAGTTTGAGTTAAACATAAAATAGGACACAAATACATTTTATTGTTCACGTAGTTTGCAGTGTTGCGACATAATAACTGTACATTGACACAAAGTCATACTCGTACTGCATGAAAATCAATTATTATGAACCCCGTGAAGACTATAAAATACATACTAACTCTGCTGCTATTTAAGGATCAAGTCAAAATTTTCACTTTAAATTGAAAATAAAACAGAACGCATTAATACATTTTCTTATACACCTAGTTTGCAGTGTTGCCACGTAATAACTAAACGAATCGCTTGAAGCGATCCTTTTAGGGAAATTTTCTTAAATATCCCTCAATTATTTTTCCATTGTATGCAAAAGTGTCTCGTTCATTACGAAACATGAAAGCCTACAATCATACAAATTAATTGAGGTATAACTTGTTCCAGTGTTACACTAACGGTCTGATCTACGGTCATTTTAAAAGATCTCATCGATGTCTGTAAATATACACGGGTGGTAAAGGGTTAAGGACCCCAGGACCTAGGTGTTTCACTTGTATGTAGACCAACAACTATTTTTTTTCTAAGGACCCTAAGGAACATTTCTAATATAGTGGCAAAAGTTCACTAACTAGGGATGATTAAATATCGGGACCAAATACCTGGGGAAAACCTATATATCGTCTGAAAGCTCTTGCCATGAGAAATACAAAACCGTTTTCGAATACAAAACGGGCAAACCCGCAACTTGACCTTATAAGGGGCCGGTTTGTTGGTGTTTGTGACCCTATGTATGGCATATTCGACAGAATAAAACTGAATATTACTATGCATCACGCGTAAGTGCCAGAACCCATCATGTTCCTTTTTGGCTCAATGCTCGAGTGTGACTTGGACAAGGGTATAATAATATCACTTTGCACCCAGATGTATCCATTTGGTCAGTGTTGCCAACCAACTCTAAATACAATGTGGAAAATGGTTTCTGTATCCATGAAACGTGGCATAAACATCATTCGTCATTAGATAAAGTATACTGTGGACGTATTCCTCTCCCAAGTACAACAGTTTATCAGTGTTGCCAACCAATTGTAAATATGAGAAGTTCTAAAACAGGTTTCGTACATGTTTGTACACTAAGCTTGGCATATACACCACACGACACTATAGCAAAAAGACGTTAAGAGTTACCGTTTCCCAACCATCCTAGGTTGTCAGTGTTGCCAACCAAGTGTAAACTTCATAATGTTGCAAATGGCGTGCGTGCCATTGAACGAATATAGAAGAAATATGATAGAAACAGTATTGTATAATCGAAAACAGTGTGAATGTCCTCGTCTCCCAAGCACCCCAGTTTGGCAGTGTTGCCAACTAATGTGAACATTCAAGGTTTTTGCATGAAATCTACAACATTGGCGGACATAATTGGATTGCGACCCATACTAGGTTTGTAGTATGTTAGTGTGAACCCGCAAGCACCCATATTGTCCGTGTTTCCAACCATTCTAAAAAAATACATTTTCCTGAAAGGTTGCCTGACCATTGCATGCATTGAGACAAAAGTTGACATAAACACATTCGACTTCATAAATATTCTAAACGTCGCTTAAAAAAATAATTCTGGGAACGGTGTTACCCGTCATCCCCAATGTTGAAGACATGTTTGAGCCATTGCTCATCATACCAAATTATGTGATATGCCAAACGCTAGGGTTGGGCCATACGGATTCACAGTATATTTTATCTAATGACGAATGATGTTTATGCCACGTTTCATGGATATACATCCAGTGGTACAGAAACCATCTTCCACATTGTATTTAGAGTTGGTTGGCAACACTGACCAAATGGATACATCTGGGTGCAAAGTGATATTATTATACCCTTGTCCAAGTCACACTCTAGCATTGAGCCAAAAAGGAACATGATGGGTTCTGGCACTTACGCGTGATGCATAGTAATATTCAGTTTTATTCTGTCGAATATGCTATACATAGGGTCACAAACACCAACAAACCGGCCCCTTATAGGGTCAAGTTGCGGGTTTGCCCGTGATTTGAAAACGGTTTTGTATTTTTCTTGGCAAAAGCTTTCAAACGATATATAGGTTTTCTCCAGGTACTTGGTCCCGATATGGAATCATCCCTAGTAAGGAGGAGCGGAGTTATTACTTTCTTGGCCCTTGGTCGAATAATATTGTAGTGTAGCTGTAATATATGGTTGATTTTTACGGATATTACCCATAGAAGTTTAGGGTAGAAGTTTTTGTACGGTACTTACGAAATTTTTAGGGATCCCTTTCTTTGATGGGTAATCTCATTAAACTTTTATATTTGAAAATAAAGTTTACTTTTTTTTATATTTCTGAAATGAATAGGATGAATAGATATATTGTAGTATAATTAAGAAAAAATGTAAGGTAAATGGAGCAAAAAGATATTCCCGACTAAGGAAAGCAGAATTAATTGACTTCATCACACAATATGAAGATCAGAGCTCCTCGTGGCTAAGCAGTTAGGGTACGCGTCTTTGGCGTGGGAGACCCGGGTTCAATTCTCGCTGGGTGCTCATGTGGTTCGGATTCCACGTTAATCAGTAGGTCTACGTCTCATATAGCCTTGCTGCTGAACGGGACGTTAATCTAAAAATCAACTCAACTCAATATCAAGATGAAAAATTAAAAACCGAAAGTAAAGATGAGATTATGAAAGACATGGTTAGTAAATTCGATCCTAAATATGTAGTAAAATATTTTAAAAGCCCTATTTGTGGATATATTGTTATTGAAGTACTTAATGAATCATCCACTGAAGCGCAGGAACATATCTCTAAGTTAAAGAATATTTCTGGAGACTTTATTTATTACTTTAGAGAAAAACTAAATTGGAAATGCATTTCATATCAACGTCCACTTACACTTTCCTTCGTTAAACGTTTTAATAATTATATACCTAGGTAAATTGGGAAGCTATATCCATTAATATATCTTTAGTATTTCGTTAGGATATCGTAAAGAAGTATGCAGATAAGTTAAAGTGGAGACGAATATGTGAACAAAATAAGAATTGTTTGCGGAACTATTCTCACTTTACACCAGCGTTTGTATTAGAATATGCAAACCTATGCCAAGAAAAAAGAAAAGAAAAGATAGATAATTAAACCTAGATGGATTTTGATACTGATCTTATCAGTGCCTGCTTAAAAGTTAATAAAAAGAGCGTCCCGTACAAAACTCCGGTGCCTATAACCATGTAATGATTTGGTAGAGTCAATAATGGACCGAGATGTATGCCCTACACCAATTTATTATAAAATTTGTTAAATGCAGATATCTTTGGTTACAGAGACTAAAATATTATCTATCTTGTTATTGGCCAGATGAGAGGAAATTGGTTTTTACACGATGCCCGTTCTCTCAAGGCACCTGCTGGTTCTGGTGAGTCTTGAAGGATAGCCCCCTCAGCTGAAGGCAGCTTCGCGAGGCTTGCTTGTAGTAAGGATCCCTAGTCCAATGCGACCTCGCGTAAGGATAGGCGTACCCCTAGTCCAGTGCTACCTCAGGGCTGGTGTAGGTTATTTGATCAGTTGGTCGACTGATGCTGGATCCCTCGGTGTTCGGGCTTTTATCTGCCCTCTTCGGGTGCTTCCGTGAGATCCGTCTTCTTTCGGCGTTCCTTGGTGTCTTTCGTGTCGGCTTCTTTTCCGCTAGGCTGTTTACAATCAATAACACGTGTTGCGTTGACATGTGCTTTTGTCGTAATGTGGGGATCCTTACAATATGAACTAGCAAACTTCTTGAGTTTAGTGATATAATAAATTGGAGGTCTATTACAAGTTTGTTGGATGAATCTCTGATTGAAAAATATATAATAATAATTTTATTTGGTCTAACGTTAGATTGCATGATAAGAGCGAAAAATTAATTCTTAAATATCAACATAGAGATATAAACTTAAATTCGCTAATATATTGTTATGATAGAAAGTTTTCTGAAGACTTCATAATGAAAATTAAAGACGAAATAGATATATCTTGTTTCTTAAGAACAAATAAAAATTTCAGTGAATCTTCTAGAAATAAGTTGATGTTAATATCATGCTTTTGAGGATTGGTAAAGAGTAAAAATGAATGCCTGATATGTAAAGAATCAAAATCTGAAATGTATAAAACTAGGTGCGATCATCTATTTTGTGCTGAATGTATAGTTTACTAATTAAAAGGAAATAATTCTAGTCCTATATGTAGAAATGTCTTAAGAGAAAATGATGATCATATTGAAATAGATATTAACAATATACAAGAAGAATACATTGATCTAGATAGAACATGTAGCGATGAAGACATACGAAAGACCTTATAGGATGTAGTAAATTCATATTTTTAAAAAAGGGAAAAATGAATTTATTTTATATTAAATAATTTGAGATTTTGATGGGATATTCCCATATAAGTCAAATTTCTAATACAACAGCTAATAAACATAAGACTTTTGACCGCACGTATGAATATTAGGTCTTCGATTAGTGTTAGAAATGAAATCACATCAAATGATGGAAGAACAAACCAAGAAGATGAGACCTTTTGTTAAATATACTTTAGTAAAATTAAGAAAAATATGTAAATAGAATTGGATAAGAGCTTATTCCCGATTAAGAAAAGCAGAACGTATCGATCATATTGAAAAGTATGAAGATGAACAAGACAGATTAAAATTAACCCAAACATTCACATTTACTCAAAGTGTATTTTCCACAAATAAAGTTCCACAGGAATTAACCAAAATAAAATCTAAGCACATAAGAAAAATATTTCCGCGTGGAGAAGACATATTTGAAGAATCAAAAGTAAAACCTGAAACACAACCAATTAATGTAAATTCGAAAATTCAGCATTTGAATCAATATTTGAAACATGGAGATTTAAAACAGATTATAAAGATTCTGAACCCCTAGAACGATATATTACTTCAACATCAAAAGCTTTAATAAATATACTAAATATTAGTTTACAGAAACATCGCTCGTTAAAAGTTAATATTTTAAAAAACTGTCAATATAAGAAAGGCAAAGAAATTCAAAACTTTTACTTTAACACTAATTACAAAGAAGTGTAAGAATCACCCAGTCTAAAAGAATTCATAACTCATGCTAAAGTAATATTAAGAACAAAAATAGGTGAGTTCCAAGCCAGAGGTTCTGGATAGGCTGTTATGAATATTAGCTATTTAGAGCTAGCACTTTATAAATATGCACCGTATAGAGGATCATTATACGCAGAACTAGTAGGGGAAATTAAAAAGAAAGAAGCTGTAGTTAATACACAAAACTAAGATGAAAAATGTTTCTTATACTCAAAATATATAGAGCTCTATACCCTTCAGAATATCATAATGAGCAAGTACCAAAAAGAAGTAAACTATTGAAAAACTTAGAGAAAAATAAAAGACATTCATTTTCCAGTAAAACTAAGTGAATCCCAAAAATTGAAAGAAAGCTCGATATAGGGGAAACCATATAGTTAACGGACACTTAAGCGAAATTTTCAATTTAAGTGTTTATCCACAAGACAGCTTTTAGAATAACTATTGAAATGCATCTTATAAAAACGTTGTATATATCTTAATAAAATAGTATAAAATTATTTTAAGATGCTATAAAGAAATATAAAAGAGTAGTTTTGAATGAAAACATACAAAATGTTACAGTTACTAGTCACTTTTTACAGTAATTGCCCTTGATGAATTCAGTTCTTAGCCATGTGATCATTTGCAATTTTCCATGCAACATTTACACAAGTTGCATATTTGTGGACCATACACATTATATTCTTATATGCCCTACTACGATAATACACTTTATTTCAAGCATGCAAGTTGCCAATTTGCAACTAATTATACATAGCCTATTTTCGTTCCAAACAAGGTTTATATCAAACTAAATTAACAAAAAGTGACAAGTTTTGATGTCATTGATTATTATTAATAGATTTATAGTGAAAATATATAGTAGAACATATAGTGAAATTAACCTTTAGTTTTCGAGCAAATGTCAATTGACAATTCTTTTAGGGAAATCACTCTTACACAGATATGCTATGACCTAGGAGTACATGAATCTATTTGAAGTGAAAACAAGATCTGGAAACTCTTCCACATCATCGAAGTCCTCCACCACATCACCTGAACTACTTGTTTTGTTTTCCTGGTAATAGTTCTTGCACAGAAACTCATCACCATCATTTGCATCAGCAATATGAATACGATGAGCTTTCGGAATGCACATTATATGGTAAACCTTAGACACAAATCACTCTTAGTTGTGTCGTCACTGTCATTTGCACCAAATTTACATGTAGAACATAATCTTATAATTTTACGAACAGTTGTCTACTTAAAAATGAGCTTCTTTTAGCAGTCGTTTGTATTTTTCCTCCACTTTCACTTTTTCTCAACCAGACCCTTTATTTTTCTTCCTTCCTTCTCTGGTTCTTTTCCATTTTAGTAAGTCGTTCCTTCTCAAGCAACTCTTGATTTTGTTTAGATGTAACAGCATAATGAAATTCTCCAATGTCTTTATTTCCTTTTCTTTTGGGAGTCTCAGGCCACTGAAGGAAACTATCTAAAGTAGAAGTCTGCATATTAGTTGAAGATGATGCTGTAGAGTTTCGCGCTGGTCTACCACTTGCAGAATCCATACTTATTTTGTTCATATTTTGTACTTCTGCATTATTAAAGTTCTCAGCTACACCTGAATTATTTCCTGCTTCCTCAGTTTCGGTACATGTGTTTTGCCGCTCATCCTTACCTGAAGTATCACTTGAAGGGCAGCGGGTATCACGATCTGTAGAATAAAAGCGAGAGTTTTTGTTTGTGTGTTTATCCTTTTGAAAGCAAAACAACAAACGATATAAAATAAAGAATTCTGAACTAGAGTCACTTTCTCAACAACTTTCGTTTAGTTTTTCAAATGCCTGCGATGTGTGCGAATGATTCATAAGGTAGCCCTAATGAAATTAGGATGTATATCTTTCTACGAGGGCGTATATATATTGGATGATGGGATAAGATATTTAGATAGTCTATAACATCTGGATTACATGGGAAAAGACCACAAGCTTCAAAACCGTTTTTCAAATGTTTCGGTTTTATGGAAGACACAATTGTGTCTTGTAAGGGGAAGCAAATGAATATTTTGTAAGCACTTCATTAGAGTATTTAGTTTGTCAATTTCGTATTGCTTTATGTCAATATATTTTGATGGGTCGGAACTGATTCGGTCACTTTTTCTGGGATTCGTTTGTAGAGATACTTTTGCACATATTCATATATGTTATTGAATCATTTTCGTATATTATCCTCACTTTTTGCACATATTGATATATGTCATTGTACCATTTTCGTATATTATCCTCATTTTTTGCACATATTGATATATGCCATTGAACTATTTTCGTATATCATCCTCACTTACACATGCGCTAACTGATGTCACGTCATCGCTTATTCGTTCTCTAATTTTTGGGTGGCTTTCGGGAAACCCTGTAGATGATATTAAATTTAATGATAATTATGTTATATATACTGTACATATGTTACAAATAAACATAGTATTACCTTCGAAATCATGTGATGAAAACAGGGGACATTATTAAATGATATATATTTTTTCGTTTACGAAAATAATAATTAGCAAAATTATCTATTCTTCCAAAGAAAAATTTAGTTTTATACAACATTTTCTTATGAATTTCCCAAGGGTACCAGTTACCGGAATGATTGTTAAATTTTCAGAGAGTACGGTCATCGACGAATAGAAAGAGGTATAACACATTCCGCAACGATAAATAGGGACGTAATTATACGTTCCTGAGTAAAACCTAACAAAATAAATGTGAAAAACGATTTTTTAGGTAAATTCCACATTTACTGGCAACCGTGAGCCACCAGCTAATTTTAAGTGTAAAATTCATGTTCAGCGCCTCGAAATCTATAAAAATTGGCTAGTTTCGTTTCTGTAAAAAAATAAAAAGTGACAATTTGTTGACCAGTGTTATTGTTGGATTAAAGACTTCAATAGATTAGTTAGTTGTCACATGACTAAGAAGAGAGCTCGAAAAGATTTATGTGATATGTGTTTGTTATATTTTTACTTAGAAGACGCATTAGATAAAGATTGTTCTACTCACTGAGCTGTTAAAATAGAAATGGCAGAAGAAGATAAATATGTTGAATTCAATAACTATCAATATACGATGAAAATGCTGTTTGTGATTTATGCTGATTTTGAATGTTTACTGCATAAGATGTTATCTAGGTTGTGTTATCTAGGAAATGTTATCTAGGAAACCAATCATATACAAAAAAATATCGACAGCATAAGCCATCTGGATTCTGGTATTATATCGTAAAAAGTGATGGAACTAAAACAGGTCCTGTTGTATATAGAGCTAAAGAAGCAGCTAAGAAGTTCATAAGAACGTTAAAGAAAGAAGCCAAACAGATATCAAACATATATAAACAAAATAGAGAATTACCTTCAACACGTAAACAAAAGAAAGAATTAAACAAATCGGAATGCTGTTGTTACTATAAAGTAGAATATACTGAAGAAAATCATAAAGTTAAACAACATTACAATATAACTGGAGACTTTGTAGCTGCATTACGTAATAATTGTAATTTAACAGTTAAAATACCTAAGGTTGTGCCGGTGATTATACATAATAGGATATGATTCTCACTTGTTTGTAAAAGAGCTAGGATCTAACAGAGAAAATAGAGTTAATACCTAATAACGAACAACGATATACATCATTCAGTAAAAAAGTTGGAAATATCTAATTAAAATTTAGATTCATTTAGACTTATGGCATGTAATTTAGACAAATTATCCTCAAATCTAACAAGAGAACAAATGACTCACACACACTAGCGGATCCAGAAGGATCGTTTGGGGGGGGCGGTTTGCTTCCTGAAAGATGATCGTACCCTCATGGTGATCAGAATTTTTCTTTTGCAAGAATCGGATGCTTATGAATGCGGGACTGGAGAGGGGGGTGCAAACCTGATTCCCAGTTTCCATTTTGGTACCCGAATTTGTAAGTTTTCTTAAATGAAAGTATATTCTGTCTCTAGATTTAAATTAAATACGCACTTCCGTTTCGGAGGCATGGCGGTGTCATGATTCACTAGTCACCGAACTGTATCAATGCGCTGTCTTGCACAGTACTTGCACAAAAGAAAATACTGTATTGACGATGGGATTCATTTCAACGAAAGAGTGTACAATTTGCTCTAATCATTTATATTTTGAATAACAATTGTGGGACAACAGATGAAAAAAAAAGAGACTCGGTCTGCGCAAATATAGATAACAAAAATATACATGAATAAAGAATAATACAAAATGTCAACAAATAACAAAAGACATGATGATATTTCTATGTAAATTTCTTGGTATAAAATACTACAATAATTAATTATAAAGTGATGTTTAAAAGTATATGGCACACATTGTTCCAACTGGGCAAAAATATAGGGGAGCAATCTTTACATATTGCTTTCATTTATGTTTATGTTAGATATAATTCAGCAAATTAAAAATTGAAAAAAAAAATCAAACTGAACTCCAAGGATGCTTAGTGGTTCCGTGATTATTACCCATGGTAGTGATTGCCGAAACGTGAATTTCGTGGCTTTCTCCGGAATTAAGAATGTTATGGGGTTTTGCCTTAAAAGAACTAGCCTGCATACTTAAGGGCACAAATCGAATACAGGAAAATGAAATGGATACACTTCCTAATACATAATACTAATCTTCAATGCATTTAAACCTTGTACTGTACTACTAACAGTAACTCAGAGCGACGGCTTGAAGTTAAACTACAGCAGTAACATATAAAGAAATGAATTTTGGATATAATCCTATATAAATATAAAATATTGAAGGTACTCCTTAACCATATAAATCACTACGAAGGCAAATGCACAATTTATTCAATAAAATATTGCAAATAATGTAATAACAAAAATATCAATGCTAAACTTTCTCTTACGCAAACTCAACAGAAATTTTGTCAGATCATCTAGCACGAAATGTGTATAAATTTCACATGAATTAAAATATGAATTACAATTATATAGAATCACAATATAAGCCATTATAATGATAAATAGTAAAAAAAAAAAAAAAAAAAGTGAACGAAACAAGATCTGAAATGTAAAACCAAAGTGATGTTTTCGTTCATTACTGCACACAAACTATATTTCCTTTAACATTCCGACTGGCGATATTATTTGACAATATCAGATATTTGAAAAAAAATCAAATTCAAATTTAATTTTGAAAAATTCTCACCTTTAAACGAAATCATTAATGGAGAATAAAGTACAAAAACAAACTTGTTGTTTTTCTTTAATCTCAGATATAATAAGGTTTGATCTAATGGCTAACTTGCTTGCCTTTGGTGCGAGTGATCCCGGGTTCGATTCCCGGTGAGTTTACAGTTGAACGAAAAAAGTGGTTCGGATTCCACTATAATCAGTAGGTCCACGTCTCCATTAGCCGTTCTGGCACAACCGTGGGACGTTAAACAAACAAATATCATATGTATTGTTTATTAAAAATATAATATAGTCTATATACTGGTACACATTTTTTACGATTGTTGTTGTGCCCTTTTGTTTCAGTTAAATATTTAAAAAAATACAATTTCAAAAACTTTTTCGAGTTCGTTCATTTTTCTTGCTTTTGTTTGCGATTCAGATACATAGGAGGAGTTCAACGTTATAGATTCATACTCATGATTTTTGGGAAATACTCACGAATTGAAAATAATTACGGGCCAAAACCACAGCCTTAGTCACCTTGCAATCCATCTCTGTGAAAGTTACAACACAAACTCAAATCTACGTCCTTTCTTGTTCCTGGCAAATCTGTCGATGACACGAACGTAATCTACGTTTGTCTCGGTGCGTATATAGTAGTGCCAGGCCGCTAAGTCGATCTGCATCCATCCGGGATCGTAGCCATGTCTTTAGCCTTTTTAGTGTTGAAAATGTTCTTTCGGATGATGCTCTGTATACGGTATTTTGTCCGAATACACCACTATTGCAGTAGTATAATTGAGTATGTAAAGAAAAAAAGCATTAGACCAGGCTAGGACTAGGAAATTTGCTCTATTAGGTAATTTCTTAAATGCAGTTCTTAGAAACATAGTATAATATAATCTATGCTTACAACAACAATAAAATTATATTATACTAACCTTCGCCTAGGTAGAGCTTCGCTCACAGATAATTTGCTCTACATACGGCCTCGCACGATATGTATAAGAAATGCCCCTGCGTGCTATTGTGACACAATATTGCGTTGTTCCTTTCGTCTCATTTAGAATATACAATTGAACTATCATATAAAATATAGATTTCAGCTATCATTTCAATAATGTAGAATTGGATTGAGCTAAAACTCTATTACGAAATCCAAACACCTCGAAAGGCATTTTAGTGAATTACCCGCACCTCTTTTTCTTCCCTTCTACGTTAAGTGGCTAAAACGCTCAAATACATGTTTAATTATTTTAAATGAAAAATTAAACTACCTACTTTCATGTCTCTACTGTAAGGGATCACGAGATATGGGCATTTAATAATAATAATAATAATAATAATAATAATAATAATAATAATAATAATAATAATAATAATAATAATAATAATAATAATAATAATAATAATAATAATTTTCATCCCTTTTCTTTCCTTCTAGGTAAAATATCAAAAACGCTGAAATACGTATTGGATTATTTTGAGTGAGAAGTCTATACACCTAATTTCATGTTTCTAGCTTTTAAAGATTCTTAGATATTGATATATTATTATAATAATTGCAATCCCCGTAACCTTTTCTTTTCACCTCTTTTTCTCCAATTTTACTAAAGTATTAAAAAACGTTGAAACGGGTGTCAAATTATTTAAATTGTGAAATCCAAATACCAAATTTCAAGTCTCCATCCTTAAGGGATTCGGAGAGATGGCCACTCCCTTCCTTTCTTCGAATTTCCAAGAAATCCTTCCTTAGTAATACTCTACATCACAAATCTTATCTACTGTCCGAATTCCAAGTTTCTAGCTTGAGCGGTTTGGCTTGTGCGATCAGTTATTCATTCAGGACTTCGTCTTTTATATAACAGTTTGTAGTTTGTATTATTTCCCAAGGAAAGAAGAAATGCCATTAAAAGTCACAATGAATCCCTGGTTCCTTCCGAATGTTTTCGTGTTGAACCTCAAAAGTCACGGCTCTCTTTGTTGATCTAGTAGCTAGCGAACGTATCTTTGATCTTTGATGCATGAGGTTGTGTGGTTTGATTCCCGGTGAGTAAGCATCGAACGTACTACAGAGGTTAAGATCCAACTTTAAACTCTAGTTCTCGTTCTGTAAAGCATCGCATTTGACAAACAACGTAAATACATATCAATAAATCAACCAACCGAAAAGTCTCAGATTCAGAGAGCTTTTCGGTAAGGAGCGCTGAAGATTCTATATTTCTCTTTATTCAAGGTAAAGATACTTGAAGTTTCAGGGCCCGAATTCCATTTACATATCCTTATTCTAGGACACAATTTTAAAATATAGCTTTTTAGTTCAAAGAGTGAGCCGTCACCGTCTTTCCTAAAGCTGTTCGTCCAATGAATGAATCATATTCTCGCTCCTTTGGGGCTTATAGTGACCACCTCAAGGAACTTGGGATAAAATTATTCACACTTCAAATACCACACATTTTGATTAGACTCTGCTAGGCTTGACACAGATTGAATCTGTCGGGAAAAGACCATATTTGTATTTTACAACGATAAATGCTGGAATAAAAACCAGACCTTTGGGGGGGGCGGTCGCCCCCTTCGCCCCCCTCCCTTGGATCCTCCAGTGCTCACACACAATACTTCTATCCTGATGAAGAATAATTTAAACTTGTAATAAGAAAAGGTTTGTCCATATGATTATGTTAGTGACTGGAATAAGTTTAGACATAGAAAATTACCACCAAAGGAAGCAATCTTCAACAAGCTTACTAAAACACATATTAATGAAGATATGAACAGGCAAAAAGAGTGGGAAACATTTAAAATTAAAACTCTCGGACAATACTATTATTTATATGTAAAAACGGATGTGTTGTTATTAGCAGATGTGTTTGAGAATTTTAGAGAAACATGTCTCAAGGCTTATGGTCCTGATCTAACGTCGTATCTGACAGTACCAGGTTTACTTTGGGATGCGATGTTAAAGATGACAAATATAAAATTAGAATTATTGACAGACTATGATATGGTCTTGATGATAGAGAAAGTTATTAAAGGTGGAATTAGTCAATTCTCCAAAAGATAAGTAAAAGCAAACAATAATATATGGAATATTTCGATGAGAATAAAGAAGATGCTTACATTATGTACTTAGAGGCCAACAATCTGTATGGACGGGCAATGAATCAATATTTACCGAATAAGGGATTTAGATAGTTAAGTGAGGAAGAAATAGGAGAAATAGATTTTACAAATATACTCGATAATTCCAATATTGTTTATATATTAGAAGTAGGTTCTCAATATCCAAAAGAATCACATGATTATCACAAACGCTATCCATTAGCTCCTGAAAATGTGTGTCCACCTGGTTCAGAACAATCAAAATTATTAAGAACCCTATATGATAAAGAAAACTGTGTGATTCACTATCGAAACCTAAAACAATGTTTGCCACCTGGATTAGAATTGCCATTAGGAAGCAAATACATCTAGTAACAGAATTTAATCAATCAGGTAGATTTAAACACACAAATGAGAATTAAAGCAATCTCAACAGTAATATAAAGAATACTGTCATTACCTTCAAAGGCACGTAGGGACCATACTACTGCCTGACACCTCTTCGGTCCACGTTGCCCCAGCCTTCTGAAACTGCATGATGCCTTTCCATGTGCTGAACACCTGCCGATAGTTTTCAAAACCCCTAGAATCTCTTGCAGGTACACCTCGTCAACAAGGTTTCCTTCCGTGGCGCAGAAGAGACCCATCTAAAATAAAAAGGAACAACCATTTTGAGTTGTCAAGCTCAATTTATAACAATTTCTTAATATCAAATTTAAAACAAATGAATAAAATAAAATAATTGAATTATTTATCAATTCACAATGAAGTTGATTAGAGCTTGCGTTGCAAATTTTAATGTGTCACGCTTAATTTTTACCGATTCAAAGCAAGTTTTTATGTTAAGCAAAAAATTTTCTAAGAGAAAGCAAAAATTCTTCTACTCAATTTCTAAACAAGTTTTCAAATTTGAAACAAATGAATGCATGTGTAGTGTTTTCTTCCACCTTTTTAATTTTAACATCTATTACTGGTCTCTTACGTCTTTTCAGGCTTCTCTAGGAGATAATAACTATCAGTAACACTAACATTAAATAATTAATAAAATCCAACCTACGCAAGTGAATACCTCTCAATAAAACTTGTAACCAAATTGAGGTTAAAAAATTATCTTAGTTCAGTAATTAAATCAGAATAAATTAAAGAAATGAATTTTCCAATTAGCGAAAGAAAATCTTATTCAGGGCTCTTTAACTTCGGAGCCTTGTCCCTTAAGTTTGAATTAAGTTTGAGAATTAAGTTTGAAGCTCAAGCACAACAACATCCTACCAGTCTCTAATCAGGCTTCAATGGTCAGTCATTTCTTCACAGCTAAGTCCTACCCTAAATCTAGCAGGAAGGCCTGACTCCAACTTTCCATCAAAAAGAGATAAGAATAATCAGAAATGTGAAAGGACATCACTCAGTCCAAAGACTGTTATTCATTCCAAAGAGAAAACTATCACTTAGGTTTCTCTGGCCTATCAAAAAAATCTAAAATAGTACCTTAATGAAGTTTGCCTCAGAGGTTTTTTCCAAAATCTCAATTCCTAGTTGCTCCTAGCTAGAAGATTACGGGAATCATTCATCCCGATAAGCTATCACTCAAGCTTATTTAGATCTGAACTAAATTTCCAGTCTAACTATGGTCATCACTCACACCAAAGGAATTTCTTCCTTGCTCTAACCACCATTTAGGTTAGTCCCTCAAGAATGCCTAATAAAAAACTTTAAAAATCTACAGCCATCATTCAGGCCCCAGAGAACTTAATTCTTCGTCATTCGGTTAGCACTCAAACCGATCCCTAAAAGATAGGAAAGTTAAAAAAAAAAAAAGATTTCCAAGCGAGGCAATGATCTAGACCAACGACAGGAGGATTCTAACAGCCAAGATTCCTTCCCAAATCCCGCACAATACAATGGCTCCTTTCACTTATATATTCTCGAGTGACCATATCTTTCTTATGCTTTTTTCTTATTTTCGCTCAAAAGGAATCGCAAAAAATCGTTTGAAAAGTTTTTGTAACCATCCTTATCCTCTGGAATTTTCCATCGCATACTAGAAAAGCTATAAAAAAAACTTAAACGTATAACGTTAAGGAACTAGAAAAAACAAGAAGTAAACACAACGAAGCATATATACAATTACAAGAATAAGATTTAAAATAATATTTTATCCTATCAACACACACACATATATATATATATATGAATATAATTAGTAATTATAATATAGAATATATACGTCTGGCCAGACTTACCTTTTTAAACATCTAACTGCATAATGTTAATTCACTATTAATTTAATATTAATATACACAGTAAGGGCGAAGACTCGTCCTTACATAGCACTAAATAAAAACTTAAAAAAAAAGAAAAAAATATTCCCCATTCTGTTCTTTTGTCTCACACTGTTTTTTCACTGGAAATCTTCAATTTTTTCACTTAATACACTATGTACGTCACCACTGATTTCATGGCTTCTATGAGCTGGTCCATTGTCTCTAACAGTTATTATTTACCACTCCACTTGTTCACGGTTTTAGTAAGCTGGACTGCCTGTTCTTCGTGGAAAAGTTCTCGTTCTGTCACAACTGCGCCATTAGTCTTATTATTATTATTATTATTATTATTATTATTATTATTATTATTATTATTATTATTATTATTATTATTATTATTATTAGAAGGATAATTTCGTGACCGCTGAATCCATCGTTATATTTTCTCCATCACCTCCAGAAATTTACCGGGCGTTGGAGGAATATCTGGAAATTCAATATCCTCAGCAAAAAGAGAGAGTACATCTTCATTACTGTTACCGTCATGATGCACATGACCTGTAGAACTAGATGGTCCAGGATTGGATATGTCTACCTCGTTGTCCAATCTCGCCCTTTTAAGGGCTCTTAACTCCTGTAATGTACAGAACCTGGGATCTTTATTTACTTGGTTTTTCCCAAGTTCCTTCTTAGAATGGTATCCCTCCGACTTACTTTCGTCGAGTCGAAACAGCAATTCAAGTTCAAACAAATCTTTTGAACTCGGTCTGCAAGAAGTGAATACATTTATCTTCTTAGGAATTGACTTCTTTGGGAATGGCTTTTTAAACTTAGTAGCCATGTCTAGGAATCTTTTTAACCTCTGATCGCAGCGGTGTTTAATTTTAAAGTAAAATTCTCTAAGTGATCTAAACGAATATAAGCAAGAGCATCCCCCAAAAATTATAACTCTCTTCTTTTTCTTCTTCTTTCCCAGTTACTTTCTCTTACCGCGGTGATCCTAGCAGATATCTGCTACCTCCGTAACAGAAAAATCTCAGGGTTGCCAGTGTATACAAACACAAATAAACAACACCCTGTAACTCTCTCAAATCATATAGAACGCAGTAGTAATTTATACTCTGATATACACCACAATATTTATACTATAGTTGTGCTGAAGCGGCCTCCACGTTATCTATAATTAATAAATAAATTAAACCAAAAATCAAAATTTTACATATTTTCCCATATCAGCTAATATATCACGAGTTACCCCCCTCGGAACATAATGATCTTGGTATCATGGAATCTACAGGTATATACCTTCATATTTATATTATCATCTTGTTGAAGCGGCTTTCAGTTCATCACTAATTAATTAATCAATTAAAACGAAAAGTCTAAATTTTACATATTTTCCCATATCAGCTCATATATCACGAGCTACCCCCATCGGAACATAATGATCTTCCTATCATGTAATCAACAGATATATACCTTTATATCAATATTATCACCTTGTTGAAGCGGTTTTCAGTTTATCACTAATTAATTAATAAATTAAAACGAAAAGTCAAAATTTTACATATTTTCCCATATCCGCTCATATATCACGAGTTACCCCCCTCGGAACACAATGATCCTGGTATCATGTAATCTACAGATACATATCTTTATATCCATATTATCGTCTTGTTGAAGCGGCTTGGAGATTATCACTAATTAATTACTCAATTAAAACAAAAAGGCTAAATTTTACATATTTTCCAATATCAGCTCATATATCACGAGTTACCCCCCTCGGAACATAAAGATCTTGGTATCATGTAATCTACAGATATATACCTTTATATCTATATTATCGTCTTGTTGAAGCGGCTTTCAGTTTATCACTAATTAATTAATAAATTAAAACGAAAAGTCTAAATTTTACATATTTTCCCATATCAGCCCATATATCACGAGTTACCCCGATCGGAACAGTATGATCTTGGTATCATGCAATCTACAGATATATACCTTCATATCTATATTATCGTCTTGTTGAAGTGGCTTTCAGTTTATCACTAATTAATTAATCAATTAAAGCGAAAAGTCAAAATTTTACATATTTTCCCATATCAGCTCATATATCACGAGTTATCCCCATCGGAACATAATGATCTTCCTATCATGTAATCTACAGATATATGCCTTTATATCTGTATTATCAACTTGTTGAAGCGGCTTTCAGTTTATCACTAATTAATTAATCAAATAAAACGAAAAGTCAAAATTTTACATATTTTCCCATATCAGCCCATATATCACGAGTTACCCCCCTCGGAACAGTATGATCTTGGTATCATGCAATCTACAGATATATACCTTCATATCTATATTATCGTCTTGTTGATGTGGCTTTCAGTTTATCACTAATTAATTACTCAATTAAAACGAAAAGTCAAACTCATACATATTTCCCATATCAACTCATATATCACGAGTTACCCTCCCGGAACATAATGATCTTGGTATCATGTAATCTACCGATATTTACCTTCATATGTGTATTATCATCTTTTTGAAGCGGCTTTCAGTTTATCACTATTGATTAATCAATTAAAACGAAAAGTCTAAATTTTACGTATTTTCCCAAATCAGCTCATATATCACGAGTTACCCCCCTCGGAACATAATGATCTTGGTATCATACAATTTACAGATATATACCTTCATATCTATATTATCGTCTTGTTGAAGTGATTTTTAGTTTATCACTAATTAATTAATCAATTAAAACGAAAAGTCAAAATTTTACATATTTTTCCATATCAGCTCATATATCACAAGTTACCCCGCTCGGAACATAATCATTTTGGTATCATGTAATCTACAGATATATACCTTTATATCTATATTATGGTCTTGTGAAGCGGTTTTCAGTTTATCACTAATTAATTAATCAATTAAAAAGAAAAGTCTAAATTTTTCGTATTTTCCCAAATCAGCTCATATATCACGAGTTACAACCCTCGGAACATAAGGATCTTGGTATCATGCTCTTTACAGATATATACCTTCATATCCATATTATCGTCTTGTTGGAGTGGCTTTCAGTTTATCACTAATTAATTAATCAATTAAAACGAAAAGTCAAAATTTTACATACTTTCCCAAATCAGCTCATATATCACGAGTTACCCCCCTCGGAACACAATGATCTTGGTATCATGTAATCTACAGATATATATCTTTATATCTATATTAACATTATGTTGAAGCGGCTTTCAGTTTATCACTAATTAATTAATCAATTAAAACGAAAAGTCTAAATTTTACGTATTTTCCCAAATCACCTCATATATCACGAGTTACTCCCATCGGAACATAACGATCCTGGTATCATGTAATCTAAAGATATATACCTTCATATCTATATTATCGTCTTGTTGAAGCGGCTTTCAGTTTATCACTAATTAATTAATCAATTGAAACGAAAATCAAAATTTTACATATTTTCCCATATCAGCTCATATATCACGAGTTACCCCCCTCAGAACATAATGATCTTGGTATCATGGAATCCACAGATTCATACCTTCATATTTCTATTATCATCTTGTTGAAGCGGCTTTCAGTTTATCACTAATTAATTAATCAATTAAAACGAAAAGTCAAAATTTTACATATTTTCCCATATCAGGTCATATATCACGATTTGCCCCCCTCGGAACATAATAATCTCCCTATCATGTAATATACAGATATATATCTTTATATCAATATTATCATCTCGTTGAAGCTGCTTTCAGTTTATCACTAATTAATTAATCAATTAAAACAAAAAGTCTAAACTTTACATATTTTCCCATATCAGGTCATATATCACGAGTTACCCCCCTCGGTACATAATGATCCTCCCTATCATCTAATGTACAGATATATACCTTAATATCTATATTATCGTCTTGTTGAAGCGGTTTTCACTTTATCACTAATTAATTAATAAATTAAAACGAAAATCAAAATTTTACATACTTTCAAAAGCAGCTCAAAATTAACGAGTTACCCCCTCGGAACGCAATGATCTTTTTATCATGTAATCTACAGATATATATCTTTATATCTATATTAAAGTCTTGTTGAAGCGGCTTTCAGTTTATCACTAATTAATTACTCAATTAAAACGAAAAGTCAAAATTTTACATATCTTCCCATATCAGCTCATATATCACAAGTTACCCCTTTTGGAGCAGAATGATCTTGCTATCATGGAATCTATAGATATAGAATTTCATATTTATATTATCGCCTTGTTGAAGCGGTTTTCAGTTTATCACTAATTAATTAATCAATTAAAGCGAAAAGTCAAAATTTTACATATTTTCCCAGATCAGCTCATATATCACGAGTTATCCCCATAGGAACATAACGATCATCCTATCATGTAATCTACAGATATATACCTTTATATCTATATTATCACCTTGTTGAAGCGGCTTTCAGTTTATCACTAATTAATTAATCAATTAAAACGAAAAGTCTAAATTTTACATATTTTCCCATATCAGCTCATATATCACGAGTTACCCCCCTCAAAACAGTATGATCTTGGTATCATGTAATCTACAGATACGTACCTTCATATCTGTATTATCGTCTTGTTGAAGCGGCTTTCAGTTTATCACTAATTAATTAATCAATTCAAACGAAAATCAAAATTTTACATACTTTCCCAAATCAGCTCATATATCACGAATTACCCCCATCGGAACACAATGATCTTGTTATTATGTAGTCTACAGATATATATCTTTATATCTATATTATCGTCTTGTTGAAGCGGCTTTCAGTTTATCACTAATTAATTAATCAATTAAAACGAAAAGTCAAAATTTTACGTATTTTCCCAAATCAGCTGATATATCACAAGCTACCCCCTCGGAACATAATGATCTTTGTATCATGCAATCTATAGATATATACCTTCATATCTATATTATCGTCTTGTTGAAGCGGCTTTCAGTTTATCACTAACTAATTATTCAATTAAAACGAAAAGTCAAAATTTTACGTATTTTCCCAAATCAGCTGATATATCACGAGCTACCCCCCTCGGAACATAATGATCTTGGTATCATGCAATCTGCAGATATATACCTTCATATCTATCTTATCGTCTTGTTGAAGCGGCGTTCAGTTTATCACTAATTAATTAATCAATTTAAACGAAAAGTCAAAATTTTACATATTTTCCCAAATCAGCTGATATATCACAAGTAACCCCCCTCGGAACGCAATGATCTTGGTATTATGTAATCTACAAATATATATCGTTATATCTATATTATCGTCTTGTTAAAGCGGTCTCCACGTTATCAATAATTAATTAATAAATTAAAACAAAAATCAAAATTTTACATATTTATCCATATCAGCTCATATATCACGACTTACCCCCTTCGGAACTGTATGATCTTGGTATAATATAATCTACAGATATATACCTTCATATCTGTATTTACGTCTTGTTGAGGCGGCTTTCAGTTTATCACCAAGTAATTAATCAATTAAAACGAAAAGTCAAAATTTTACATATCTTCCCAAATCAGCTCATATATCACGAGTTACCCCCCTCGGAACAGAATGATCTTGGTATGATGGAATCTATAGATGTATAACTTTATATTTATATTATCGTCTTGTTGAAGCGGCTTTCAGTTTATCATTAATTAATTACTCAATTGAAACGAAATGTCAAAATTTTACATATTTTCCCAAATCAGCTCATATATCAAGTGTTACAACCCTCGGAACAGCATGATCTTGGTATCATGTAATCTACAGATATATACCCACATATCTATATTGTAGTCTTGCTGAAGCGGCTTGCAGATTATCACTAATTAATTACTCAATTAAAACAAAAAGTCTAAATTTTACATATTTTCCAATATCAGCTCATATATCACAAGTTACCCCCCTCGGAACATAAAGATCTTGGTATCATGTAATCTACAGATACATACCTTTATATCTATATTATCGTCTTGTTGAAGCGGCTTTCAGTTTATCACTAATTAATTAATAAATTAAAACGAAAAGTCTAAATTTTACATATTTTCCAATATCAGCTCAAAATTCACGAGTTACCTTCCTCGGAACGCAATGATCTTTTTATCATGTAATCTACAGATATATATCTTTATATCTGTACTATAGTCTTGTTGAAGCGGCTTTCAGTTTATCACTAATTAATTACTCAATTAAAACGAAAAGTCAAAATTTTACATATCTTCCCATATCAGCTCATATATCACAAGTTACCCCCTTTGGAGCAGAATGATCTTGGTATCATGGAATCTATAGATATAGAATTTCATATTTATATTATCGCCTTGTTGAAGCGGTTTTCAGTTTATCACTAATTAATTAAACAATTAAAAAGAAAAGTCAAAATTTTACAAATTTTCCATATCAGCTAATATATGACGAGTTACCCCCTTCCGAAGAGTATGATCTTGGTATCATGCAATCTACAGATATATACCTTCATATCTATATTATCGTCTTGTTGAAGTGGCTTTCAGTTTATCACTAATTAATTAATCAATTAAAGCGAAAAGTCAAAATTTTACATATTTTCCCAAATCAGCTGATATATCACGAGCTACCCCCTCGGAACATAATGATCTTAGTATCATGCAATCTACAGATTTATACCTTCATATCTGTATTATCGTCTTGTTGGGGCGGCTTTCAGTTTATCACTAATTGATTAATGAATTAAAACGAAAAGTCTAAATTTTACGTATTTTCCCAAATCAGCTCATATATCACGAGTTACCCCCCTCAAAACAGTATGATCTTGGTATCATGCAATTTACAGATATATACCTTCATATCTATATTATCGTCTTGTTGAAGTGACTTTCAGTTTATCACTAATTAATTAATCAATTAAAACGAAAAGTCAAAATTTTACATATTTTTCCATATCAGCTCATATATCACAAGTTACCCCCGTGGAACATAATGATCTTCCTATCATGTAATCTACAGATATATACCTTTATATCTATATTATGGTCTTGTGAAGCGGCTTTCAGTTTATCACTAATTAATTAATCAATTAAAACGAAAAGTCTAAATTTTTCGTATTTTCCCAAATCAGCTCATACGGTGTATATCACGAGTTACAACCCTCGGAACATAAGGATCTTGGTATCATGCTATTTACAGATATATACATTCATATCCATATTATCGTCTTGTTGGAGTGGCTTTCAGTTTATCACTAATTAATTAATCAATTAAAACGAAAGTCAAAATTTTACATACTTTCCCAAATCAGCTCATATATCACGAGTTACCCCCCTCGGAACACAATGATCTTGGTATCATGTAATCTACAGGTTCATATCTTTATATCTATATTAACATTATGTTGGAGCGGCTTTCAGTTTATCACTAATTAATTAATCAATTAAAACAAAAAGTCTAAATTTTACGTATTCTCCCAAATCAGCTCATATATCACGAGTTACTCCCCTCGGAACATAACGATCCTGGTATCATGTAATCTACAGATATATACCTTCATATCTATATTATCGTCTTGTTGAAGCGGCTTTCAGTTTATCACTAATTAATTAATCAATTGAAACGAAAATCAAAATTTTACATATTTTCCCATATCAGCTCATATATCACGAGTTACCCCCCTCGGAACATAATGATCTTGGTATCATGGAATCTACAGATACATACCTTCATATTCATATTATCATCTTGTTGAAGCGGCTTTCAGTTTATCAGTAATTAATTAATCAATTAAAACGAAAACTCTAAATTTTACATATTTTCCCATATCAGGTCATATATCACGATTTGCCCCCCTCGGAACATAATGATCTCCCTATCATGTAATATACAGATATATATCTTTATATCAATATTATCATCTCGTTGAAGCGGCTTTCAGTTTATCACTAATTAATTAATCAATTAAAACAAAAAGTCTAAACTTTACATATTTTCCCATATCAGGTCATATATCACGAGTTACCCCCCTCGGTACATAATGATCCTCCCTATCATTTAATGTACAGATATATACCTTAATATCTATATTATTGTCTTGTTGAAGCGGTTTTCACTTTATCACTAATTAATTAATAAATTAAAACGAAAATTAAAATTTTACATACTTTCAAAAGCAGCTCATAATTCACGAGTTGCCCCCTCGGAACGCAATGATCTTTTTATCATGTAATCTACAGATATATATCTTTATATTTATATTATAGTCTTGTTGAAGCGGCTTTCAGTTTATCACTAATTAATTACTCAATTAAAACGAAAAGTCAAAATTTTACATATCTTCCCATATCAGCTCATATATCACAAGTTACCCCTTTTGGAGCAGAATTATCTTGGTATCATGGAATCTACAGATGTAGAATTTCATATTTATATTATCGCCTTGTTGAAGCGGTTTTCAGTTTATCACTAATTAATTAAACAATTAAAAAGAAAAGTCAAAATTTTACATATTTTCCATATCAGCTAATATATGACGAGTTACCCCCCTCGGAACAGTATGATCTTGGTATCATGCAATCTACAGATATATACCTTCATATCTATATTATCGTCTTGTTGAAGTGGCTTTCAGTTTATCACTAATTAATTAATCAATTAAAGCGAAAAGTCAAATTTTTACATATTTCCCCATATCAGCTCATATATCACGAGTTATCCCCATCGGAACATAATGATCTTCCTATCATGTAATCTACAGATATATACCTTTATATCTATATTATCACCTTGTTGAAGCGGCTTTCAGTTTATCACTAATTAATTAATCAATTAAAACGAAAAGTCTAAATTTTACATATTTTCCCATATCAGCTCATATATCACGAGTTACCCCCTTTGGAACTGTATGATCTTGGTATAATGTAATCTACAGATACGTACCTTCATATCTGTATTATCGTCTTGTTGAAGCGGCTTTCAGTTTATCACTAATTAATTAATCAATTCAAACGAAAATCAAAATTTTACATACTTTCCAAAATCAGCTCATATATCACGAATTACCCCCATCGGAACACAATGATCTTGTTATTATGTAGTCTACAGATATATATCTTCATATCTATATTATCGTCTTGTTGAAGCGGCTTTCAGTTTATCACTAATTAATTAATAAATTAAAACGAAAAGTCAAAATTTTACGTATTTTCACAAATCAGCTGATATATCACAAGCTACCCCCTCGGAACATAATGATCTTAGTATCATGCAATCTATAGATATATACCTTCATATCTATATTATCGTCTTGTTGAAGCGGCTTTCAGTTTATCACTAACTAATTAATCAATTAGAACGAAACGTCAAAATTATACGTATTTTCCCAAATCAGCTTATATATCACGAGCTACCCCCCTCGGAACATAATGATCCTGGTATCATGCAATCTGCAGATATATACCTTCATATCTATATTATCGTCTTGTTGAAGCGGCTTTCAGTTTATCACTAATTAATTAATCAATTTAAACGAAAAGTCAAAATTTTACATATTTTCCCAAATCAGCTGATATATCACAAGTTACCCCTCGGAACGCAATGATCTTGGTATTATGTAATCTACAAATATATATCATTATATCTATATTATCGTCTTGTTAAAGCGGTCTCCACGTTATCCATAATTAATTAATAAATTAAAACAAAAATCCAAATTTTACATATTTTCCCATATCAGCTCATATATCACAAGTTACCCCCTTCGGAACTGTATGATCTTGGTATAATACAATCTACAGATATATACCTTCATATCTGTATTTACGTCTTGTTGAGGCGGCTTTCAGTTTATCACCAAGTAATTAATCAATTAAAACGAAAAGTCAAAATTTTACATATCTTCCCAAATCAGCTCATATATCACAAGTTACCCCCCTCGGAACAGAATGATCTTGGTATGATGGAATCCATAGATACATAACTTTATATTTATATTATCGTCTTGTTGAAGCGGCTTTCAGTTTATCATTAATTAATTACTCAATTGAAACGAAAAGTCAAAATTTTACATATTTTCCCATATCAGCTCATATATCGAGTGTTACAACCCTCGGAACAGCATGATCTTGGTATCATGTAATCTACAGATATATACCCACATATCTATATTGTAGTCTTGTTGTAGCGGCTTGCAGATTATCACTAATTAATTACTCAATTAAAACAAAAAATCAAAATTTTACATATTTTCCAATATCAGCTCATATATCACGAGTTACCCCCCTCGGAACATAAAGATCTTGGTATCATGTAATCTACAGATACATAGCTTTATATCTATATTATCTTCTTGTTGAAGCGGCTTTCAGTTTATCACTAATTAATTAATAAATTAAAACGAAAAGTCTAAATTTTACATATTTTCCAATATCAGCTCAAAATTCACGAGTTACCCCCCTCGGAACGCAATGATCTTTTTGTCATGTAATCTACAGATATATATCTTTATATCTATACTATAGTTTTGTTGAAGCCGCTTTCAGTTTATCACTGATTAATTACTCAATTAAAACGAAAAATCAAAATTTTACATATTTTCCCATATCAGCTCATATATCACAAGTTACCCCCTTTGGAGCAGAATGATCTTGGTATCATGAAATCTATAGATATAGAATTTCATATTTATATTATCGCCTTGTTGAAGCGGTTTTCAGTTTATCACTAATTAATTAAACAATTAAAAAGAAAAGTCAAAATTTTACATATTTTCCCATATCAGCTAATATATGACGAGTTACCCCCCTCGGAACAGTATGATCTTCGTATCATGCAATCTACAGATATATACCTTCATATCTATATTATCGTCTTGTTGAAGTGGCTTTCAGTTTATCACTAATTAATTAATCAATTAAAGCGAAAAGTCAAAATTTTACATATTTTCCCATATCAGCTCATATATCACGAGTTATCCCCATCGGAACATAATGATCTTCCTATCATGTAATTTACAGATATATACCTTTATATCTATACTATCACCTTGTTGAAGCGGCTTTCAGTTTATCACTAATTAATTAATTAATTAAAACGAAAAGTCTAAATTTTACATATTTTCCCATATCAGCTCATATATCACGAGTTACCCCCCTCAAAACAGTATGATCTTGGTATCATGCAATCTACAGATACGTACCTTCATATCTGTATTATAGTTTTGTTGAAGCGGCTTTCAGTTTATCACTAATTAATTAATCAATTCAAACGAAAATCAAAATTTTACATACTTTCCCAAATCAGCTCATATATCGCGAATTACCCCCCTCGGAACAGTATGATCTTGGTATTATGTAGTCTACAGATATATATCTTTATATCTATATTATCGTCTTGTTGAAGCGGCTTTCAGTTTATCACTAATTAATTAATCAATTAAAACGAAAAGTCAAAATTTTACGTATTTTCCCAAATCAGCTGATATATCACGAGCTACCCCCTCGGAACATAATGATCTTAGTATCATGCAATCTACAGACATATACCTTCATATCTGTATTATCGTCTTGTTGAAGCGGCTTTCAGTTTATCACTAATTAATTAATCAATTAAAACGAAAAGTCAAAATTTTACGTATTTTCCCAAATCAGCTGATATATCACGAGCTACCCCCTCGGAACATAATGATCTTGGTATCATGCAATCTGCAGATGTATACCTTCATATCTATATTATCGTCTTGTTGAAGCGGCTTTCAGTTTATCACTAATTAATTAATCAATTTAAACGAAAAGACAAAATTTTACATATTTTCCCAAATCAGCTGACATATCACTAGTTACCCAACTCGGAACGAAATGATCTTGGTATTATGTAATCTACAAATATATATCTTTATATCTATATTATCGTGTTGTTAAAGCGGCCTCCACGTTATCAATAATTAATTAATAATAAACTAAAACAAAAATCAAAATTTTACATATTTTCCCATATCAGCTCATATATCACGAGTTACCCCCTTCGGAACTGTTTGATCTTGGTATAATGTAATCTACAGATATATACCTTCATATCTGTATTATCGTCTTGTTGAGGCGGCTTTCAGTTTATCACCAAGTAATTAATCAATTAAAACGAAAAGTCAAAATTTTACATATCTTCCCAAATCAGCTCATATATCACGAGTTACCCCCCTCGGAACAGAATGATCTTAGTATGATGGAATCTATAGATACATAACTTCATATTTATATTATCGTCTTGTTGAAGCGGCTTTCAGTTTATCATTAATTAATTACTCAATTAAAACGAAAAGTCAAAATTTTACATATCTTCCCATATCAGCTCATATATCAAGTGTTACAACCCTCGGAACACCATGATCTTGGTATCATGTAATCTACAGATACATATCTTTATATCCATATTATCGTCTTCTTGAAGCGGCTTTCAGTTTATCACTAATTAATTAATCAATTTAAACGAAAAGTCAAAATTTTACATATTTTCCCAAATCAGCTGATATATCACAAGTTACCCCCTCGTAACGCAATGATCTTGGTACTATGTAATCTACAAATATATGTCTTTATATCTATATTATCGCCTTGTTAAAGCGGTCTCCACGTTATCAATAATTAACTAATAAATTAAAACAAAAATCAAAATTTTACATATTTTCCCATATCAGCTCATATATCACGAGTTACCCCCTTTGGAACTGTATGATCTTGGTATAATGTAATCTACAGATATATACCTTCATATCTGTATTATCGTCTTGTTGAGGCGGCTTTCAGTTTATCACCAAGTAATTAATCAATTAAAACGAAAAGTCAAAATTTTACATATCTTCTCTAATCAGCTGATATATCACGAGTTACCCCCCTCGGAACAGAATGATCTTGGTATGATGGAATCTATAGATACATAACTTCATATTTATATTATCGTCTTGTTGAAGCGGCTTTCAGTTTATCATTAATTAATTACTCAATTAAAACGAAAAGTCAAAATTTTACATATCTTCCCATATCAGCTCATATATCAGTGTTACAACCCTCGGAACAGCATGATCTTGGTATTATGTAATCTACAAATATATATATACCTACATATCTATATTGTAGTCTTGTTGAAGCGGCTTTCAGTTTATCACTAATTAATTAATCAACTAAAACGAAAAGTCAAAATTTTACATATTTTCTCATATCAGCTCATATATCACGAGTTACCCCCTCGGAACATAATGATCTTGGTATCATGAAATCTACAGATATATACCTTCATATTTATATTATCGTCTTGTTGAAGCGGCTTTCAGATTATCACTAATTAATTAATCAATTAAAACGAAAATCAATATTTTACATATTTTCCCATATCAGCTCACATATCACGAGTTACCACCCTCGGAACATAATGATCTTGGTATCATGTAATCTACAGATACATACCTTCATATCTATATTATCGTCTTGCTAAAGCGGTGTCCACGTTATCAATAATTAATTAATAAATTAAAACAAGAATCAAAATTTTACATATTTTCCCATATCAGCTCATATATCACGAGTTACCCCCTTCGGAACTGTATGATCTTGGTATAATGTAATCTACAGATATATACGTTCATATCTGTATTATCGTCTTTTTGAGGCGGTTTTCAGTTTATCACCAAGTAATTAATCAATTAAAACGAAAAGTCAAAATTTTAAATATCTTCCCAAATCAGCTCATATATCACGAGTTACCCCCCTCGGAACAGAATGATCTTGGTATGATGGAATCTATAGATACATAACTTTATATTTATATTATCGTCTTGTTGAAGCGGCTTTCAGTTTATCACTAATTAATTAATCAATTCAAACGAAAATCAAAATTTTACATATTTTCCCAAATCAGCTGATATATCACGAGCTTTCCCCCTAGGAACATAATGATCTTGGTATCATGCAATCTACAGATATATACCTTCATATCTATATTATCGTCTTGTTGGGGCGGCTTTCAGTTTATCACCAAATAATTAATCAATTAAAACGAAAAGTCAAAATTTTACATATCATCCCAAATCAGCTCATTTACCACGAGTTACCCCCCTCGGAACAGAATGATCTTGGTATCATGGAATCTACAGATATATACCTTCATATTTGTATTATCACCTTGTTGTAGCGATTTTCAGTTTATCACCAAGTAATTAATCAATTAAAACGAAAAGTCTAAATATTACATATTTTTCCATATCAGCTCATATATCACGAGTTATCCCCCTCGGAACAGTATGATCTTAGTACCATGTAATCTACAGATATATACCGTCATATCTGTATTATCGTGTTGTTGAAGCAGCTTTCAGTTTATCAGTAATTAATTAATAAATAAAAACGAAAATCAAAATTTTACATACTTTCTCAAAGCAGCTCATATATCACAAATTACCCCCCTCGGAACGCAATGATCTTGGTATCATGTAATCTAGAAATTCATATCTTTATATCTATATTATCGCCTTGTTGAAGCGGCTTTCAGTTTATCACTAATTAATTACTCAATTAAAACGAAAAGTCAAAATTTTACATATCTTCCCATATCAACTCATATATCACGAGTTACCCCCCTCGGAACAGCATGATCTTGGTATCATGTAATCTACAGATATATACCTACATGTTTATATTATCGTCTTGTTGAAGCGGCTTTCAGTTTATCACTAATTAAATAATCAATTGAAACGAAAAGTCAAAATTTTACATATTTTCCCATATCAGCTCATATATCACGAGTTATCCCCCTCGGAACATAATGATCTTGATACCATAAAATCTACAGATATATACCTTCATATTTATGTTATCATCTTGTTGAAGCGGTTTTCAGTTTATCACTAATTAAATAATCAATTAAAACGAAAAGTAAAAATTTTACATATTTTCCCATATCTATATTATAAATGTGGTGGTGTATATTAGAGTATAAATTACTACCGCGTTTTTTTTTTTTTTGATTGGAGAGATTTACAGGGTATTGTTTAATTTTCTTTGAATACACTGGCAACCCTGATATTTTTCTCTTGCGGAGGTAGCAGCTATCTGCTAGGATCACCGCGGTCTTTCTCTTCTAATTGAACGGTAGTTTTATTTTGGGGCCATGTGTCCTCCTTCCCACCAGAATTGATTTAATCAATCCAGAAATCACGTGGAACGTTTGACGAATGGTATGACCATAAAAATTACCATTAACAGTTATACAGCCATTCGTTCTTGCCGAGCCTGGCGCTAAAAGAATTTCTATGGAACTCTTTTCTAATTTTACGCCCGCTTCTACCCATTTTTCCGCGGTTTTCTAGCTTATGCAAGATATAGAACTACAAACGTATAGATACATTACGTCATTTGTTGACAATACCGTACATTTTACTGAAGGTTTCTTTTTAAATGTTTTGCTTGCTTTTTTCCTCTTCCCTGCTGGACGAGAAATATTCAGTTTTTTTTCAACGGTATTTACATTGTAAATTTTTACTTGTGTACCTCGTGTTTCTACTCTAGGGCTCTTGTTCGCCGAACTCACCCCTCCTTCTTCAGGGTTACTGACCTGAGGAACCCCTCTCGTTCTATGGTCGTTCGCTCTTCGGTCTCCTGCCTTAGAAGCATATGCTTTTTTTGCTTTTTCCTCTCGTTCCGTTAGGCTGACCTAGTGAAGTGACAATTCTCCCTTCGGAAATTTTTCTCCCACTTTCTTTTTTATATGGTCACAAATATTTTCCCTCCGCTCTCGGCTCTTGTTTATTTGCAAACATACCCGTGAATTATTTTTACCTTTTCTAAATCGCTTACGTTAGTAACTGTATGTTGATCTGTTTTCATCTTCTGACAGATCTGGTCTATGAGAATTTCCACCCACCATCTTTCAAGTGTGCCAACCTTTAGATTCGTATCTGCGGCACAGGTGAGTGGAATATTCAAATCTCCCAAAACGTAGAATTTATGCTTAATCTTTCAAGACTTTATACAAAAAACTGGAGTTATAACTGCTACACTCTTTGTATGGCCACTAGCTAGCGAAATTTCAAATTCTTTCTCTTCGTAATGAGCACCGTTTTCCTTCCATTCGTTCGCTATCTTATTATTACATAAACTAATGCAAGAACCTCTGTCTAAATACATATAATGTTTCCTCCTGTAAAAAAATCCTAATAAATAAGGATCAACCTTTTCCCTATTTATTCTCTTTCTGTCTAAAACTGAGGCTGATACGTTTTCGCTTTTGGCTGTCTTTCTTTCCCTACCTAAACATAGCTTTTATGATCGTATTTCTTGCAAGCATAGCATTGCACTCTTTTTTTCCACCTTTTGACTATTTTGACGTATATTTCTCTCATTACCCGACCTATTTACCTTAGCCGGATCTAAGGCAGAAATTGCTATCTGAGCCGCGTCTGAATTTTTTATTGTTTCTCTAGTGGCGATGGCTGCAATAGCATGAGAATAATCTGAGTTTTTAATGCTCGCTTGCTGCATGTAGTTATATTCCTGCCTAAATTGCCCAATAAATAGTTATATTGCCTAAATTTTGGGTGGGACTTTGCTATTATTTTTGAGATCTGTTCTTTTTCCGTCGGTGGGTCTTTGAGTCTCAAAAAGAGGGTTGCCATACTTCTAATGAACCTTCCTACCGATTCATCCGGATTTTGAAGTTTATTTGATATCATACTTTCAATCTCCGAATTATAATTAAAACTGAAATGTTCCTGTAGAAAACTATGTTTGAATTCGTCGTAGTTCTCAAGCGGCATTCTGAACTTAAGCCAAGGCCCTGGTTCTTCCAGTAATGATTTAGGAAGTACCAAGTCCAAAATATCTTTCTCCGGCACGTTTTTCTATTTCGCCCATTCTTCGAGAAAATCGAGAAATTCAAAAGGACATTGATTCTTCTCACCGGAAAAGGTTGGTGTTGATAGATTAATATATATCACTTCCTCTGGCTTTCTACAATTACAAATTGTTTCATTTGTACCCTCCCTATTACTAGAACTTCTTAATTTCCTAATCTCTTCTAGTATATTGGCCACATTAGCCTTCTCACTTTCTTCTAACCCCAGAGCGCTCTTAAGCTCTTCTAAGCTTATTGTACTTGTCATGGTTACTTTCTTTACTCCGCCTGATCTTAATAACATAAATTTCTGCTATTGAACAAAATACTTGTTACTACTCGCTATTATGAGGTGGGTTGTTATCCTTCGTCTAATATTTAAAAATCACGCCACGAGCTGACAATTTATGTAGTGTTTCCTTCCATCTATCATTGGTCTCTTCTTACGTCTCTTAGGCTCCTGTAAGAGATAATAACTGTTAGAAACACTGACATAAATAATAATTAATAAAACCCAACCAACTCAGGTGAAGACCTCTCAATAAAGCTTGTAACCAGTTGAGGGTAAAGAACAAACTTTATTCCGGAATTAAATCAAAATAAATTAAAGAAATGAATTTTCCAATTAGCGAAAGAAAATCTTATTCAGGGCTCTTTAACTTCGGAGTCTTGTCCCTTAAGTTTGAAGCTCAAGCACAACAACATTCTATCAGTCTCTAATCAGACTTCACTGGTCAGTCATTTCTTCACAGCTAAGTCCTACCTAAATGTAGCAGGAAGGCCTGACTCCAACCTTCCGTCAAAATAAAATAAAATAAAAAAATAAAAATAAAAAATAAGAATAACCAGAAATCTCAAAGGACATCACTCAGTCCAAAGACGGCTGTTCATTCCAAAGAGAAAACCGTCACTTAGGTTTCTCTGGCCTATCAAAAAAAAAGTACCTTAATGAAGTTTGCCTCAGAGGCTTTTTTTAAAATCTCAATTCAAGGTTGCTCCTAGCTAGAAGATTACGGGAATCATTCATCCCGATAAGCTATCACTCAAGCTTATTTAGATCTGAACTAAATTTCCAGACTAAGTATGGTAATCACTCGAACACAAGGAATTTCTTCCTTGCTCTAACCACCATTTATGTTAGTCCCTGAAGAATGCCTAATAAAAAAAAATTAAAAAACTACAGCCTCATTCAGGCCCCAGAGAACTTAATTCTTCGTCATTCGGTTAGCACTCAAACCGATCCCTCAAAGATGGGAAAGTTTAAAAAAAAAGATTTCCAAGCGAGGCAATGACCTAGACCAACGACGGGAGGCTTCTAACAGCCAAGATTTCTTCCCAAATCTCGAACAATGCAATGGACCCCTTTACTTATATATCCTCGAGTGACCATATCTTTTTTTATGCTGTTTCTTATTTTCACTCAAAAGGATCCGCAAAAAATCGTTTGAAAAGATTTTGTAACCATCCTTATCCTCTGCAGTTTTCCATCGCATACTAGAAAAGCTAAAAAAAAAAAAAAAAAAAACTTGAACGTACAACGTTAAGCAACCAGAAAAAACAAGAAGTAAAGACAAGGAAGCATATATACAATTAAAAAAATAAGATTTAAAATAATATTTTATCCTATCAACACACACACACACACACATATATATATATATATATATATATATATATATATATATATATATATATATATATATATATATATATATATATATATATATATATATATAATTATTAATTATACTACAGAATATATACGTCTTGCCAAACTTACCTTTTTAAACATCTAAACTGCATAATTTTAATTCATTATTAATTTAATATTAATATAAACAGTAAGGGCGAAGACTCGTCCTTACAAATGAAATAATTCAACAAAACATGCTGTGTTAAGTTTCAATGAGTAATTAGAAAAGAGATGGAATAATTAAATTAAGAATGCAAAAATATCCAAAAAAAGAAAATGAAATTGGTATATTCACCGCTGCAAAGTTCGTTAAAAGAGATCTCTCTTTTTCGTCCTTTTGTATCCAAGAAAACGACTTTCTGGACTATTGTGACTACTTCTTCAAAACATGAATTTCTGTAGTATCGATGTTCTTACTTCTTTTTCTTCAACATATTGTCGTTGATATACTGCAATATATAATATGCTTCATCTTAAAAGATGTAAAAAACCAATATATGTCAATTAAAAACAATATACTTCAATGAAAAAATTGGTAAGCAATGAATAGAGTACTACATTCTAGATGTGTTTCGTAGACACAACTGACGACAACTGATAGCTGCAAGTAAGCAATTATCTTCATACCAACTCTTATTACCCAGCGACAGTGCCGATACCTACCACGAGGAATGTGAGCTATTCTGTAGTTGAGTTCTGAAAGTATCCAAGGACAGACTACCTGATGTATTGCTCCGCATAATTCTGTATTTAAGGTTAGTAAATATTTTTTATTCCATTGTATAAATGTAATGTTAGTGTTAACCATTGGCATATTCATATATCCCAGAACATTACAGAGGTTTGTCCTGCAAGCCAAAACGCCAGCACATATTCACTGTGTCTCACATTAGTTCTAATTGGGAAGCCATCACACACCTCTTTTCTATCCTTCTTAATTCTCAGTTCCCGTCGTTCTAGGCATAACAATCTTCGCAACGGAACGCGAAGCAAAGCGCTTCCGCTATCGATGCGGTCGGTAGCCCAAACTCATTACGTTTCCAAAGAGCCCGGGAACCACACGCACCCGCAGCGTACAGTTCTGCTGGCAGCCCTCGAGATCTTCGCCCGGAAATGGACCTGAGCGTTCCCATCGACGTTTTCACACAGACCGGAAACCACATGTATCTCCGACTCGGAACGCTTTCTGCTACTCGTTGTCTTGCGCAGGTCTTCTCAACAACCTAGAACCGGATCAATGTGCCACTTCATCCCGTTTAATCCTCCAACGTGCCTAAAACGTGCGCCTCTCATTTGCACGTGCTTGCCGACACTTCTGAAACGTAGTCCGCGCGTTCCCCCGTTATCAAGAATGTTTTCACCAATAACCCTACATACTGTGTTTTAGCTGTACGATCAAATAACAGCTTTCAGCATTGCTGCCATGACGGCCGATCCAATAATAATAATAATAATAAAATTAACATCGAAGACTCCCGACACGGCAATTAAAATAAAAAACAGAGTAATTCACTTGGTGGGATTCCAACCTGCAACCTCAGGGATAAAACTCCAAGTTCTAACCACTAGGCTATACTGTGGTTTGCAACTAACAACGGGTTTCCGCAAGAAGCGATTGAATGCGAATGAATGCGAAATTGAAAAAGCCTTTCTCATTCATTACTGAACAGACATAGCTACTCCTCTTTAGCTTCGAAATAAGTTCATTGATATTTTAAAATTAGCATCTTCGATTGCAAGATTGTATTCTAAAAATGAGTGACAATGACTTAACAGATGTGTCAATAAGTGATAGTAGGCCTACCCTAGTAGCAGACAACTTGCAAACCACATGCTGTAAGCTTGAAGTGCAAGTGGGCCAAGCTTGCATCCAGCTTGATTGGAAAAAGTGCATGTCGGAACCTGGATCAAAGTAAGGAAGTTACATGCGGGCAACCTTGTGTTCATTGTTCCATTCAAGCTTGACGCAAGCGTTTTAGAAGTAAAGTCAAGTCAATAGTCAATGAACAACCATTGATGCTATGACGCTCTGCGAAGGGTTTAAAGCGTCGTTTGCAAGTACAACAAAATTCAGATTGTATGAAAACATGCATTTCAAGTGCAAACGTAAAAAGCCCAAAGCGAAGCACGCGCCAACTGGCCGAAAGCTCTCTTGCTGCTAGGGTACTAATTTTCTACCACTAATTTCTATATAAAAAAAAAATTAAAAAATAAACAGTTGAGAGTTCCATAATTCTCATTTTTGTAAATGTTCCTGAGAAACCTTTTAGTTGTCGGTATTTGCTTCCACACATAATGTGAAAGAGAAAGGTGCGTGTGAATGTATAATTGTATTTGGTATTTGTGTGTATGTATGTTTGTTCAGACACAAATTCACAGAAGTTATTTTGACAGGGCAGGATGGTTGTGTCCAGTGCCTACCGTTCTTCAGAAGAATGTTATCCTTCCACTCAACGGAAGTGAGACGAATTGGAGGGAACGAAAATAATCTTGGGAAGAAAACAAATGTGAAAGAAAGCGAGAGAAAAACTATGGGTGTGGTAGGCTGGATTTGTTCATGTAATACTCAGAACAACAAGATCATTTTGTATAAAGTAAGTTGGTTTACAACAATGGTTGCTTTATAAGCTTACAACAACAGAAAGATTAAATTGTAGTAAAATTATTATCTAAAGATTCATAGATTACTTGTAGAAAATGACAGAATTTCAGAGTCCTAGAACGAATGATAAAGGGAGAGGCTCTGAATTCCTCTGCAACAATTAGTTGAATAAACAACGAACTAGTCAACAATTCGAAAATCTGTACGAGACAATTTTTGCGTATGTTCGTTATCATTAAACAAACTGACTGCGAAGAACATAATTCAGTATTCGTAGAAGTTATTAGTTATTTCTTGTGTACATTAATTTATATTGAAGAAATAGGGTGATGGCAACGCTATCTCTTATCACGTGGCTTTACACTATCCTTAAGTTTCTGATGGAATCTCTGTTTGCGTATTAACAATTTGGGTTTGTAATGAGGGCCTGCATATTGAGGAATTAATTTTTCGTAAACAAATGTAACTATACATTATCTGAATCGACTTAAAATGAAAGATAAACATGTATCCCAACTGCGCCGAACATAAACACTCATGGAAACAGAATTTTGTTTTTCTCCTTCTACGAGGTATGTTCCGAAAATATGTTAAATCATTTTTTCACACGGAAACTTCATTGTCGAACATAAGCACACCATGGCATCCAGGCGTAAAAGTGGATCTGAAAAGGTAGGGGACGCATGAAATCACGCCGTCCCCCTGCCTATCTTTGCTCATTGTACTTGATTAGAAAGTGGTGGACAATATATATACTTTGGAAATGGGACAACGGCGTCCTCCGTCACTTTTACCCCTGGTGGCATCACGAACTATACACCTTGCAATATTTTTCGTCATAGTCGCTACCAACATTGAGACATTTGTCGTAGCATACAATCAGTTTGAAGAAACCACTCTTGTAAAACTCGATGCCCTACAAATTGAAAAAAGCGAACATGCTCAGTTACACCAAGTCATGAGGATTCAAACCAGGTTGTCGAAAGCTTATACTTCCAACCTTCTTTCAAATCCTGGCATTGATCAAGAAATCTAAGAACATTATTTTTCCAATTTGTCATTCAGAAAACTCTTGTTTTCATGTCTTGCTTAAACAACACGTATGCGCACTATCAGGAGACATGTATACACGAAATTAATCGAAAATGGGAAATAAATTTTAGTATTAATTTTAAATTCCACAATGTTTTAAAAATTGTAGAGAAATAGAGTCGAAATTAATGATTACTAAAACATAAATATTCCACAAGGTATAGAATGTATCTGGACTTCAAGGTCAGACAACTTAATAGTCAAAAAAGAAAAGAAAGAAAGAAAAAGAAGAAACGAAAAATATTGCCTCATTAACTATCTGTTGTCTTGATAAAGTATCAGTTGCTTCTTGTCATAACTTGTGAGATTTTGCTGAAAGTTAATCAGAACCTTGCAAATTTTCTATATTTTGTTTTCTTATTGAAGACAGAACCTGTCGAGTGGAGACAGAAAATATTTTTTGAGTCGAGACATGATTCGAGACATTTTCAAGACAAGAGTCGAAACAGTCTTAAGTCTCGACTCGACTCGTCTCGTGTGGGTCCATAACTGTACGCATAAGGGAACTTAAGTATCCATTTTTGAGCTTTTTCTTTGGTTGAAATTTATATGCATACAGTTTTAGCATAGTAGATTTATTCTACTTTTTAGACTTCCTCTTGCATATATTTCTCTAATTGATTCAGAACGTGTAAAAATGTCTGAAAACAAAATTCTAAGATAAATAATCAGAGCTAAAAGAATTGAGAATGGTGAATTATCGAATCTTCATTATCTGGAAGTTCAAGACGGATAGAAAGCGGAAGCTGGATCCAGTTGGCTCTGAATAAGGGTCAATGTAAAACTTTTGTGAGTTCAGGTTTGAAGTCAATTAGTTTTGTTGTTTTCTCTAAGTAAAATCACAATCACGTTTTCCAAAGAAGCACAAAGAAACATAGAAAATAGAAATAACACTGCATCTGAACAAAGCACTATGTTTGTATTAAAATATTTCTCCAAACTAATTAAACTTTTGCCTTTAACAGATATGTCTCATGTAACCATAAATTTAGTTAGTTGGCGAACTGTTTATATCGTTATTTTAATAAAAACATTGTGCTTTTCTCAAACGTTCCGTGTAGTTTCTATTTTGAATTACCAAAGCAAAATGAACGTGCACCAGACAGATACTCCTATAATTGAAAATAAGTAGTGTAGAGTTGGCAAGTGTGGACGCGATTTCTGCGCTTGCCCTTAGGATTCTACACACACACCACTGCTTGTAGGCAAACAATAAGTTCAGAAAAGATAATGGACGTACTGCTATTGTAGTTGTGACTTGAATGACGCGAGAGGAAGTGGGAAAAAATCACTGGAGCTACTTATACTACAGGGTGTCCGATATACAATGCAACCCGGAGTTTGGGATAGTAGAACTTTTGAACCTGAAGCGATACCACATATAATCGTAATACCAAAATGAAGGTTTGTTCATGCATATATTTTTAAACTAGGAACCAACGATTGAAGTGCACTAGAAACCACACAGTGTTGCTAGATATAACCCAAAGTGTAAATCAATTTTCTTGGAAAACACATAAATTGACTCGTAACCCAGACGTATGAATATTCTGTCGTTAATTTTCAGTTTGTTTACTTGGAGTACCTTAGAGAGTATAGAGCAGAAAAACTATTCATTTCCACCGATAATTAATCGGATGAGATCTCTGTAATGGGGAACTAGGGAAATTGTAGTTTTCGTAAATTAACACTCTGAATTGACAACACTACTGATGTTTCAGTGCATCAAAAGGTGTGTTAAAGACATGTCTACATTATGCAATTCCTGAAAGCAATGAAAAAGAAACTTTTAAATTATCACGATAAAACTTTCACTGCACCTGGCAACACTGGTATTATGACTGAATTATCGGCTCCACAGCAGATGCTGGAAGTACCACCTCTCTTAATTCAAACACTGGTTCACACGTTTCATCATATTGGTAGCAACTTTACGAAGAATACAAGTGTTAATATTGTCAACGCCAGTGCAAATGTTTGTTTCCAGGTCTTGTATAGTTCGAGGATTGTTCTTGAATACTTCTTGCTTTAAGCAGCTCCATAGAAATGAATAACAGTGTTGCCGGGTGCATTTCCAAAGCTAGGAGAATGCTAATTTTTATCAAATGAAATGAAAGGGAATACTGTTCCTCCTAATTCGAGACCTGTACTTTGCGTAAAAGGATTTTTGGAAACACGATCAAAATCGTCAGTGGATTTTGGGTTTTTGGAATAACTTCAATTTTTATAATAGAAATTTGATTTCAAAGGGCGAAAATCGGTTACGGGTACTGTTTCTGAATCTAAACGTTGGTTTCGGTTTCGGTTTTTGGAACCAATAATTTATTTTCTCACATTCGATTAAAAAAAAACAACACAGAAAATGTAGGTGGACGCTATTAGTCACCATTTGTTCATCCTTTGTTTCCATAACCCTGGTTTCCATAAACCTTCCCTACACTTTGAAGGTTTCTGGTCAAATTATTTCGCAGGGTCATGTCTGTCCAAGACCAGGTTCTATAACATTTGCAGGACAGTTTTCAAACCTACTTCTTGTTTATGTTTCTAAATCTAAATTTTGAACACATATTAACTAATTAAACAAAAAGCATCTCAATTATCCTTTAATTTATGATTTGCAGCAACGTTGTGTTTCGAGGACAGTGTCTTTGCTTCGTACAAAATAACTTATTTATTGTGCTACTAAGGACCAGTATATAACAATTTAAACTTTTCAATAGATGCCTTAATTTGGGTCAGTTTTATGACTATGGGTCAATTCCAAAGTGTTCGTTTTTCTCGGTTTCATTGAAATGTGCCAAACAGCGTTATTCGAGTTAATACTTCAATTATTTAAAACAATAGACATCAATCTGCTAATTTTGCTTAAACAATTAGTTGTCATGAAAATTTAATGTTGATTATACATTTTTCAGATGCATTCCTTTTTAAATCATGATTGAATTTCAGTGTAAACTAATAACACTACAACTATAATATAACTACCGTTGATTGGACTGAATGCTGTAACACAATTCCTACATGTGGACGGGACTAGTGGTCAAAGTTAACAACTGAAAGGAAGTACCAAAGGTAAGCATAAAATCATTTCTTTAATTAAATATAACGTATTTTTATGCAGCAATGGTATTAAACAAGGCAAACGATATGCTGGTCTGATGTCCTTTGGTGCATAAAGTTCCGGTTCAATTCCCGGTGAAGATTCTTAAAATTTGGACTATTACGCTGGTTTAGATTACAACTTATATTGTATGACCTATTACATGATTACGTCTCAAATATCATCAGTGCTGAAATAGATACCAAACTAACGAAAAAAATATTGTTCTATATAAAATTCCACGCATGTCATCCCAGAAAAGGGGTTCACAGATGTTTTTACTTGACTGTCCTGTTTGCGAAATAGGCTCCCTGTAATTCGTCTGGTGTAAGCTGATCTACAAAGACACTGAAATTTTTTTCAACGCTCGTTGACCGCAATAAATGTTTCATTAAAAAAAAAAAACTTTAGTTCGACGAGCTGGTTCTCTCTTTTCCTTTAATATCAAGCGCTGGAGACAATGGAGATGGTGTTGATAACATGTAAGATAATGGTGAAGTGTAGACAGTGGGACTAACTGGGAGAATACCAACAATACCCATACACACGGTGTTTTACCACAATGCCCACTTAGTAGGACTTGGGATCGAACCATGGTCCCCTCGTTATAGGTGAGCGGCCCCTCAAGAACCTGATAGTCAACACTATAACCCAACCGTAGAATCATGCAATGGACCTTCACTATGCATGTATGGATTTTTGTTTCTACTAGTGATGTCTATTCAGCGAATACACTGTAAGTGTGCAATTTTTAATGCCACTTACTTGTGTATAAATATTCACAACATTATGGAATATACACAGGGTGGTAACAAACTACTTGAACAAACTTCGGAATAAACCCGACACCGAAACTAGCAAAAACGCCCTGTGGAACTTCAGTCAGTGAGGGACAATTTCAGAGATATAAGGTGCCGAAAGTGTGGGATAATGAACTTCAGAGGGCTGTAATTCAAAAACAACGCAACGTAAAGAGTGCGGTTTAAAACATGACACTTGATGTCATGCCTGCTCGATTGAAACATGTATGTTTCAAATCTCCGCAAGATGTGTTTAAAGATTTTTTCCGAAAGGAACGTAGGCACTACTCTCCATCGTTTGGCCATGTTGTCTTCGAATGGACCCTCCCTGTTCCGCAGTCAAAACATTTTTGGGTATGCTGACGATTTGATCATGACAGGAGTTGATCCTGTCTCACTACAGGGCGTGTTTCCTGTCCTGACCCGTTTTTCCCGATGCTCGGGTTTGCAGTATAACGACAACAAAACACATGTGTTGTCTTTTAATGGTTTCCAGCTCCCAGAGGATCCTTCGGTTTCTCCTGCCTTACCGCATGTCACTTCACTCACTATTTTAGGCATCCCCTTCACGTCTAACCCAACTCCCAACTATGATGAAGCATGGGCTCCCCTTTTAACGCAAATTCGTAAGTTGTTCTATTCACAGCGCTTCCGTAGGCTCCATTTACTCCACCATAATCATTTTATCAATATTTTTGTTGTGTCTAAACTGTGGTACAGAGCGCGTGTTTTTCGTTTCCCAGAAATTTATGCCGAACGATTTGAATCCTTGTTCTTTGACATATTTGGCGAGGTTTTTATTTTCGCATTCCCCATCAAGCCCTTTATTTGCCTCGTTCCGCTCGCGGGTTGGGCTTAGTCAATATTCGTATCAAATGCCAAACGTTGTTTATGGCTGACACTTATGCAGCGCTCTCATCACTCAGCTCTATCACTAATCATTGGGTAAGCTGTTTTTGGAAGGATTATAGTCAACCGCAAAACCCTCCTTATATTCAATTCGTTGATCAGTGCCCGGCATATATCAAGACGTTTATCCGATATTGGAATTATTCCGGGATGTTCCTCCACCCTCAACAACACAATGCGCGCTCGTTATATAGGACACTCACCGCGCACTCTTTCTCTAACACTAATTTACGAGTACCTCAGCTGTATCCACACGTAGATTGGCAGCAGGTGTGGTCTAATATATCGAACCCTGTCATACCTGAGTACATGCAGGTTTTGTGGTTTCAGGTAGTACATCAACTTCTCCCGACACGGGCGCGTCTCTATGAGATTCAACGAGCCCCAGATGCCTCGTGCGAGCACTGCCAGCAAGAGGACACATTAGTCCATCGATATACACACTGTGTCGGCTCGCAATCAATTTGGCACACCATGCAGGAGGTGTTGGGACGCATTACCCGTCGAACGCCTCCACACTTCACGTTGCAATTCATGTTATTCCCTGATTTTCATTTTTATCCCTCCACTAAACATCGAGCGGTGCTGTTTCTTGTTGCCAGCACTCTCGTATATTTTCAGCGCTTCACAACCTTGTTAGATGCACGCACGTATTTTGAATTTTTGAAACGTACACGTCGAAAGTTATATACCCCGACAGGGACCGGCACTTTTTTAGCCGGTTTTTGGAAGTGGTTTTGCAATAACGCACATTCCTCTCTTTCACAATAGCAAATGGTTGTTTTTTTAAAGTTATATTGTTAGTGGTTTAACCTGTTCTTCTCCATAACCTCAAATGCATAGCATGTAACAGGCCACTACATAATTAAGTATAATGCTTCTCTCATAAAGCATTACTCTTATCTTACCTTTAATAATAAAATAAATTGTCTTAATCCTCTTCTTCTCCTACAACCGAAGGTTTTAGCTGAAATCTAATTTTTATCTATCAAACTAAGGTTGTAGATTCTTGCTCTGAGAAATATACATTTAATATATAACACTTGTAGAATTGATATTAATTTATTTTTAGAATAAAAGTGCAAATATACATATGTACAAATAATCAAAATTCTGTCATCGAAGTTCTTTCAGCCTTAACTAATTAACCTTTGTATCTTTTGATTAGAAAATATCTTAATCGATGCCCACAGATTCCCAAATTTACTCTACTCGGAAACCCGCTGTCCGCCACTTCGAACAAGCTTCGACCGATGTCCTACTTCTATCAAGAAAGTCTGACTACAACTTTCCATCAGTAAAAAAAATATATTAACCTTTCATCTATGACACCCACTTGTGAACATAGAAGGTTAACTTCCTTAAAGAGAACACCATCACTTTGGCCTTCTCTGGCCTAAATAAAAAAATATCTAATACTTCAATATACAAGCGATTTGAATCTCAGAACTCAGTTAAATCAACGCTTCTGTATAGACCATCACTCAGGCCTTCCCTACATGAATTTATTTCAAAATATTCTACGCCCATCTCTTAGGCCCAGAGAAAATTACTTCTCTCTGCAACTATCATCACTTAGATAGTTCCCTACATAAATTCGTTTTAAATTAATATTTCTACGGCCATCACTTAGGCCCAGAGAAAATTACTTCTCTCTGCAACTATCATCATTTAGATAGTTCCCTACCAGAAGACAGAGAATTTCAAAAGGACATCACTTAGCCCTCCGGACCATCTTCTAAAAAATTACGACTGAGGGTCTTCTTTTATATGGTCGGTGGACACGTTACTTTCTCTTTTTTTATTAGGTTTATATTTTCGCTAAAGAAAAAGAACAGCTTGGGTAGGCAAAACCTCCGAGATTCTAGTAATTCCATTCTAAAATTTTCAGCCACCAAATATTTAAAAGCTAAAGGAAAAAAAGTACGTTAGAAAGAAAAGAAAAATATAAGCACAAACTATGAACACAATTCTATACACAAGTTATCCTCTACAACTATATATGTATATATATATATATATAAATGTGTGTGTGTGTGTCTGGCCAGACCTAATAGATTATAAATATATAGTCTTACTAATTAAACATATAAATATGTATAAAATATATTTAATCTTTTTTACCTTATTACAGCAAACCAGTAAGGGCGAAGATACGTCCTTACATAGCCCCGGACAAACAAAAAAAAAAATGACTATATCACTTATTCTTTGAAAGTTCACTGTCTCTAACTGTCTTTCTTAAGGTTATTCAGAACGTCCAAACAGTTTGTGTCTAAAACGATAGATGGCGCCACCGTCACCAATGTTAACATATACAACTAATAAAATTAAAATAATCAAATATAAAATAAACAGTTCAAAAATTAAGCAAAAACGGATATAATCTGGTTAATGGACGTTACAAAATCTAGGGAATGGTACGTGTCGATTTCAGATATTGTTATTAGTTTCATTGTTAGAGGCCACCATTGTTAAGAAAACAATCAACTTTATCTGCCGTACTTTCTACCAGAAACTGACCAAACTTTGCACACCCATTTAAGATTGAAATATCTAGGGAATGGTACGTGTGGATTCCACATATTGTTGTTAGTTTCATTGTTAGAGGCCACCATTGTTAAATAAACAATCAACTTTATCTGCCACACTTTCTACCACAAACTGACCAAACTTGGCATACCCATCGGATTACAACTGAGATATCTACTGAATGGTACCAGTCGATTTCACATATTGTTGTTAGTTCCATTGATCGAGGCCGCCATTGTTAAATAAACAATCGTTGGATTTCTCCATTGTTAGATAAACAATCAACTTTATCTGCCATACTTTCTATCACAAACTAACCAAGCTTGGCACACTCATTTACGATTGAGATATCAATGGAATGGTACGTGTCGATTTCACCTATTGTTGTTACTTTCATTGTTAGAGGCCGCCATTGTTAAATGAACAATCAACTTTATCTGCCATACTTCCTACCAGAAACTGGCCAAACCTTGCACACACATTTAAGATTAAAATATCTAGGGAAAGATATGTGTCGTTTTCTCATATTGTTGTTAGTTTCATTGTTGAAAATCACCATTGTTAAATAAACATTCGTTGGATTTCTCTATTGTTAAATAAACGATTAACTTTATCTGTCATAATTTCTACCACAAACTAAGTAAACTTTTCACACTTATGAACGATTGAGATATCTATGGAATGGTATGTGTCGATTTCACATATTGTTGTTCTTTCATTGTTGAAGGCCACCATTGTTATATAAACAATGGTTGGATTTCTCCATTATTAAATATACAGTAACTTTATCTGTAATATTTTCTACCACAAACTAACCAAACTTGGCACACTCATTTACGATTGAGATATCTATGGAATGGTGCGTGTTGATTTCACTTATTGTTGTTACTTTCATTGTTAGAGGCCACCATTGTTAAATGAACAATCAACTTTATCTGCCATACTTTCTACCACAAACTGGCCAAACTTGGCACACGCATTTAAGATTGAAATATCTAGGCAATGGTACGTGTGGATTCCACATATTGTTGTTAGTTTCATTGTTGAAGACCACCATTGTTAAATACACAATCGTTGGATTTCTCCATTATTAAATATACAGTCAACTTTATCTGTCATATTTTCTGCTACAAACTAACCAAACTTGGCACACTCATTTACGATTGAGATATCTAGGAAATAGTACGTGTTGATTCCACATATTGTTGTTAGTTTCATTGTTGAAGGCCACCATCGTTAAACAAAGAATCAACTTTATCTGCCTTACTTTCTAACAGAAAGTGAAGAAATTTTGCACACCCATTTAAGATTGAGATATCTAGGGAATGGTACGTGTGGATTCCACATAGTGTTGTTAGTTTCATTGTTGAAGGCCACCATTGTTAAATATACAATCAACTTTATCTGCCACACTTTCTACCACCAACTGACCAAACTTGGCATACCCATCGGATTACAACTGAGATATCTAGGGAATGGTACCTGCCGATTTCACAAATTGTTGTTAGTTTCATTGTTGTAGGCTACCATTGTTAAATAAACAATCAACTTTGTCATACGTTCTACCAGAAACTGACGAAATTTTGCACACAAATTTAAGTTTTAAATATCTAGGGAATGCTACGTGTCGATTTCATGTATTGTTGTTAGTTTCGTTGCTGAAGACCACCATTGTTAAATACACAATCGATGGATTTCTAAATTGTTAAATAAACAAACAACTTTACCTGCCATACTTTCTACCACAAACTAACCAAACTTGGCACACTCATTTGCGATTAAGATGTCTATGGAATGGTACGTGTCGATTTCACATATTGTTGTTAGTTTTCTTGTTAGAGGAAACCATTATTAAATAAACAATCATCTTTATCAGCCATACTTTTTAGCAGAAACTGGCCAAACTTTGCATACCCATTTAAGATTGAAATATCTATGGAATGGTATGTGTCGATTTCACATATTGTTTTTGTTTCATTGTTGAAGATCACCATTGTTAAATAAACAATCATTGGATTTCTTCTTTGTTAAATAAACAATCAACTTTATCTTACATACTTTCTACCACAAACTACCAAACTTTGCACATCCATTTAAGATTGAAATATCTAGGAAATAGTACGTGTTGATTCCACATATTGTTGTTAGTTTCATTGTTGAAGGCCACCATCGTTAAACAAAGAATCAACTTTGCTATATTTTGTACCAGAAACTGACCAAAGTTGGCACACCCATCGGATTACCACTGAGTTATCTATGAAATGGTACTTGTCGATTTCAGTTGTTGTTGTTAGTTTCATTGTTAGAGGCCACCATTGTTAAATAAACAATCAACTTTATCTGTCATACTTTCTACCAGAAACTAACGAAACTTTGCTTACCTGTTTACGATTGAAATGTCTATGGAATGGTACATGCCGATTATCGAGGGCTAACAAGCCCTAGCCAAATTGTGTGTAATTCGTCATTATGCTTGGGATCAAACGATAATTATTCGTGATCAAACGAGCTGGCCAAATTCCGATTGAATTTGTTTTCATGGTGGCTGTGGTGGAGGGGCTAACAAGTCATCGGTAAATGTTATTGTTCGGAAAATGGAATAGTGCAAAAAAATAAACATATTTCATTCAGAACTTTGTTGTGCCTGCTTTGTAACCAGTGTGCATTAGTTGTGTGCCGCCAGATTTCTTTTCATTTTTTTTTTTTTTTTTTTTTTGTCTCAGGTGCAGCGGGATGGCCCCCTACTGCGTTCCTAGAATTACACTCTAAAAGCCCACAGTGTTCCTAGAGCTGCACTCTAAAATCCCCTCCCATATAACTGACCTTTGTTTCACAGCAGACACCTCACATTTGAACTCTGTTGAGATTCTGTGTAAGTTTGTCGGTTGTACGCACAAATTGAGAGTATAAACATGTATTAGGGAATGAGAAGTTCTCGAAATAAATTTGCAAGCTGAATATTTTTTCGCGACATAAGTGAAGAGTAATTGTATATCCTTGAAGAGTACCCTAGAGAGTAAGAAAACTCTAAGCAAAATAATCATTGAATAAATAGCAATGTAATCACAGTAATGTATATATGGCATGTTGTATTTCTACCAGATTGTCAGAGCACTAACTCTCTCATTTTTTGATGTGAGCGGTCTCGCTATCGAATCTCCAGAAGAACATTTAAAAAAAGATGTATTTAGGTCTATTCCATTTTAAACAAACGAAATATGTTGCGTAAAAGAACTTTCCATGTTAAAATATTTGATGGGTAGAGTAGTTTGTGTGGGATTTGATTGTTATTGCATGTATCTATTGCATGCTGATTGGGTAGCTGGGAAGGCAGCCAAGATATTCATTCTGACGGTTGCAAGCCCGTGAAAATACAGAGCAACAGTTACTCCAAGGGAGTAGATAATAGATAAAAAAAAAAAAAAACTACCGTGAGGGAGAGAGCCGAAAAGAGTTTATAGTATGAAATTTTGTCCGCAACTAGGGAAGTTCCGCCAGGAACGCAGGATCACCTGTATATGGCTCTCATTGTTGAGACACTAAAATTTTTCAATTAATCGTATACGGAAGATAAACATTAATAAACTATTTTTATTTATTTACTTATTCCTCGGGGGGTAGTCTATCTCAGAAGATTACGATTAGCATAATTCTATGTTTCAGAGGTGCGCTTCCAATCCACCTCCCAGAGGCGGTTTTTGGGTGGGCGAACCGGACCTTGTCCTTAGATCCACACATTAATTAAATTATGTGTAACACACATGTACGTATGTGTGTGTGTGTGCGTATGACATGTGTATATGTATGTATGCTAAATGTAAAATATTTTTGAACCAATGTTTCCAATCCAAATAATAGAGCCCCACGGCTCCAACTCGCCAAAAACAAATTCCGCCTGTGTCACCTTCTACACATCAGCGGCTATGCCCATAGTATATTCTATGATAACAATTGACTGAATGTGCTTTTCAAGTTTCTAGCTCATTTTCTTGGAAAGATAATGCGTAAGACTCTCTTAGTGTTGCAACGAGACGAGACAGGACTCTTTGAAGCGAGACACGATACAATACGAAACGTTTCGTAAAACGTCTTGTCTCGTGTCTCGAAAAATACAAACACAGTTTCTGAATTTGGTTAAAAATTTATTAACTCGGAATAAATTATTTGCCTTCGAAATGTATACCATCTTTTATTATTTCAAATGATCCAAATGATTCAACGTTTCAAACCCTACAAAGAACAGGGAATACCTAAAGCACTTTTTAAAAATGATTCTTACAAACAGCTTTCACTTCCATTTTTCAATCGATTCACGTTTAATTATTTTGTGATAGTGCTCCAGATTCAAATACAATGTAAATCGTTCATTGAGATCAGTGTTTCAGAAGATTTTATTCCGGGGGCTGGTGGAGATATCTACGTATAAAAATCCTTTAATAGAAGTACAAGTATGCGTAGAAGTGGCAATTTTATCAGTAACTAACTATTGTTTCATGGTCTTTCTCGTTCCGAACCAAGACAGAAACGTGTCAGCCTTTCTCGACACTGAGTTTCGAAAAAGATTCTGATTTGACAATAAAATTTATCTTTTTTATCCTTTTATGCTGTTATTCGAAGATAAACCATTTTTTAAATGGGAAAGTTACATAGGCCTCCTTATTTGTTGAAGTGGCGCCACGGGTTCTGAAAAAAGGATATCAGAATAAATGGGGAAATCTTGCCTTTCGTCTGTACTGACGGTATTGACAAATGTTCCTATCGAAGTAATTACGGGTTCAGTCGAAACTAAGCAGTCGTTGCTGGAGGATTGCAGTCGTGTTTTGTGTTGTGCTCTGTTAACCAAACTAGGTTAAAAGTTATAATTTTAACCACTTGGTTTAACAGCTCTTTTGTGGGCCTCAGCCTTTCTGGTGTTGCCACGAGACGAGACAGAACTATTCGATACGAGACGAGACGGACACATCTTTTCTAGACGAGACGACACAGCCAGAAGTCTCGTCTTGTCTCGTGGCAACACTAGACTCTCTAGATATATCAGTGCAAGGTATGACAACGTTCCTCACGGAGCACATGTTAGCTCTCAGCCTCTTTCTTTCACTGATGTTTGTTTACGTAGTAGATGGATATATAGAGAGTAACAAAAGGATGAGATATGCAGATTCTCCTGAAACCACATTAAAATTGTAGCAGTATTTGGAGCTTGTTATAAATGGATTTACCGGGGAACTAAAATAATTCTGGGAACTGATCATACAGTATTGATATAAATAAACATGGAAACAAGTAAATACAAAGAACTGAAATCGTGAATTGTTTTCAAAATACAGAAATCTCGAAGGAATATCTGTTTAGGCGGCTTTAATTGTAAAGGAATTTTGAATAAATTTGCATCCCCTGAATTCTTATACATAAAAAATAGAAATCTTTCTTTTAGCGTACGAATGAGATGCTTTAGGAAATTAGGTTAAGATAATTAAAATGATACTGTCCTTTGCAAAATTTAAGAGGAATACCATGATCGAAAAAGCATGAGTCAAACTATAAAGGTCAGTGGTAGCTTTTGCCATTTCTTACGACCACTATACGCACCTTATTGCGAAAAATTTATTCGTATTATAAAGCCGATATCATTCAATAAATGTCAAATTTAACAGATCTTGAGAGATGAAATGACAAAAATTGTCATTACCTCTGTCGCATAAGATATTCTAGCTTTGTGACCCATGTTATTATATGACTTTCACGATAAGTGACAAGGAGAATATAAATCCCAAGTTCCCAAAGTAAAGAATATAAATCCCAAGTAAGGAAAGAAACCGGCTGTTCGCGCTTCAAATTATGAAAAATGTACCAAAATGGTTGAAATTATGATTTTGTATTTCTTTACGAGAAAGAAGAATAAAAATAAAAATTGGAGCAATTCTAATCATGTATGTATAAGTCCACTATCTTCTTCAAGTTACTAAACTAACTTCAAGTGTTTCAACCATTTTTGACACATAACTCGAAAACTTTTAGAGATATTAGAGGCAAGAATACGTAGTTGATAATGAGCTTTTTAATTATGTCACAATACTTTTGAACTTTACCTTATGAGAAATGGCATATTCCAAAATTAATTCAGTACCACCCTAACCTGAATTTTACCAAATGATTAGCGAAAGTGATACGGTGTGCATCGTCCAGGGATTAATTCCCGGTGTAGCACTCAAACATTTCTGTGTTGACCAAATATCGAGAGAAAAGTTGGGAAACTAAAAGATAGCGGACTTCAATCTAGACAGCCGGCGACGTTGGGTGTGGTTGTGCTTACTACTAACATAAGCCCGCTGCAGGCTCAGATCACAAGGGACTGTTGCGCCAGGATTATCTATCTATCTATCTATCTATCTATCTATCTATCTATCTATCTATCTATATTGGTGTTATTATTTTACCTTACATTCTCTCAGTAGCGTAAGTAAGGACGAATGGGCCTCCCCGCAAAAATGTTAAACGGACCCCCTCTTTCCACATTCATGAGTCACGTAAAATTTACAGAGAACAGTTTTGACTTTCTATGTTCTATCTAGTGAGTCACAACTTGCTCATATGCAAAAAAATGCACATTATTATTATTATTATTATTATTATTATTATTATTATTATTATTATTATTATTATTATTATTATTATTATATTATTATTATTATTATTATTATTATTATTATTATTATTATTATTATTATTATTATTATTATTATTATTATATGTATTGTGCTATAGTTTTTGTCTATTCTGCTATACCAAATTCGAGAGTCTACGACTTCCGACATTTTTAATGAGGTGCGGTCGTCCCACTTTTTGTTGTTTGGTTCGATGCTGGTTTCACTGTTCTTTTCCCATCTTTGAAATACGTAAGCACGGCAGATCGCGAAAACTCGACAAGTCGCGTTGTTTCCGAAATGAAGCTCCCAGCCACTTAGTCACCCTGATATATCGTCGTCCTTCCCCATTCAAGGCACAAGCATCACACTGACTAATCGAGTGAGATTCTTGTCGTGTTTGGCGCGCGGTTGTGTTATGCCTTGTAGCTCTTATCTCAGCCCGATGATTTCGTTCAAAAAGTAGCGAGTGGTCATAATGTTTTCGCTGGTCAGTAAAAGTTTTGTTGGCATTTAATTTACTAAATAATCGCTCAGGTGTTACCGTCTTCATAGGTAAAAATGAGATATAGTTGGAACATCACATAATTTTTAACATCTTAACATTATAAAGTTTAACTTCGAAACTGAAATGGGCCTCTCAATGTTGCGGGCCCTGCAGGCCCTTTAGTTGCGCCACATCATTCTCTCTACTCAGAAGGATAGGGACAAATAGAAAAGTCAAAATTCATTTTGTCCATTTTTCATGCATCATACACTTCAGAAAAAAAAATCATATAATACTGATATGTAAGAAAATATTAGTATTGTTTGTCTGTTTTCTGTATACAAAGAACCATTTAGGTTCTTTTTATCTCATATTCTGGTAATAATCAAAAAAAGAAAAGAGTTTCATGTGATAAACGTACGAAAGATAATTTGTCAACGCGATGTGAATGACGTTCTCTGCAACCTAATTCCCGTTTTTCGTACAAAACTCTATTCCTACCTGCAAAAAGAAAATATTTATGTTACTCATCAATGGTTGAGGTTTTGCCCTGCGGCTGAACAACGCGGCTTGTATAAATAGACTCTGACTGACTGCAAGTGCACGAAAAAAGAAAAAAAAAGAACTGTTGGATTCCTCTCCCCGCCCACTTCAAGTGTGGATATCCTGGACACATTCAAACTGAGCGGTACGATCTTTCAGTTCTTCCCAGTAGAGGTACCAGAAGTGATTGCTAAATGAAAAAGTGAGCATCTGGTGGCGAAAAGGCGAAGTGCTCGGACAAGGGTAGTTCACAGGAACCTTAAGATTTTTTCACTACACCCTTTTTTTATTTTTAATATCACAAAACACACACACAAGATATTAATTTCATTTTTTAAAGGCTTATTTTAGCCTAGTCTAGAAGTCTCGAACTGTTTTTTTTAAAAAAAAGAAAAAGAAAAACAACACAAACACCACAGTTTTCACTAAACACTGAAACTATGTTCTGGATTAGAAGTGGAGTTTTCTCGCAGCACTTTTCTTGTCTTCCGAGGGTCTTTCCTCCTCTAAGAATTTCCCGGGAGTCGGTGGAAGTCCATCAAAATTGATGTCATCTGCGAATATAGACAGCACATCCTGGTCATCATCTTCAACCCACGGTTGACTCTTGGAGGATGTTCCTGGCATGGAATGTACCTCCATGATTTTTTTCTTTTTTTATTAATCTCAGCTCTGCAAGGGTGCAGTTCTTTGGATCGTAGCCTTTTTGTTCAGAAATTTGGTTAAATTTCCTTTTCCTACCCCTTTCTGCCTTTTCATTATCGACGTGCAGAAGCAAGGCTAGTTCGTACGGGTTGTCTTCTCTAGGTCTACAAGAAGCATAGACCGATCTCTGCTTCGGAAGTGGTTTTTTGAACATTGAGTTCATCTCTAAGAGTGTACTATAGGTCTTCACACTAGATTGTCTAATACAAAACTAAAGCTTCTCTAATTTTTTTCCTATTTTGTTTGTCAAGTTCGTACAATAGGAATTATATGTATATAACCTTCCTCATCGGCTATTTTTTCCTCTCCGAAAAAGAAAGTTTTATTTTAGGGTCTTTCTTCCCCCTCCCCTTCATTTTCGGCGTTCTCATAACAAAATCTTCTCTCTGCTCCGGAAGATGTTCGCTGAAAGACGATGGTTTCCAAAACGGTTTCATTTGGTCGGTATTAACTTTTATGATCTTGCCTGTAAATATGTTTTTGGGTAAAAATGTGTTCATGGCTGTTTCTCCAATAAATAGGGACCTAAATATTTTGGTAACATCGCGGCAGAAATGTTTTTGGGTGCACAAGACAGACGCACTGCCTTGACCCAGGCCTTTTGTCCTGTTTTGAAATGATGTTGTTTTCGACCCTTGTTGTAAAATTTCTTTGAGGCTTCATGTTTCTTCCTTTGCGTTAAATTAGCACAGTCCCAAGAAGACTTCAATTTCTTTTTAAGCTCGTCTACAGATTTTAAGTAATCATGTTGAATGACCTCATGTACTCCTTCACTGGTCTCAGACACATTGTAAGGAAATTGAACCTCCCTACCAAAAGTCAATTGAAACGGGGAAAAGCCAGTCGCCGAACAAGTTTTCGAGTTCAAAGCAAATTCTAATAACTTTATATCTTTCGACCAGTCACTGTGTTTTTCGCTGTATATAGAAATACTTGTTTTGATTTGCTTAACCCAAAGTTCGCTTTTATTAGCGCAAGCTCTATAAGCTGAAATATACACAGCTTTTGCTCTAAGCAACTCTAATGTTTCCTTCCACAGTCTACTTGTAAATACAGCATGATTATCAGAAATGACAAACTGATAGAAGGAATTGTCACAAAAAAATTTATTAGACAATCAGCTACTGTCTTTGATGTTACTTTCCTAAGAGGGAAAAATTTTACTAATCGAGTGAAAGCATCAAGGATTACTATACAAAAAACGTGTCCCCCTGTACTTGATCTAATTAATGGCCCTAGGGCATCAATATACGCACACTGGCCTGCCGTCTCCACGAGTGTGCTAGACATAAATCCGTATTTTGCCTTTCCAGCATCTTTAAAGATACTACAAGCGACGCATGCTTGTGAGAATTGTTTAATGTCTTTGAACATCGTCTTCCAATAATATTTCTTTCTTATTCTCAAAAGAGTATCCTTGAAATTTGGGTGCCCAGAATATTTCTTATTATGGGTTACATCACATACCACAGCTCTCAACTTAGTAGGAAGCCAAATGACATGTCGATTTAAAACTCTGATTTTAACAGTTTTCATCAAAATTCTGTTTTCTGCAATGAATGCTGCTCTCGCTAGGAGTTTAAGTTTCTTTCTCTTTGCTTTGCTGAAACTTGAAACATCATTCTCCAAAAAGCAAATTAATTGTGATAAGACCTCATCCCCTTCTTGAAGTTCTCTAATTGCTTTGCTGTCAACTAAAATTTCTTCTGTGTAATTTTCTTGGTCTTCTTCACTTCCACATTTTTGGTCCGTGCTGTCATCTACAGCCAAACAGAATGGTAGTTCTGATAGCATACTAATCTTGTCCTCCGGCTTAATCTCGATATTTCCACTAAATCTGTGTTCTTGCATTTTCCCTTTCTGTTTGATTTTCTGTTTGAAGTTTTTCATTCTTCTACTAAATTCAAAATCAATAAATAAATTCTCTTCTTTTCTAAAATCATCGTAGTTCACGAGGGAACCATCCTTATCTTCTATTTTGAAGTATCCTGTATCATTTTCGGATTCCAGTGGATATTGTTCATTAGCAACTTCTGAACCTTCAAATTCCATAGGCTCTGTGTGTCCACTTTCAATTCTTGAGAGATAGTCTACGTACAATTTAGCTCCTTTTTTGTACTTCAAAATAACTGGAAATCTAGAAATTCTAGCCGTCCATCTTGTTAAAGTAGCAGATAGCTTATAAGACTTAAGCATTGTAAGTAATGCCTCATGATCAGTATAAATGATTAATCTCGGTGAATGTATCAGATACAATTCAAATCTCTCTACTGCTAGCAGAATCCCTAGTAACTCTCTCCTTGTTGTACTATAAACTTGCTGTGACGGTGTTAATTTCTTTGACCCATACGCCACTACGCAAAGCTTTCCTTCCTCATTCTTCTGTGCGAGGACATAGCCAGAACTAACAGCTGAAGAGTCTACAAATAAATAAAATTCCTCCCCTATCCTAGGAATTAACAATTTCTTACCATTAGTCAGAGCTGATTTTAGTTCCTGTAGTGCATTTTCGTGTTTCTCTTCCCACTTAAAACGATTATTTTGCTTTAGTAAATCACTCAAGCATGCCGTTATTTTAGCCATGTTTCTTATATTCTGACGAAAATAAGAAAAATATCCAAGCAATGATTGTAATTGCTTTCTCGTTTTCGGCCTCTGTATCTGCTGAGCCATCTTTTTTTTCTCTTCAGTACAAGACAAGTATCCCTGCTTTACTTGGAATCCTAAAAATTCCATTTGTACTGCAAAAAATAATGCCTTCGATGGACTGACAGTTAAATTCGCTTTCTTGAATCTTTCCAGTACATCCTGCAAGATTTGTGACATTTCTTCTTTGGTTTCAGTAGAAATTACCAAATCGTCGTAAAAAGCAATTACTTTCGTGTAATATAGTTCACCTAGAACTATCTGCATTAGTTTATTTAGAGTGTTAGGCATTCCTAAGAGGCCATAAACTCCTCGGATATAGCGGAACACCCCTTTGTGAGTTATGAATGATGTATACTGACGGCTCTCTGGGGATATCATAATATTTGCATATGCATAAGTTAAATCTAACTTATGAAAATATTTTCGATTTCCTAAATAGCTTAATGCTTCAAACAGTCCCGGAATATTCGTCGGTTCCTTCTGCGTGGCTAAATTTAACCTACGGGTATCAAGAACTAATTTAAACTTGCCACATTTCTTTCTATGTAATATAGGACAGCTAATATAATTAGAAGATATTGTTTTTTCTATAATTCCTTGTTCTTCCATCTCGTCCAACAATTTGGACATAATTCTCCTTTTTTCCTCAGATAAAGGCCGTAACTTTGAATAAAATGGTCTTGTATCTTTTAATGTAATGGAGTATTGAATAACGTCTGTCAACCCTGGTTTTTCAGCAAATACATCTTTATTATTATAAACAATTTCCCTGAACTGCTTCATTAAAGTGGGTTCTAAATTAACTTTATTGATCATTGTCTCAATATCATCTGTTTTATTTTCTTCAATGAGGTGTACTTCACTCTCTGTTTCTTTCTTTACTGTTTCCGGGGAATCAAATAAACAAACAAGTGTTTCTCCATTGTCTATGCTCCAACCATTTGATTTTAAATGTATTGACAAGCCCGCTTTTGCAATAAAACATCTACCAACAAGGACAGATTTTATCAGGTTGGGGACTATGTGAAATGTTTGTCGAACAGTATTACCATAAAAGTGTACATTTACTGTCATGGAACCGTTAGTCTTCGTAGAACCAGAAGCTAACAGGATTTCAAAAGAATTCTTTTTTATCTTTCCCCCCTCTCTTCTTCCATTTTTCAGCTATCTCAGGGCTAATACAAGAAATACTGCTCCCAACGTCTAGGTACATAACTTCTTCGAACCCAAGAATACGACATCTAACCAGAGGTTCCCTCAATTGTTTACGAACTACCGTCTTCTTGGAAGACGGTTCATGTCCCCGTTGTTTGCAATAGTTGTCACATTGTTTACAGTGCTTTTTGTATAGCCTTGTGTGAATGACCTCTCCTTTTCTTCTTCCCGGGTGAGGTTACTAGGGAAAACAGACCCCCTGGCGTTGCTTGCCTTCATTCTTCTATTTCTAGTTGTTGACCTACAAGTGTTTGTATTGTCGAGGTCGTCAGCTTCATTGGGTTGGGCAAACGGAGTGATCTTATGCTCATTTTGGAACCTCCAACCACCCTCTCTCAAATGTAATGAAATCCCCATTTTCTTTATCAGATCTGCCCCACATATGATCGGAATATTTATGTCCTGAAGAACGTAGAAGCTATGTCTAAATCTACCCTTTTTCACGCAGAAAGAAGGTGTTATGATGCCTATACTCTTCGTGTGGCCGCTCGCTAGAGAAATTTCTAGCTCTTATTTCTCAAAAGTAGCCCCTCTCCTCATCCATTGGTTAGCAACAGACTTGCTAACTAATGAGATAAAACTACCACTGCCCAGATATAAAAATTTCTTAGCCCGATAGAAATATCCATACAAATAGGGTTGGATTTCTTTCTTAACAGGATTCCTCCCGTCCAACACAGAAGCTGATACTGTGTTTTTCGATCTTTCCTGCTTTTTCTTTTCAGAACATTCAAAACTTTTGTGATTAAATTTACGGCAAAAGTAACATTGAATTCTCTTTTTCTCTTCCCGTACGCTATTATTTTGAACGTGCTCTTTTTTGTTCCTATTAAATTTTGCCGGATCCAACGCTGAAACAGCAACTTGGGTCGTATTCAAAGAGTCTGTTTCCTCTCTCTCTGTAATTGCCGCCACTGAATGAGAAGCCGTGATATTCACTGTTTTAGCCTGCTGCAAATAATTGTACTCTCCTAATAAATAAGACTGAATCTGTAAAGATTCCATCTCTAATTTCTTCAAAGACTCAAATTCCTTTCCATGAAGAAATTGTCTGAATTTAGGATGCGATTTTGATATTGTCTTAGTTATTTGCTCTTTCTCTGTCGGCGGATTTCTTAGGCGTGAGAACAGTGTTGCCATATCTCTGGTGAATTTTGCCAAAGATTCATCGGGATTTTGTATTTTCTTAACAATCTGTGTCTCTATTTCCTGATTGTACTAAAAAGAAAAATGTTCCTGCAGAAAACTGTGTTTAAAACTCGCGTAGTTATCGAAAGGTCTACGGAATTTGTACCAGCGTCCCGTTTCCTCTAACAATATTTTCGGAAGAACCTGATCCAGAACATCCTTTTCACTTATTTTCTTCTGTTTTACAAATTCATCTACCGCATCCAAAAACTCAAACGGGCATTCATTTTTTGTACCAGAAAATGTCGGAGTAGATAACTTAATATCTATAAGATTTTCTACTTTCCCGCAATTACACTGTTCTTCACTTCTACTTTCATGGTTTCTAGTTTTTAATTTTCTTATTTCTTCTAATAGACTGTCAAGGCTAGTTTCAGCTTCCGGTGCTAAACCCAAAGCACTCTTGAGTTCGTCTAAACTTATTGAATTTTCCATCTTTCCTCTTTTAAACCTACCAGATCTCAGTAGCATAAAGGTTACGATAAGAGCTTTTCAAATATCTATACAATTCTATGTCTGCTGTTCAATGCCGGCTACGAGCCCCCATTTATGTTAGTGGTTTAACCTGTTCTTCTCCATAACCTCAAATGCATAGCATGTAACAGGTCACTACATAATTAAGTATAATGCTTCTCTCATAAAGCATTACTCTTATCTTACCTTTAATAATAAAATAAATTGTCTTAATCCTCTTCTTCTCCTACAACCGAAGGTTTGCGCTGAAATCTAATTTTTATCTATCAAACTAAGGTTGTAGGTTTTTGCTCTGAGAAATATATATTTAATATATAACACTTGTAGAATTGATATTAATTTATTTTTAGAATAAAAGTGCAAATATACATATGTACAAATAATCAAAATTCTGTTATCGAAGTTCTTTCAGCCTTAACTAATTAACCTTTGTATCTTTTGATTAGAAAATATCTTAATCGATGCCCACAGATTCCCAAATTTACTCTACTCGGAAACCCGCTGTCCGCCACTTCGAACAAGCTTCGACCGATGTCCTACTTCTATCAAGAAAGTCTGACTACAACTTTCCATCAGTAAAAAAAAATATATTAACCTTTCATCTATGACACCCACTTGTGAACATAGAAGGTTAACTTCCTTAAAGAGAACAACATCAGTTTGGCCTTCTCTGGCCTAAATAAAAAAAATTTAATACTTCAATATACAAGCGATTTGAATCTCAGAACTCAGTTAAATCAACGCTTCTGTATAGACCATCACTCAGGCCTTCCCTACATGAATTTATTTCAAAATATTCTACGCCCATCTCTTAGGCCCAGAGAAAATTACTTCTCTCTGCAACTATCATCACTTAGATAGTTCCCTACATAAATTCGTTTTAAATTAATATTTCTACGGCCATCACTTAAGCCCAGAGAAAATTCCTTCTCTCTGCAACTATCATCATTTAGATAGTTCCCTACCAGAAGACAGAGAATTTCAAAAGGACATCACTTAGCCCTCCTGACCATCTTCTAAAAAATTACGACTGAGGGTCTTCTTTTATATGGTCGGTGGACGCGTTACTTTCTCTTTTTTTATTAGGTTTATATTTTCGCTAAAGAAAAAGAACAGCTTGGGTAGGCAAAACCTCCGAGATTCTAGTAATTCCATTCTGAAATTTTCAGCCACCAAATATTTAAAAGCTAAAGGAAAAAAAGTACGTTAGAAAGAAAAAAAATATATAAGCACAAACTATGAACACAATTCTATACACAAGTTATCCTCTACAATTATATATATATATATATATATATATATATATATATATATATATATATGTGTGTGTGTGTGTGTGTCTGGCCAGACCTAATAGATTATAAATATATAGTCTTACTAATTAAACATATAAATATGTATAAAATATATTTAATCTTTTTTACCTTATTACAGCAAACCAGTAAGGGCGAAGATACGTCCTTACAATATAATATTCTTTTATGATGTATAGTATATGTTTTATTATGTAATATAGTAAACAGGCTTCAGCCTCCTTTTGTACTTAATTATGTTTGGCTCCCGTGGTTGTGTTCTCAGCTTGTAATTTATGTAAGGAAATAATAAAACTGATAGTGTAGCGGTAACGTAATGGCATTCAGATTAATGAAGCTGTCAGGCCTAGGTTCGAATTCTGTTCACGCCAAAATTCCATTTTTTACAAAGTGGTAGACAAGAATCGATTTCTAATATTAGACGTGCAATGCTTAAGAATGTGGAAGCAAACACCTTTATCATGATAGAGACGATTTACGAATGTTGTTTGGGAAAGAGCAAGGGATTTGCCAGGATATTCGAAACACTTCATTGATCTGCAGTAAACACTTTTCGTTTGATCGTTTTCGGAAGGAAATATTACAGCATTTGTTGGACAAACTTTGGGTAAAGCAATCGGTGGTGTAGTGGTAAAGTACCACACTTCCAAGCGGAAAGTCTGGGTTCGATTCAGGTAGTATAACTTTTTCGCATATAATAATGGCTTCAAACAGAGATTTATCATCTGTTGGAGAACTTACAAAGCATCACTGGCGAGAATTCGAATAAACAGTGTGTGCGTTCTTCATCATACAATGTAATGATAAGTATGTTCCATATTTATATTTGTCCCTCTCTCTCTCTCACTTTCTATCTTGACGTTTCCCTATCCTGTCTCTGCATCTTTCACTTCTCCCCCTCTGTCTCACGAACACACGCACTTCATGTGCGTCAGCGTGTTCCAAAGTTAAAACGGAGCAAGAGACCGATAGACTTGTTCTGAAGAATGTAATTAATTGGCACTTCAGCGTCGAGTTTTCGTGCTCTGGGGATAACATCCAGTCCTGGTTATCTCTGAAAGAAATACTGTTTAAACACAAAGGAATAAGCAAAATATCTTTTTATCATCTGGGTTACCGAGTCTCAGTCGAATTACCGGGTCACTACGGGTTTGAATCTCGACCATAAGCTAACCAACATCGTCCGAATGACACTATGATCCATTTGAACTCTAGCGTGTTCATTCTATCTGTGCAAATTACAACATTATATCCTCAAGAGATGAAAGTGATGCTGGATGTTCGGAACAGATAAATCTTCGGAAAAGACTGAAAATGGCAACCTATTTGGTTATTTGGAAACAAAATTTTCTTAGTACTAGTTCGACACAAATTTGTTTCCATTCTATAATTGAATGTGATTTATTCACGTTGAAATCTGAAACATGCAAGGTCTGTTACATCTATAAGGAACATCCAATTTTCCATTTGAACATTTGTAACTTTTCATTATGATACGGTTTGGACTTTTAATATATGATATTTCTGATAAAAAATTACCAGTAAAATAGCACTCATTCAATTTTATCGTTTGTTCTTTCTTTTTCTTTTCGTTTTTTCCTTTTTTTTGTTCACTTTGCATTAGTATTCTCGAATGGATGATCTGACGTACGCTACCAATTGGGTTTATTAGAATGTAGTTTGTTTCAGTACGTCCAATGAACACTACCTAATTTACAACCGAACCACGCGCAAGCAATACATATGTGGTAAACTTTTGACATTATCCTAGATGTCTTTCGGAGATGTACAGTTTTACTGGAAATTCAGTATGCTATTCTTTATGAAAGCGACTTAATGAATGTTTCAACCATCCTCTCTATATTCGAATAGTAATGAAAAATATATATAAAAACAAACGCTATTTCTATATTACTGTTGGATTTCTGGTAACGGAACTTTATAATGTTAGGTTCTTTTCTTACTAAGTTTAAAATTCCACATTTTTATCTGTTCTCCCTTTTCTTTTTCTTCTTCTCTCACCTTCTATCTCTCTCTCTCTCTCTCTCTCTCTCTCACTCTGTATCATTTCTGAACCTCTGGGTAATAGACATCCATTGCTTTTAATTTTTCATTTTGTGTGTTTCAGTTACCTCCTAAATCAAATTATGTATCTTGTTTCATCTCAGTTTTGTTATTTCATTTTATTGATACTAATACAAGTGTACTTTGAAATTACAATTGCGTTCATGTTGTTAGCTAATTTTAGTATGGGAAAGAAGAAAGGAGAAGGTGTATTTACCGGACACGATTATGGCATAAAAAAGAGTATATTGGGTGCACTAGCTGCACGGCGTTAGCTGACGCAATTTTTTGATGCGGAGTATACATCCGTGATTTCCCAGTATTTTATATAGTGGGCCCGGAATGTTAGTCTTATAATATTTTAAAAAAATCTTTCCGAACAGGGAAAAGGCTATTCTATATTTCAGGAAAATTTACCAAGGATACAAAAAAAAAAAAAAAAAAAAAAAAAACAGATTTATTAAACTTAAGTGGATACCTCTCTTGCTCTCTGTTGTAAGCGTAGTCTGTGATCGGACTCGCGATTTAACCTAATAAGACTAGTCTGCTTTTGGACTAGCAGTTAGGATATATGTTTGTATGCGAACTCTGTAACTGAAGGTGTGAGTTTCTTGAGGGTCTAGTTTTCAAAGAGGCTCGATTTTAATGAAATCCTAAAATCTAGATAATTCGGGCTCGATACTGTTTTGTGTGTTTTCCTGGTTAATTTTATAATCTTGAGTGTTGGTCGTATGTTTTAGTAACAATGCTGTAAGCCTTCACCTGTTAGTCTCTTATCCCCAATAGTGAGCCAGTTTTTCTCGCAGACAATAGAAGCTGTCAAAATTTAATTGATGAGTTTATAATCAATTTATATTGTAAGTAAGCGGTTTCCCATTGGGGAGGGGTTGGAGGTAGAGAAACAGGTTTCAACGTGTTGTTTATTCTTATTGGTTAGTGCACTATTATTAAAATCAGAATGACGTCATTCTTTTACACAATCCATACATCACTTGATACATTATTATTAAAATGGGCGGGAACTTTATTTTTACTTGTACGTACACGTACGTGTGCTATCATCAACATTAATTTGCAGAAATTTTTATTTCAATTAAATTCCGATTGAAGGATCCGTCTGATAGATCCGCCTTTCATATCCGCCTACCCATACCCGCCTCAGAATACCAGATTATGCTATTTGGACCATCGACGGAATCTACGAATTGGATCTCTGCATATGTCAGTCTCACCCTATGTATTCTATCTCCAAGACTCATCTCAAGCCCGGTCACAAGGAACTGATTGCTTATATAATTTTGTATTTCGAAATTCAACTGCTAATTACCACTTGATGCTAGTCTTTCCCGAAATGAAAAATTCTACTTATATTAATTATGGGATTCATCTGATGACTGCGAAATCTATTAAAATTACCAGACACTGAAACCATATAGTTCCTTGTGATGGCGTTAATTCATCCTCTACATATATGTTTTTTAGCTTTGAAGATTTTAAACAGTGATTGCCGATACCTTAAACCCGCATTCATGTCATACGGCCAATTTTACAGTTGAGTCTCCACACCTGCCCGCTAAGACCGATATCAAGGTCACCGTCAATCTTCAAAATCTTCTACTAACTATAACTTCTATACATTCTCTACTACAACATGAGAAGAACTAACTTTCTTATCATTTTACGGATTTTCATTTGGTACCAACTTTCCGTTGCACACTAATTACCATATCTGCGTTAATTATCTTATTTTTAATAGGAATTGGATGTTTTCCTTATTATTTACTTCAGCGCATGACCAAGAACAATAGCTAATATCATGCAATTGCCTTCTTTTGCACTATGTATCATCTTCTTCCCATCATTATTGCGGCCACCAAAGTTTTTATATTTTTTGTATTCTAGTATATTTTGCACCGTCGCCTTAAGACTCGACCAGCTTTAACGTCTCACCCTAGGATCGAGATATCTCCACCACTTCCGGTGAACTCGTTCCATTCAGCATCAGAGACAGTGCTAATTCCGCAACAATTTACTACGGCCATTACAATCAGTGACATAGAACATAAATATTAATCTAAACCTCTACAGTTTCGACAATCTCTGCTCTAAGGGAAATGATGTACTTTTTACCGATCCTTTATAGGTTAGAGGACAAACTGTTATTGCTTCAACTTTAATTATATTTGTGTGAAAGTGTTATATAGAGAGGGACCAGTGTTTTTTTTATTTTGTTCTGAAGTGCTTCAGCGCTTTTCGAGTGTGCACTGCCACCATATGCAAATTTTTAATAATGAAAAAAAAATCTTATGGCTTATAGTTTTCTACGCCATGGGAGTGTAGGGTTCACACATGTCTCCACATTATCCTGTAAAAATGAGTCTACTACACGTGCTTGAAGTAAACAAATACACTACAGATAACAGCAAAGAAGAGAACGTCGTCCATCATCGCCAACATTCGAGTTGTGATTCAGTGGTCAGCAGTCAGCAACATTATAAGATAAAAGAGGAGAACACACGTTAAGAATTATCAATCTCACCTGGTTGATCACACTACCAGAGCATTAATCAACAAATTTTCATTCTCTCTACCATACCCGGTCATGCGGTTCCTTTCACTTATTTACCTTCATATTAGAGGAAACTTGTTGTAATATACTTGTATTCAAGAGGAACTTTTTGTAATAAAAAACGTTATGGGAAAGTATAACCTCCCGTTTACCGTATTTTCCTCTACCCTATAGAACACAGAGAATTTTACAATATTCATAATATTATTCATACTATAGATAAACAGTATTTATTCTTTTTAGGTATCTCTTATTACTGCTATTTAGTCATGTAAAATGTTGCATTATATTTGTATTGCTAATTTAGAGGTATTATCCATTATGCCTTTCCCTTTCTTAACATTTTCTTTGCTAGCAATGTCTCTAGAGAGTAGAGATGCAAAAAAAAACGGCTTTTTGAATCGATGGTTTTTTTTCACATAAAAAGCCGGCTCTTTTGGGAAAAAGTCGAGGATTTTGGAAATTTTGGCTTTTTTCGTTTTCATGATTTCTCTGTCTAAATAGCTTTCTTATAGTATATTCTATAGTTAGATAAGAATTCCATGACTTAAATGTCATATTTCGCTGTGAAAATCACCATCAAGATTAATGAAGCACATGTTTTACGAATTAAAGCTAACATGAAGAATGTAGTATTTGAAGACAATGTTAGAGGCTATTTTACTTTATTTTAACTTTTAAATTAACATTTTTTTCTTCTCTAGATCATTTTAGTTTGTCATCCGTGTTTCATTTCTAAAAGCATAGTACTCCAGCTTCTAGAGCAAAAGTTAAACTTACCTTTTTCTATATATCCGTCAAAGCGTACGTTTTTTAATATATCCGTCAAACCGTACTTCACATTTCTGTTATACTGTAGCTGTGCAATGATATAGCAATAATTTTCTGGATACAACCTTCAATATTACTTTATACAAATAATCAGTAGCGGATTTAGAAAAGTACTTTGGGAGGGGATTCTTTGATTGTTTCGTTTTCTAATAAGTCCTAATTTTATTTGGGAGGTGTTTGAAGTTTATGGGTACAGGCATAACTAATATTTCGTTTCGTTTACATGTATAGCAATAATCTTTCGGATACAACCTTGAAGATCATTTTATACTGGGAATCAGTGGCCGATTTAGAAAAGTATTTTGGGAGGAGTTTTTCTTACCAATGTTTAGTTTTTGTAAACATTCGTAATTTTTATTTGATGGGAGCTAAAAATTTATGAGTAAAGGCATAACTAATAGATATTTCGTTTGTTTTAGACATTCCGTAACTTTGGGGAACAGGCCTCCGTCCGAAAGACCGCCCCCCAACCTTTGCAAAACCGCCACTGCTGGAAATTAGCAATAATGATTTAAAAACAGTAAGAAAGGAAATCGGCCAATTCACAGTACATGCACTATTCCTACATTCACAGATGGAATGAAGGAAAGCTTTGTCAAAATGGTCGAATGCTGGGTTGAATCCCGGACTTCCCGTTAGAAGCGCAAAAGCTAACCACTCAGTCATGTTTGTTGTGCAGTTGTATTTAGCTTAAATATATTCCGTAGTCCTTTCTTTTGGTAGGGGGGAGTTCCGTAATAATATGTTGAATTTCTCTTGTTAAAAAGTCAAAAAACTTAGGATTGGGTAAACTGTGATGGTGGTTCTATAAAACTTAACTGTAAAATTTCAAGAATATACAGAAACAAAAGCTCTAGATGTGCAGCCTTTAAGTGTATCATATAAATCTAAGTATTACTGTTATGTATTAATTTTATTTTGTTTCAAAAAGACGGTATGGAGTATTTTGAAGTAAAACAACTACATACAATTTTGCTAGTTATTTGTGTAATTTTTTAAAGAAGTGTTTACTTTTAGGGTTGGCTGGTTTACACCAGCTGTTTTTCTAATAACTGCTTTAAAAAATAATAAAAAGAACGAAAAATGCGAATCGTGTAAACTTCATGGTGACGTTTCCACATATCAAACCATCTGCATTAGTTTTATTTCTTTTTCACCTTTTAATCAAAGTGTTCTATGTTCAATTCTCAGTTGAACCACAACCCTTCTTTCATGCGTAAACCATGTAGCGGTTCGGATGTCACTTCAAGGGAAAGTCTTTTGATAACCTCGGTATTACGTAAGGGTGTTAAGCCTAAAAATACGAAACGAAACCAAATTGTATATTTCTACATGCCTGAATGCCTGTTGTTTTATAAAGAAGCCAAGGTTGCTTAAATATATTGATAGAAATTGACAAAATTTATCGATTTCCTACGTAGCTTCCAACATTAGCTTGGATTGGACTTTCAATGATATCTACTTACTAAATTTGTAATTTAATACCTCAGTTTTAGCGTACTGATTATGGTACGTTGACCTTTAAATTTTACATGCAAAGCAATAACAGGATTTTCCCGTTATTGTTTTACATTTAAAGTAATGACGGGATTTTCTCGATGACTAGCGCGGGAGTTTATCAATTTAAGAAATTTACTGACCGGACTTCTTTAAGCTTATTGGACCCCTTCGAGCATAACAACTTATTTCTGTGAATAAGTAATATAAATACATAAAGCAAAATATCTAAATCAAAAAACATGGTTTAACCCCCCCCCAAAAAAAACTTCCCCCCGAAAAACGGAATTTGACAATTTCAAAAACAACCATGTTTCTTGCCAAGCCTGCTTACTTTTGTATATAGGAGGTTAAAAAATTCTTATTATATACATTGGTTAATCCTTTGGAATTCATAACGTAAATATGTTGAAGAAAAATTGTTTGAAATATCTTTTCGAAATTCATGGTTTATTTTCGAGGTTTTATATTATTATCGGCATCAACCACTAATTAAATGACGTTTTATGTTATAGGGAAGCGAAATAAAGTCTGCTCTATCAATTTAAAGCACAATTTTGAAAAAAAAAAAATAGCCCAAAATTTCCCAAGCAAAGAAGCGAAGCAGAAAAAAACGAGTTTTTTTTATAAAAGCCGTTTTTTCCGAGTCCTTGCATCTCTACTAGAGAGTAATTATTTTTAAGGAACCACCGAAACTAAAACGGGTAAGACGAACGGGGGAAAGCTATTTTCTCTCTTCATGCATTCAGCTTAACATTTTCCTGCTTAGTTTTTGGAAGACTTTATTTATCGTTAATGAGTTGTACTGAGACATACTAGAAGTGTAAAAAATGATTGGTCTTGCGCTAACATCCAATGTAAATGAGCTGCTTGGTCAATTAAGGGTCTTATTGGTTTCCGTTATTGGATCTTTTCTATTTTACATGGGTTCACAATGGAGACTTAAAGCTATAATTGCTGATTGAAAATCTTGAGAGAAGACCGAGATGTAAGAAATAGGTTCCGCCGTTTATGTTAGAGACTTGGATAATGTACATCCGTGATCTTTCTAGTATCTTATATAGTGGGCCTGGAATATCAGTCTTATAATTTTTAGAAACTCTTCCGGAACAGGAAAAAGGCTATTCTATATTTCAGGAAAATTTACCAAGGATACAAAAAGTAGATTTGTTCAACTTACGTTGATACCTCTCTTGCACTCTGTTGTAAGCGTAGTATGTGATCAGACTAGCGATTTAATCTAGTAAGACTAGTCTGCTTTTGGACTAGCAGTTAGGATATATGTTTGTATGCGAACTCTGTAACTGAAGGTTTGAGTTTCTTGAGGGTCTACTTTTCAAAGAGGTTCGACTTTTAATGAAATCCTAAAATCTAGATAATTCGGGCTCGATACTGTTTTGTGTGTTTTTCCTGGTTAATTTTATAATCTTGAGTGTTGGTCGTATGTTTTAGTTACAATGTTGTAAGCCTTCACCTGTTAAACTCTTATCCCCAATAGTGAGCCAGTTTTTCTCGCAGACAATAGAAGCTGTCAAAATTTAATTGATGAGTTTATAATCAATTTATATTGTAGGTAAGCGGTTTCCCATTGGGGAGGGGTTGGAGGTAGAGAAACATGTTTCAACGTGTTGTTCATTCTTATTGGTTAGTGCGCTATTATTAAAATCAGAATGACGTTATTCTTTTACACGATCTATACATCATTTGATACATCATTATTAAAATTGGCGGGAATTTTATTTTTACTTGTACGTACACGTATACGTGCTATCATTAACTTTAATTTGCGGAAATTTTTATTTCAAGTAAATTCCGATTGAAGGATCCGTCTGAAAGATCCGCCTTTCATATCCACCTCAGAATACCAGATTATGCTATTTGGACCACCGAAGGAATCTACGAATTGGATCTTTGCGTATGTCAGTCTCACCCTATGTGCTCTATCTTCAAGACTCATCTCAAGCCCAGTCACAAGGATCTGATTGCTTATATAATTTAGTATTTCGGAATTCAAGTGCTAATTGCCACTTGACGCCAGTCTTTGCCGAAAAGAAGAATTCTACTTATATTAATTATGGGATTCATCTGATGACTGCGAAATCTATTAAAATTACCAGACACTGAAACCATATAATTGCTAGTGATGGTGTTAACTGATCCTCTACATATGTGTTTTTTTAGCTTTGAAGATTTTAAAGACTGATTGCCGATACCTTATACTTGCCTTCACGTCATACGCCCAATTTTACATTTGAGTCTCCACACCTGCCCGCTGATATCGGTATCAAGGTCACCGTCAATCTTCAAAATCTTCAACTAACTATAACTTCTATACATTCTCTACTACAACATGAGAAGAACTAACTTTCTGATCATTTTTCGAATTTTCACTTGCCACTAACTTTCCGTTGGACACTAATTATCATATCGGCCTTAATTATCTTATTTTTAATAGGAATTGGATGTTTTCTTTATTATTGACTTCAGCGGATGACCACGAACAATAACTAATGTAATGCAAATGCCTTCTTTTGCACTATGTATCATCTTCTTCCCATCATTGTTACGGGCGCCAAACTTTTTTATATTTTTTTATTCTAGTATATTTTGCACCGTCGCCTTAAGACTCGATCAGCTTTAAAGTCTCACCCTAAGATCTCCACCACTTCCGGTGAACTTGTTTCATTCTGCATCAGAGACAGTGCTAACTCCGCAAGAATTTACTACGTCCATTACCATCAGTGACGTAGAACATAAATATTAATCAAAACCTCTACAGTTTCGACAGTCTCTGCTCTGAGGGAAATGAAGTACTTTTTACGGATCCTTTATAGGTTAGAGGACAAACTGTTATTGCTTCAACTTTAATTATATTTGTGTGAAAGTGTTATATATAGAGAGGGACCAGTGATTTTTTTATTTTGTTCAGAAGTGTTTCAGCGCTTTTCGAGTGTGGACTGCGACCAAAAAAGAGGTTGGTCTTGTGTAGCTTCCAATATAAATGAGCTGCTTGGTCAACTAAGGGTCTTGTTGGCTCCAGTTATTGGATCGGTTTTTTTTTTTTTTTTTTTTTTGCATGGGTTCACAATGGAGACTTGGAGCTATAATTGCTGATTGAAAATCTTGAGAGAAGTCTGATATGTAAGAAATAGGTTCCGCTGTTTATGTTAGAGACTTGGATAATGTACATCCGTGATCTTTCCACTATCTTATATAGTGGGCCTGGAATGCTAGTCTTATACATTTTAAAAACTCTTTCCGAACAGAAAAAAGGCTGTTCTATATTTCAGGAAAATTTATCAAGGATACAAAAGTAGATTTATTAAATTTAAGTTGATACCTCTCTTGCTCATTGCTGTAAGCGTAGTCTGTGATCGAACTCGCGATTTAACCTAGTAAGACTAGTCTGCTTTTGGACTAGCAGTTAGGATATATGTTTGTATGCGAACTCTGTAACTGAAGGTTTCAGTTTTAATGAAATCCTAAAATGTAGATAATTCGGACTCGATACTGTTTTGTGTGTTTTTCCTGGTTAATTTTATAAATTTGAGTGTTGGTCGTATGTTTTAGTTACAATGTTGTAAGCCTTCACCTGTTAACCTCTTATTCCCAATAGTGAAGCAAGTTTTTTCGCAATAGAAACTGTCAAAATTTAATTGAAGAGTTTATAATCAATTTATATTGTAGGTAAGCCGTTTTCCATTGGGGAGGGGTTGGAGGTAGAGGAACATGTTTAAATGTGTTGTTTATTCTTATTGATTAGTGAACTATTATTAAAATCAGAATGACGTCATTCTTTTACACGATCTAAACATCATTTGATACATCATTATTAAAATGGGCGGGAATTTTATTTTTACTTGTTCGTACGCGTACATGTGCTATCCTTAATATTCATTGGCGGAAATTTTTATTTCAATTAAATTCCAATTGACGGATCCGTGTGAAAGAGGTCGTTGTAAATTTTTATTATTATAAAAAATTAATTGGAGGGAATAAATCGTAAGGCGAAAATCGAATTTGCTAAAAGTGTCCTGAGCCATACGACTCAACCACGAGAGGTACGGCAAAAACTGAAGTTTTTTGTTATTGGTGTCAAATCCAAAATCGATAAACTTCCAGAACTTCATATAGATACCATAAATGAACAGCTATGCTATACACCAAATATCACACCAGATAAAATCAATACTTTGAAGAATATAAAAAAACGAACCCTGTAAAAAATATATTTAACCTTCACCTCGTCACTGCTCCAGAAGTTATCAAGGCAATAAACAAACTCTAATAACCTGCTTCAGGAGCTGACGACTTGCCAATTATTCTTATTTAAAAAAATATTACCGTTCGTTGTAGATGTCATTGTGCATATTTTTAATAGTTCCATCACAACCGGAGAATTTCGATCAATTTGGAAACTCTCCCACGTTCGCCCATTGCCTAAAACTAAAAATCCAACAAAAGCGGAAGGTCTCCACCCTATTAGTATACTTCCTGTACTCTCCAAAGCGTTAGAGCATGACCAATTAACTAAGTTCCTCGAAAAAAATAACATCTTAAATCCATTTTAGTCAGATTTCAGATCTCAGCACAGCACATGCACTGCTCTACTAAATATCACTGATGATATTCGTGCCGCAATGGATGAACGCCAAGTTACACTGTTATCCCTACTAGATTTTTCTAAAACTCTCCAAACTATAGATCATGACATACTGATTGCCAAACTGTCTTCCTTCTACAACTTCTCCCAGTCAACTTTATCTTGCTTTAGCTCCTATTTATCAAATAGAAAACAAAAAGTTGTCACTAATAACATATGTTCCAATACGAAACTTGTTCCATGTGGAGTCCCGCAGGGCAGCGTCCTAGGATCCCTTTTGTTTTCCTTATACATCAACGATTTACCTGAGCACATCACCCATTGTAAATATCACTTATATTCAGATGATATACAATGCTATTTAACTAGTAATCCCCTAAATTTAACCACCGCGATTGATCACTTAAACAGTGACATTGAAAGTATCTGCGTATGGGCACGTAACAATGGACTGCAAGTAAACCCAAAAAAATTAAAATTTATCATGCTTGGTTCTCGTAAACTATTCTCAGTAGACCTGTCGCTACAAGTGGTAGACAATAGCTTTTATTGCCCTCTTAATTGCTTTATTACCTAACCACTTTCTTGTCAATATGGCCGTGTCGGCCTTGGGGATGTTGCGCCGTCCTTGGGGGAGGTTTCTGGGGGAAGTGGTTTTATTAGTTGTGCAATAGAGGTTGTTTGGAAAAGTGGAATGACCTTCCTTCTTGTTGAAACAGGCTCCTATACGATTCTTGAATCGAAATTTTAAAAATTATAATCAAATTAGAATTAAAACCATGATTTAGATAATTAGAGCATTGGTATACGTCATTGAACGCAATCTCTAGCTTCAAACTTGATCCAACACGATTTTTGATTGAGGATACGGCTTTGAATGCTGTTTCTAGCTTCAAACATGATTTAATACGTTTATTGAATCGAAATTATAATCAAATTAGAATTAAAACCATGATTTAGATAATTAGAGCATTCGTATGCGGCTTTGAAAGTGATCCAACACGATTTTTGATTGAGGATACGGCTTTGAATGCTGTTTCTAGCTTTAAACATGATTTAATACGTTTATTGAATCGAAATTATAATCAAATTAGAATTAAAACCATGATTTAGATAATTAGAGCATTGGTATATGGCTTAAAACGCGGTCCCTAGCTCCCACAAGGTTTTTCCCCATTAATTTAATTATGATCTGACTTGTAAAGCTCGTAACTAATTGAACACTCTTATTTGAACTAGAAAATTATGAATAATGAATATGATTACACCCTTTAAGCTCCAATGTTTAGCAATGATTTTTAATGGTGCTTTGTTTTACGGCGTAAAGTATTAAGATGGGGGAAAAAAGGAAGGAAAGGAAGAAATATTTATTTATTTTCATTTATTTTTTTGTTGCGAACTGCACTTCTTTCGTTTAGCTTGCTTGGCTCTTAACTTTGCTATTTTTCAGCGCTGCTTAGTACAAAATTCGCAGATACGCACACTGATGTGTTCTTGCTCCAACTGCCATTGCATGACTGAATGGTAGAAGATTGACGTTCAGTTTCTCACACCCTATGCAAACAACCTTGCGATATGATTGGCCAGGAAAGACCAGTTGTTCCGCCTCCAATGTTTAACCATGGGAGATAGTTACCTGCCAATCATTCCCTCTAGTTTGAGTGAGCGGGAGAACCCACCCTTCCCCGCCTCTCTTTGGCCTCATCTTTTGTGAACAGGTTTCTACCCTCTCCCCACCCGCGACAACTGACATACATTTCTTGTCCCCACCCTTCCCCGCCTCTCTTTGGCTTCATCTTGTGTGAACAGGTTTCTACCCTCTCCCCACCCGCGACAACTGACATACATTTCTTGTCACAAAGGATGTTTACTTCAAACCACTTTTGGTTGCTGGTTCTGCGAACATCCTTTTCCCCGCCCATTCAGACAAACAAACAAGTTGATGGTGCCAGACTGGCCTTGGACTCAATGTCGATAGCCTCATATTGAGTACTGCAAAAACAACACACAAAAACCTGTAGAACGGTTTCTGTGTATTGCCACATAAAATAATTGTGCTGTTCTTTTCGGCAAAATACAAGTTATTGAAACAGATGTTGAAAATGATAGCTATATAGTTTACTGAATAAAGCCGGAATTTTAAAATCTAGGAACATTGTCGCCTGAACCCAGGTAACGAATTTTGTTGCTTGGTAAACAACTATTGCCGTGAAAAATACGACAATTTGGCGTCTTTGAGGTACGAATTCAGACATACTGGCGATGTTTTTCAAACTTTAGGCATTGTGTGAAAATTCCCTGGTATTACCTCTATAGAAAAAGAAAGAAAGAAATATTTCTTTCGATTCGGGAAGATGCCGACAAACGAAATACCCCAATTCTTTTCTGCTTCTTTGCAGAGTGAGGCAATGCTGTATTACAAGGCAAATTCATTTACTTTATTTTTTTCTCCCCCTATTCCATTCCCCTTATGTTAATGAATAAATAAAAAATATATTATATAAGTGCAGTACACATTTCCTGTATTGACAATCTTGCTTGCGAAGGCTTTTGCGTTTGCTTCTTTAGTGTTTTTTTCTGGATTTTTTTCTGTGTCTTGTTCAAAGAAGAAGATATCATATTCAAGTAAGTTTTATATTATTATAATTGATTAGATATATTTGCATAAGTATCGAATGGTGGGAATCCCCCTAGAAAATTAACACATATTGTTTTTTTCTTATGAAAATAATTAACACAGTGTAGAAACGAACTAAGAGTTTGTCAATATGTTTGAACTTGTGGGGGAGCATAGTGCCCCAAACCTGGGGGAACCGCGTCTGACTTATATCGCCATCCGTGTTTACCAAAACAGGGGGAACCATACATGGGGCATAACGCCCCGAACCTGAGGGAACCGCGTTTGACTTATATCACCTTACGTGTTTACTGAAAATCGGGGGGATCCATACATGGGGCATAACGCCCACTGGGTTTGCCAACACCGGGAAAAGCTAGCTTCCTGAACGGCCACCACGAAGGAACGAAATATTTGCTTTTTTTAAAAAAAAGAGATTAGCGCCTCATGAATTGTTTTACGAATAATTAAACTGTTGTTTGAAGACTATGTTTGAGTTTTGATTCCGTTCCAGTTGCGTTTTTGGACAAGTTAACCACAGGAAAGAGTGAAGAATGGAACTAGCATTATTATTATTATAGTGAAGAATATGTGGGGAACTTTACACGAGAAAATATCTTGGCAGTGTTAATCTTTTTAGAGAAAAAATGCGTGGTGACATCCCTTAAGAACCGTCAATGAGATACTTTATACTTTACTACAGAATTTTTTGACGTTTTTAGAAATGCGTGGTGACATCCCTTAAGAACCGTCAATGAGATACTTTATACTTTACTACAGAATTTTTTGACGTTTTTAGAAATGCGTGGTGACATCCCTTAAGAACCGTCAATAGTTTTAGAAATGCGTGGTGACGTCCCTTAAGAACCGTCAATGAGATACTTTACATAATAGTTGGTATTTTAGAAATGCGTGGTGACATCCCTTAAGAACCGTCAATGAGATACTTTACATAATAGTTGGTATTTTAGAAATGCGTGGTGACATCCCTTAAGAACCGTCAATGAGATACTTTATACTTTACTACAGAATTTTTTGACGTTTTTAGAAATGCGTGGTGACATCCCTTAAGAACCGTCAATAGTTTTAGAAATGCGTGGTGACGTCCCTTAAGAACCGTCAATGAGATACTTTACATAATAGTTGGTATTTTAGAAATGCGTGGTGACATCCCTTAAGAACCGTCAATGAGATACTTTACATAATAGTTGGTATTTTAGAAATGCGTGGTGACATCCCTTAAGAACCGTCAATGAGATACTTTATAGTTTTAGAAACGTTTGGCAATGTGCCTTAAGACCCGCCACTGACGGACTTTACGGCAAAATCAAGTGTGCAATTTCTTTGAATCTTTATAACTGAAATTGTGATTAAACAGAATTGCGTACTGTCCAATATTTTTGATTGTAGATTTTATATAAATATATTGTGTCTGAATGATTTGTCGTGAATCTGTATTCATATTGGGAAGTCTTTTCGGAAAATAATCAATTTACACATAAAGAACACTTTTAGAACACATACATATTCAATATTTACTACAGATAATGTTCAAAATATATTGTTTAGTGTAAAATAATTAAGTTCAACAGAAAAGATAGACATTTGTTTCGCTTGTATCCCTAATATTTAGAAAATCAGTCAGTATTAAGTGCACAGATGTATTCACAAAGTGTTCAGAACTGAACAAAAGTATTCAGAACCGAGAAAAAAGTGTTTTAATGTGTTTTCATACTGAAAAATGTACTTATATAAAGAGTTCTTAGTTGTAGTGGATGCAATTTTCCAAGATACATGCGAATATTGCAATTTTTACGTAAATGTGTAGACTTTTCTTTCCCACAGTTAGTACGTTCATTGATTCATTTTGGATCATAGCGGCCGACTTCCCCCTTTAAATACGCGTTAGAATAGCTTGTTCATCACGAAACGTAGTGAATACTCAAATGGATCTTTTTCCAAGACATGACAAATGAAAGAATGTAATTGAGTGAGAGAAATTTAAGGTGGATGTTCTTTATTTCTGAATAAGTGTTGGGAATATGAACTTGCGTATTTTTAACATGTGTTGCAGTATTCAGAATCTTAATCATATGGTAGTCACATGCTTTTTGTACATACTAACTCTATATTAAGCAAGGTAATGAGTGAGAAAAATAAATATTGGCTTTGTAAAATGAAATGAAATACGAAATATCTTGTTAGGGGTGCAGAAAGAGAATCCAATGCAGTGTGAACGCAGTCTTTTGCGTGGTGAAGAGGGACTATACCCGGACTGAATTCCCCCTCACAACTTTTCAATTACTGAATGCACTCTTTTGCGTGGGGGAGAGGGGCACTATACCCGGACTGAATTCCCCCTCATAACTTTTCCAATAGTGAACGCGTTCTTTTTGCGTGGGGAAGAGGGGCACTATACCCGGACTGAATTCCCCCTCATAAGTTTTCCAATAGTGAACGCGCTCTTTTTGCGTAGAGAAGAGGGGGGCTATACCCGTCTTTAAGAGTAATGCCTCCCATTACTGAACGTTACTTGTTTTATACATGGATTTTGCAGTGAGAGAGATGGTTTTACCCGTCTTTTTGGCACTAGGATTTCAATGTAAACGTATGCAGCAATACTAGTAGAGGGGTCATCCCCTGAAATGATGAGGTAGTGGTCCCTCACTGAAAGACTGGTGTTCATACCCCAGAAATGATGTGGTACCGCACCACTTAAGTAAATACTCGTTCTGTCACTGAAGGACATGGGTTTATATTCCGTATTTAACCCAATAGTTTTACTTATACGTGTTTGATTTTCAATACTTTTATAGAATATTAAGACCAACAGAATATACAAGCATGTGCTATGGTTTATTACACATTGAAAACATATATATACTATACTCACCTGAGAAATATACGGAAATCAGTCGCACACGCGTCAGCACTGCGGGACTTTCAACGCACAACTAATCTTTAATTATGACTTTTGCCGATAGGTGTCACTAGTAGTAGTGGTTGTGCAATACATAATAGGACATGATATAACTTGCATTTGGCGTGTGGGGGTATCATTTCCTTTCACGGCAGCGTACGTGTAAGATCAAGGACAAGCTTTAGCGCATCTTAATTAATTAACTATATAGTTTTAATACTATTAAATAAAGTATAAAGAAATTGATTCAAGCCTATTGTATTCCAGACATCGAAGCTTTGCCGAACCTTGAGTGGTGGTAGCAGCACAAATAGAACACCCAGACATATTGTTGTTTAGACTTACAGCGACGCAGAGTCGACATTTTTCTTCTTTTTCTGGTTTTGTGAACGAACAACTGAGGCTTGAAAGGTGTGTATTTCTTACGCTTATTGTTTTTTTTAAAAGAAAGAAATTATACATATTTGAGCTGTATTTAACCAATATTAATGAACAGAGAGAGACTTATTGTGTCTGGATATTTTAAAAGAATAGTTTACAACTCAATATAAGTGAATATATTTTATTTTTTTTCTTCATAAATTGAACAAATTGCTTTCTATTTACATATCATTATTTGACTATAGATTGAAAATAAGTGTTTGCTTTTTATGTACTTATTTTTAAAATATAACTATAGGTTGAAAGTAATTGAATGTGCTCTCTCTCTTTTATATTCAAGTGATATATTAACGTCAAAATAGATTTTTTGTCTTATTTCTTTCAGATGGATTTCTTCTGCCCGTCCGAAGAATTGAATATGGTTGATGAAATTTATCTCCAGGAATTGGTGCGCGGTTTCAACGACTACCCGAGGGTCTTCAGTATCTGGAAAGCCATCATGGAATTGAACAGGCTGGGATATCGGGGGTCGGGGAGATGCGACGCACTCCTACGTGCCCTTCGTGCCTTCGAAGGTAATGATACATTACTTCTCCAGCACTGCGTAAGCAGTGCTGATATAATAGATTTATTTTTGTATGGATTTTTCCGTACATGTGATACTTACGAATCGGCGCAGTCAAAACTCTTTTATTTATTATCATGTGGGGAAGGTCAGGTGGATAGGATAAAAGATACAGAGTTATCGGACTTTTTTTATTTTGGCACGCGGTTTGTTTCGGAACCGTGCTTAATCCCATCCGAAAATAATGCCATAATCATGCCCCCTCAAGAAAATCAACTTGAGTTCTAATAATTTATATCAATTAACAAATGAAGATTTAGCTTTCTTGGATGAAGTAAATGGGATTGGCACTCAAAATTTCGATGAAATACCAGCTGAAGAAATGAGGAGTTTGGTTCAAAACGAGGACAATGCTGTGGATATACCCACGCAACAAGTCCAGGGAGAAAATCCTGTATACAATTCATCTGAATACTGTGTACAGGATAATCATGACTATGGGGACCAAATGATTTTTACTCCTCAGCCTGACCCGTCATATGCCAATGTTCCACCAATGGTTGGACATAGCAACATAAACAACAACAATAGTACAACTGGTACTACTAGTAGTCCTAATAGTGGTAGTACAGGTGGTAGTGGTAGTGATAATAATAATGGCGGGGATAATCAAAGAAATAGTAATTTCGAAGTTGTAAGAGAAAGCAGACAAAGGTTTCGTAAGTTCCATCTTACGGGACATGAAATTGCCGTCAGACCTGTGGGTGATGAAAGGAACATTAATAACCCAGAGGCTTATATCGAAAGTTTAATTAATTTTGCGTTGGAACATGTGATCTCCAATGCACGCCCCTCGGACTACATTGGCTTATACATAGAGAGTAGTAATAGTACCAACAACAAACCAGGGTACGTTCCGTTTAGAAGAAAGGGGAATTTCTCTGCTAGGACAGTTCTCACTTCAATCGAACGTGTATTAAATTCGAATGAAGTGTTCCTTTTGGGGCAAGAACTATTGTTTCGATTCCATATCGCTGAGAGTATGCACGGCCAGGGAAGAAATACTACATCGAGCGCCGTTGACAAATATGCAAAATATCAAGATTACTTAGAAAAGCGATTAATTCGCATTGAAAATAGAAATATTTACTGTCTCCCTATGGCCATAGTATGGGGCCAAGTAAAGCTCCACGGTACAAAATATGATTTGTATAATTTAAAAAGAGAAAACTCCGATACATGGCTTCTTAAAGCAGAAGTTCTCTGCGAGATGGCAGGTATTAACGTTGAAAGTAAGCAAGGTTGTGACTTTTCCGATCTGGACCTCTTTCAAGCATATTTGAAAGGGGAATATCAAATCGTAGTTTATGAGGAGCATGAAAAGAATAACCGGGAATATATAGTACGTTACCCGGGAGAACCGGCAGAAAATAAGATTTTTATCCTTTATCGAAGAGGTAACACTATTGGTCATTTCGAACCCATTCGTAACATTAGAACTTTCCTCAAGGCACGAAAGTATTGTTATTATTGTTTGGAAGCTTATGATGAAAGGTCACATGCACACAAGTGTAAAACTCGTTGTACTTTTTGCGAACATACTCACGAACGGGACTATACTGCAAACAGAATTAAATGCAATGCATGCAATAGAGAGTTTGCTGAAGGTGAATGCTTTAATAATCATCTGACACGTAATAAATCGGCTAGATCTGTATGTGATAATGTAAAGCTCTGCATCAATTGCGGCGTCATCTTTGATAAGAGAGGGCGAAAATCTGATCACATGTGTGGTGAACATTTTTGTTCAACGTGCCGAGCCTATGTTGATACAAACCATACATGTTTTGTTCAGAGACAGCGACCTGTTCATACGAAAAGGTTTATGTACATCACCTATGATGTAGAGACGATGTTGAAGGCACCGAATGAGCGCGGTGAAAGGGAACACGAAGTTGTACTGGTGTGTTGTCGTCATGTTTGTCATGCCTGTATAAGAAAAGGTATCGATGAGCCTTGTAAAACGTGCGGTAACAATGTTGGAAATTGTTCGTTTTCTTTTAAGACAATGACGGCTTTTATTAACCATGTGTTAGTAGAGCGTCCTGTCTTTCAGAAGATCGTGGCAATCGCCCATAATGGTAGTCGCTACGATGGTCTCTTCTGTTTTAGAACTCTAATAGAAGACCAGCATATTGTACCTAGTGTCCTTATTCAGGGTCAAAAGATTTTTAATATCAGTATAGGTAATCGTATCTTTTTCCGCGACTCTTTCCTTTATATTGGCGCGAAATTATCCAAATTACCAAAAACGTTAGGCCTTAGTCAAAATTTAAAGAAGGGAGATTTCCCATATTTATTCAATACTGAAGAGAATCAAAATTATGTTGGTCCCTACCCTCCACTTGAGTACTATGACCCTGAAGGGCGAAGCACAGAAGAAAGAAAACAACTGGAAGCCTGGCACCAAGAACGTGCGGAAAGTGGCGAGGAGTTTAACCTGCAGAGGGATATGCTGGCTTATTGTGAGAATGATGTTAGAATTCTAACAGAAGCGGTCATTAAGTTTAGCGATATCATCGAAGAGAAAACGGAGGGTTTGCAATGTTTCATAACATCATCTACCATTGCAAGTCTTGCAATGCGGACATATCGTACCTTGCACTTACCGGAGAATACTATTCCTATCATTCCCGCGTTGGGATTTCATCATAAGACCAAGTATAGTACAAAAGCTATGCAATGGCTTATGTATATGGAAGCCCAATTAGGGATAGAAATCCAGCATGCTAGGAGAGGTGGGGAAAAGTATATTGGTAGGTACAAGGTCGATGGATGGCACGAAGGACTCAACGCTGCCTTCGGCTTTTACGGGTGTTATTTCCATGCCTGCCGCCTTTGCTTCCCCTTTAACCGTGACGCGGTTTTGCACGATGCCCAGGACTTGTACAATACGATGGAGAAACGATATGAGCAAACCATGCGTCGCCGTAGGTACCTGAAAAGTATAGGTGTAAACCTATACGAAATATGGGAATGTTCTTGGGACAATAAGGTAAAGACGGATAAGGAAGTGCAAAAGTTTGTTCAAGAACGTTGTACTAATCTACCTGATATTCTTATTCCTAAGAACTGTTACAACGGTGGTCGCACGGAGGTCTTTCGTTCCTACGTCAATTGTGCGAGTGATGAGCGAATTTCCTACGCCGATGTAACATCGTTATACCCTTGGGTGATGACACGTAAACCTATGCCGGTTAAATCACCTAAGATTCACACGGGACCGGACTTTCCAGATGTGGAAAGTATTCACGGTGTAGTTAAATGCACAATCGTCCCTGCAAAGGACCTCTACTTTCCGATCTTGCCATACGTTGCGGGAGGTCGATTACTTTTCGGCCTTTGCCGCACATGCATGGAAGAAGAAAACACTAACGAATGTACCCATAGTGACGCTGAGTGTGCTCTCACAGGAACATTTTGTACACCAGAGTTACACCTTGCTCTTAAAAAAGGTTACAAAATAATCGATATACATGAGATATGGGAATTTGAACTTTTAGATCCTGAAGAGAGGAATTCAGGAGGGCTGTTCGGGACCTACGTGAATTCCTTCCTTCAGATGAAGCAGGAAGCCTCTGGTTTTCCTGCTTACTGTATCACTGAAGAAGAGAAACAAAAATATATCGATGAATATTATGCCCATGAAGGCATACGATTAAATTATGACAATATTAGGATGAACCCGGGATTCAGGCAAAGTGCGAAACTATACCTCAATTCATTGTATGGAAAGTGGGGGCAACGCACAGACATGTCGCAGAGTATAATCGTTAGTGATGAGGTTACCTTTCTTAGGTATTTAACTACGGCAAGGTATGAAATTCAAAGTGTGGTACCAATTGATGATGACCATCTCATTCTCACGTACAGAGACATTGAAAATGAAAACGTTCCGTTGGAGTTTTCCAATGCGATACTAGCCGCATTTATTACTTCGTGGGCTAGACTTAGACTTTACGAACTACTAACGACTGTAGGACCTGACAGAGTAATCTACTGTGACACTGACAGTATCATGTACTTAGAGAAAAAAGATGAGGAACCCTTGTTACCGCTCGGAAACTATTTGGGTGATCTGACGAATGAAATTCCTGAAGGTTGGGAGTTTACAACCTTTATTGGTCTAGGCTGTAAAAATTATGCTATGCGGCTAACAAACGCCCAAGGGGATGTTCGGCATATATACAAAATTAGGGGGATAACATTAAATGATAGGACCTCTCAGAAAATTAACTTTGAGAGTTTCTATAAATTAGTGTCTGGACAATTAGAGTCCACAGTAATAGGAAACCCAAATAGCATCATTCGTAGACCGGCGTTCCGTATCTTTAGCTGTAGAGAGACAAAGACACACCGTGAGGTCAACAAAAAACGAAAAAGGGTTGACGAACCTGACATAACCGACGATGAACCAATACGAAAACGTGCAAGTGTACCTTACGGTTATAGGCCCACGAATGAGTGAATGTGACTTGTATGATTGTCTCTTTCGTGTAATGAAACCCCGAACCATCATCGAATGTAAAAATATTTATTTTTTAATTTATTTCTAATTTATTCTTAATTTATTCCTAATTTATTTAATTTATTCTTAATTTATTTTATTCTTTTTATATTTTCGTTTGCTGTGCAAACATTGTATAAACTAGTCACTTCAGCTTTAATCTTATATCCCAGTGATTTTTTTATCCATTTCATTACTATGTATACTCCGAACAATCAACGATTGTGAACATATTAAAATTCCCATGGAAACTTGATATTCAATGTATGAGTGTGTGTGTGTATATATAAAGCAGAGTCTCTATTGTATGCATTCATTTGATTACAAGATGTTAAAGTTTCAACATCCCTCTACTATTTTAATCGCTGGTCTTTCAAGGGCTGGTAAAACTTGTTTTGTAAATCGTTTACTTAATGAACATGATCAAATGTTTAGTATAAAGTTTAATGATATTGTTTGGTGTTATGGCGCAGTAATACCAAAATTAGATGCAAATGCAAAAATACGTTTTGTAGAGGGAATACCTGACATGAATAATTTTGAAATCAAAGAAAATTCATTATTAATACTTGATGATTTAATGTCAGAAACTAATGGCGATGTTGCTAATTTATTTACAAAGTATGCACTTAATAAAAAGTTAACTGTAATATTTATTATTCAAAATTTATTTCCAAAAGGAAAACATGCACGTGATATTAGTTTAAATGCACATTATATTATAGTATTTAAAAATCCACGTGATAAATTACAAATACAATATTTAGCAAGGCAAATTATGCCTCGGTATATTAAAGAAGTCGTGTGTTCGAGAGTAACACGAGAGCCTCACACTTATTTATTATTTGACTTGACACAAGAAACAAACGATGCATTGCGAATACGTACAAATATTTTTCCGAATGAAATCATGTATGTGTACGGTAACGTAAAAGACATGCATACAGAAATTTTTGTTTAGTCTGCATCAAGATGTTGAAGGTGAAACAACACTACAGCACGCTCCGTGCGCTGTGCAAATGCAAGAATACCAAACGAAAACAAATTTTACAAAATGCTTCAGGGGATTTAATAAGAACAATATCTCAAGTACCGTCAAATGGGGTGAATAGAAACATGGGGGTGAATAGAAACAAAACTCCCAGATTAGTTTTGGATTTATCTGGACGATAAATTAATCAAGAAAACTGAAATTTCTTAACATAGTCTTATACGGCTAAAGTGTCCAGGGCAGAGACAAAATGTTTTACTGAGTTGGGAACACTGAGGTAGACGGCAGTAGCATTAATGTGTTACTGAAATCTTACATGGTATTTTAGCGCTCCTTAAACTTTCTTGGTAATTATGAAATTTTGATATTTGTTGCATTTGAACATATGCCTATTTTGTAGTTTGTTGTTTCATTTACTGACGTTCATAGTAAAAGTTTTCCTTTTGTAAATTATTTTTAATCAAAATTTAACTTTACTGGGTTATTGTTATGATTTTTAATTAGTGGGGTGAATAGAAACACTTCTTGGGAAATTCTTGAAATTCCTCAAGGAGTGGAACATTCTTGAGGAGCAGAAAAAAGGACCTGATAGGAATGTATCAACCATCTCTAAGAACAAATTTCCAAGTCTTCTGAAAAAAAAAAAGTGTGAAACTGAAGGAGGAAAATATCAGGGCTGGATTTGAAAAGTGTGGAATTTTTCCCCTTTGTCGAGACCAAATGCTGAGGATGTTGCCAAAAAAAGACAATGAACGAGAAGAAACAGAACAGCAAAAGTCATCTCAGACTGTAAACCGTCCCCTTATGGATCTTCTCAGGAGCATGAGAGAAGATGAAAAAATTAAATAAGGGAAGAAGAGAGTACGAATAGATGTTTCTGGTAAGAGTTTTGGTTTGTTTTCTGAAAATGATACATTTTCATCAAATCACAAGGAAACTCAACCTACATTTGTATTGTCGGAAGAGGAGAAAGACAACACTCCAGAAGACAACATTCCAGACGATCACGAACTAGATGATGGTTTTCTAAAGCTGGTGATTTTGCTGTGGTAAAACGAGAAGCTAAAACTCGATGAGACTATTCAGCACCCAAGTGCGAAAATGGGAACATGATGCATATGTGGGAGTGTTTTATAAGAGAGCACATAAACAATGAAATTTTCAGAACGAAACTGTTCGGTTTTATTAGGAGTTCGTCAGCACGCTTTAAGTATATGATAACTTTCGGGCCCCTTCGTGGCTAAGCGGTTAGCGTACGCGCCTTTGGCGTGGGAGACCCGGGTTCGATTCCTGGCGGGAGCTCATGTAGTTCTGATTCTACGTTAATCAGTAGGTCCACGTCTCATATAGCCTCGCTGCTGAACGGGACGTAAACCTCAAAATCAACTCAACTCATGATAAGTTTCCTTGATGATTTCAGTGGTTTAAATCTTATTCAAATATCATCAAAACTATATGGTCGTTTATACCTATATTGTGCATTGTATTGTTTTATAAGTTTGTAACTTATGTAATACTGGTCCTATTGAACTAATATCTTGCAGGTATCAAATAAATAGTTCGTTTCAACAAATACGCTGTTTCTTTTTTACCTTTCCAATAGTATAAAAGAAACAACAATGAAAATAAAGTAATTGTTTCTATTCACCCCATGGGTAGGGGTGAATAGAAACATTAAGAAAAATCAAGGTGAAGAAAAGTGGAGTTGATAAATTAATATGACGTTTACTGAAATTCATTAGCATATTAAGACCTTTCTTTTGGAATAATCTGATACGCGAAATCTTTAACATTACCAGACTTATATTCTCATATAGCCAAAAATGTGTTTCTATTCACCCCATTTGACGGTAGCTAAGAACACAATAAAAGGAAACATCCCTTTAAATTCTCGTCAGAAGCAACGTTTACGTAGACATAAAAAGATCTTACGTGCTCTATCTCAGCAACGTACTGCATTGAATAAAAAGAAAATGTTGTTACCACAGAAAGGTGGTGCTCTTTTACCGTTGATCTTGGGACCACTTCTTGCAGCAGTGGGAAGCAGTATTTTTAGTCGTTAAATATGTCAGAATTACGTAAAATGATTTTAGTTCCTGAAAATGCTGTACATGAAATTCAATCGAATCTTAAATCCATAGATTCGCATCAGTCACGTTTAGATGAAGAAATGAATAACATCTTAAAACGTCGTGATCTTAGTGTACAACAAAAATGGAAATTATATCAACAAGCTTTGCATCGTTATTTACAGTATACTTCTTCTTCACATAAACCTATTACTTTACCTATCATTCAAAAAGAAGAAGAAGAAAAATCATCATCATCATTAACTTCCAAACAAGATAGCAATACTTCTATTTTACCATTTGTACCAGACATTTTACAATCAGTACCGAAAACACTTCGTAGGAAAACAGATCTATTGTTAAAACAGTTGACAAGTTGTAATAAAATTCAGTGGGATAAGTCTGGTACAGTACGTATTCATGAAAAAACAATACCAGGTTCAAATATTATAGATTTAGTAAATGATGTAGTTCGTACAACAAATTATTCAAGAAATCCTATAGGTATTCATGAATTTAAAAATTTATTAGAAGATCTTAATGTTCCTAAAGAATTTATTGGTACACCTATTAGCACGCCAGCATCAAAAGTGAAAAGTAGTAGTAATAGTAGTAGACAACGTATTCGTAAAGTAAGAAAATCTCCTAGTCCTGCAGTAGTAGCTAATTTATTTAAACATTGGAAAGAATATAGTATGTAAAATGACAAAATTATCAAAAATATATTATGATTTTTCAAATCCTGATTCTTTATCAAGTATACAAACATTACAACGCAAAACAAAGTTATCTAAAAAGAAAATTAAAAAATGGTTAGCTTGTCAAGATGCTTATACATTACATGCACCAGCTCGTAAAATTTTTGAACGTAAAAAGTATTATGTTAGTGCACCAAATGAAACAATACAAATGGATTTAGCAGGTATGCAAAATATTGCAAAGTATAATAATAATTATAAATATATATTATGTTGTATTGACATTTTTTCACGTTATGCATACTGTGTTCCGTTAAAAACAAAGAAAGATCCTGAAATGGTAAAAGCAATAACAAAATTTTTTAAAAATTTTAAGTTACCTGTGTTTAACGTACAAACAGATTTAGGTGATGAATTTTATAATCGGCATGTAAAACAAATGTTTAAAGAATATGAAATTAATCATTATAGTGTTCATTCCGAAATTAAGTGTGCGTTAGCAGAACGCTTTATACGTACATTAAAAGAAAGATTGTATCGTTATTTTACTGCAAAAAATATTTATCGTTATATTAATGTATTAGATCAAATTGTAAAAAATTATAATCATTCATACCATTCAAGTATTAAAATGGCACCTGCACAAGTAAATGATTCCAATGTGAATCAAGTGTGGGAAACATTATACGGAAATAAAAAGAATAAGAAAAATATAACTTGTAAATTTAGTTCGGGTGATTATGTTCGTGTTAGTAAGTATAAACATAAATTAGAAAAAGGATATTTACCTAAATGGTCTCAAGAAATATTTATTGTTGACAAATGTATAAAGTCAGATCCTGTCACTTACACATTAAAAGATTGGAACGGTGAAGAAATTAAAGGAATATTTTATGCAGAAGAATTACAAAAAGTAATTATAAATTCAAAGAAAACATATCTTATTGAAAAAGTATTGAAACGTAAAAATGGGTGGCTGTATGTAAAATGGTTAGGATATCCATCAAGTATGAATCCGTGGATTAGATCAGATTCTATTCAGTCTGCAAAATGAATTCGAACTTTACACACGACTTTTACGTTACTCTTCCTTCAAATGCAAGTAGCAATCTTTTTGATAATAATACATCATCATCATTTCGAGTTAAATTGGCACAACCTATTGATTTACGTGATGGGGATTCGGGTGTTGCATTAACACAAATTAATATTCCGTGGAGTTTTTACAATGTTGGTGAAAATGAAGAAATTATAATTACTAGTGTTATCGATGGTCGAGTTGAACGCCAACATGTTCCAATAACACCTAGATATTATTCATCAATTGAATCTATTCTACAATTAATTCCTGAAAATGCTCGTATGTTACACTATTTAAAAAATAAAAATCAAATTGTTATTAAGCATTCTTTGAAATTAGAAGATCAATGTATGATTGGTGTTACACCAGGATTACAACACTTTTTCGGATTTACTAATGAAAATACGTATGATGTTAAAAAAGTTATATACACAAAAGTTAAAAATGTTGATTTAATATTAGCACGTGGAAAATTTCCATGTGATTTAGATTATAATATTCCCAATACAATTAATGTTTGCATTGATATTGTAAAACAACAACAAAATATAGGACCATTAGTTCGAAAACTTAGTGTATATAATGTACAACACGGTCATGTAAAATCTTTTGTGTTTCACTCACCACATTATGTTAAAGTTGAAAAGAAATATTTTGATACGATAGAAGTAAACTTAAAAGATGAACACGGGTTAAAATTACCATTTCGTTTTGGAACTTCAAACCTAACACTTCACTTTAAAGGAAAATGATTTCTTAAAGTATTGATGATAGTTTTTACATTACACTAGTTTCAAATGCTAGTGCAGATGTATATCCTACAAATAGTCCAACACATTTTATTAATCAATTAAAAAATAATATTCGTTTATCAGAATCCGATTGGTATGTAGGATTAAGTGAAGTACATATTCCATTAACATGTTATAATGTTACTGAAGGTGAAAATGTTATATGGTACAAATTTAAAAATGCAGAACCTATGAAAAGTAAAATTCTTGTTGGATATTATCTATCCATTCATCATTTACTAGAGGAATTAAACGCGATATCAAGTTTTATAAAATTTAGTTTTTCAAATGTTGTGCATGTTGAATGTGATGAACGTGCAGAATCAGTTACATTGTCGCCTACATTAGCTTTACAATTAGGTTTTTCTGAAAAATCAGATCTTGTTAAAGAATCTCGTGGATTCAAACAACCATATGTAGATATCGGATATCCACATCAAATTTTTATTTATACAGATATTATACAATATCAATTTTTAGCTGATACAAAAGCACCATTATTACGTATAACAACAATCTCTGATATTAAATACGGAAAAGTTCAAATAATTACCTTTGAAGATATTCATTATATGCCACTTGCAAAATTTTGTTTTAACACAATTGAAATACTATTAAAAGATCATGGAGGGCGAAATTTGCCATTTCGTTCTGGGACACTGACCGTAACACTACATTTTAAACGCTCTCCTGCATCTGCTAAATAATAATTATAGAAAAAGATGAGAGCAAGACGTGTTACTTATCACCGTGGACGCGGAATACCATATTTTTCAGGACCTGTATATCAAAGGGGATATGGTATAGGTAGTTTCATTAAAGGATTATTTCGTTTTGCTTTACCATTTCTTAAACAAGGTGCAAAAACTGTAGGACGTCAAGCATTACAGACCGGTATGCAAGTTGAATTTGATGTATTAGAAAATCGACCATTTAAAGAATCTGTTCGTGCGCGTGTAAAAGAAGCTGGTAATAGTTTAAAGACAAAAGCAATTAATAAAGTTGGGCAGTTGCTAACTGGTAACGGCAAGAGACGGTCACGCAAGAGGAAAGCTCCTGCAATTGTAAAGTTTGGACCACCAACAAAACGTAAACATATACACGACATCTTTTCATAATGGCGCTCCTAAATTCAAGTAGTTTTGAATGTTGTACCAATGAATTTGATTTCTTTTCTATACCAATGACACAAACAGCTATTGAAGCAACTACAAACGCTGAATATCGTCCTATTTCCACATTAACCTCAGAAGGACCTATTGAATTTGTTATTCCAGGAGAAACAGGGGAATTTATTCATCCTGCATATCTATATCTTTATGTACGTTGTAAAATTACTAAAGCTGATGGTACAACTTTGGCTAATGATGATACTGTTGCACCAGTAAATAATTTCTTACATTCTTTATTTAGTCAAATTGATATTTCGTTAAATGATAAATTAATTAGCTCCTAATCAGGATCTTATCCTTATCGTGCATACATTGAAGCATTATTAAATTATTCTTATGATGCTTCTCAAACACATTTAGTATGTGCATTGTGGCATAAAGATACTGCAAAAAATTTTAATAAATTAGATAATACAAATGCTGGTTTTCAAAAACGTGCTAATAAGGTGAAAAATAGTAAATCTTTTGAAATGTATGGACGTCTTCATACTGATATTGTAAGTTTAGATCGTATGCTTCCTAACAAAGTAAGTTTACGTGTAAAACTACATCGTAGTAAAGATAATTTTTGCTTAATATCTCCTGAAAATACAAGTTATAAAGTAGCACTTGAGGAAGTTATTCTTCATGTACGACGTATTGATGTAGCTGCAGATTTAGCTATGCAATTAAATACACGAATGGGTTCGGAAACAGCCAAGTTACCTCTGACGAGAGTGGAGACAAGATCTTATACTATACCTGCACAAGTAAAGTCTTACAACATTGATAATCTTTTCCTGGGTAATATTTCTAAAGGCCTGGTTATTGGTTTCATCTCCAACACAGCCTTCAATGGGAAATCACATCTTAATCCCTTTGAATTTCGAAACTTTAACGTTAACAAACTGCAATTACAAGTCGGCTCAAAATCATTTCCTCCCAACCTCCTCACTCCTGGTTTTAATAACAATTTATACCTTCTAAGTTACTATACTTTGATTTCAGGTACTGGTATATATTATCAAAATTATTCACATACTGTTACTCTTGATGAGTATCCAAACGGATATGCTCTGTATGCTTTTATTCTATCTCCAACAGGAACTTTAGATAATAACACGTGGGATGTGGTACGCGATTCCCCTGAAAATTTAAAAGTATCATTTTCAGAAACTTTAACTGAACCTGTTACATGCATTGTGTACGCACAATTCGACTCTTTAGCACAAGTAGACAAAGATAGAAATATTTATACTGATAACACCTTCTAATTTATTCAGTTGAGTACGATGAGGGTTGTTGTACACTTCTCGGCGTATCATGATAAGGAAGATGATTTTATTGTAAAAGAATTAGCCATTGTAAATCCTGACGTTCCCTTTTTCCAAAATTGGATTTTTAAACCACCTTTTCCTTTAAATAAGTTAGCTGAGCCGATCGTAAGTACAAACAAATATCTAGGTGAGAATGTGTATGGCATTACCTGGCACGAAGGCGATGTAGAATATTCCCATCTTAAGGAAATACTTCAATCATATTGTTCAAATACTACAACAACATACACCTACGGAATAAATAGAAAGTGTTTTCTTCAAGAAATTCTTCAAAGAGAAGTTACAAATTTAGAAGAAATAAACTGTCCAAAGTATACTGCATTAAGTTTTCACGTTCATCGGTGTGCACATAATAAGCATCGTTTCGGACAATATAGGTGCAGTATTCATGAAGCATTACTGTATAGTGAATATGTAAAAGTGTATGACTATGTCTTACATGTGAATAACAGTGATAGTTACATACCTACTACAATTAAAAATAATAATCTTCATCATGTATAGTGACGAATTGTTAAAAGTGTTTTTAAGTGATAAAGTGACTGGTGCAAGTGTTACTGGAATTTACCCTATTGACAGACTTCCTGTAACGGTAGAACCTCCTGCTGCACTTGTGATTAATCTTGATACATCTGATTCTGCTGGTTCCCACTGGGTCGCAGTGTACATCAATAAGAAAAAACATGGGTACTACTTTGACAGTCTTGCTATGGACATTCCCAAAGAAATAAAAAACTTTTTGTCGAAAAATACTAAAATGTACTTTACGAATAATCATCAATATCAACATGATAATTCTCTGTTGTGCGGGTATTTTGTGTTGTTCTTTTAGCATCATATTATCCGCACTCAATCATTTCAAAAGTGTTTAAAAATGTTTAACAAGAAAAATTTGAAAAAAATGATGATATCGTTTATAAACATGTGAACAAATTTTTTAAAAAAAGAAAACAGAAATATTTTTTTTTATTGTTTATTTTTTTCTTCTTATATGTTTACAATTTTTTATTTTTTTATCATATATACAATTTTTTTTCTTAAATTTTCAATAATTTTTTTTAAACTTACATCCCTGCATTTTATTTACAATTCCTAAGAAAAACATTACAATCTTGATAACGCATTAGTTAATGCTGTTGATCTTTCATATTTCCACCAATAATTCAACTGTTGTGCATTACGATATACACATCCTGATTTCTTTACAATATTTGTATGAAAATTACAATAATCATTAAATGTGTTACCACATAATTCACTTAATGGTGGACAATGTTTTGTTTCTAAATCAATGACATTATCTGATGCAAATATTCTTTTAATCCAAAGAGATTTCTCTAAACCTTTACAATAAAAGGATGAATTCTTTGAACATAATTGATATACAAGGTTTCGTATGCATGATACAGTATATCCAGTTTTGCTATTCCATTTCAAACCTTGTAAATTTAAAGTTAACCAATCAATTTGTTTTTGACATCCTAATGATAATAAATTATAATCTATTGGTGATTTTACCAAGCAATGGACATTTACTGTATCATCGCATGCAGTTAAACAAAACTCACGAATGATAAATTCATTATCAGACATTTTAAAACCTTGAATATCGATAATATATTGATTTACACATGGTGAAATTTCATTTGTGTGATAAATGAAAAACGGAATAATCTGTCCAACAAATTCTGTATTTTTTAAAAGATCACAAATTTTACGCATAAACCATATAAATGAGATTTCACTATGTTCTTGTTCTAAAACTTCAAAAAGTTCACTAAGAGTTTTATCAAGAGATAAGTACTTCGTTGCAAATGTTCCAGTATTATGAAGATGAGTACAATCATGAGGAAGATTTAACTTGCATTCCATGCATTCAATTGGATTGGTGTTACGTAAGTATACTTTTATAGTTTTTAATACACAGTTCACATTAATGTTTTCATCACTGCATAACACACATGAAACACTAACTCTATTCGAATACATTTTCTCAATCTGAAATATTCGCTTTCCGTTTGTCTTTTCTTATGAAAATGTCCAGTAATTCCGGAAGATAGTCTGTATCACTTAATAATTCCACATACGTTTCATAGAATTTTTCTCTTGTTAATATTCCAATAATATGGGTGTTTGCATACAAGTAAAACACATCTTCTTCAACACTAGGACTTGCAATAATACTCCATGCACGGGTTTCCAATGACTCTGGGTGTACATTCATACAATCATGCGCAAAATCATGAGGGGATCCTTCTCTACATCCATCGCATATTAATGTATCGTTGAAATCCCATTTTTCAATAGCCTTCTTTATACATTCACGGTCCACCTTTTGACTATTACAACAACAATCTAAACCCCAAAATCGTGATGTTCTTGATAATACTGCTGGAGATGACGGTGGTGTTGGTGAAACTGTTGTTAGCACTGGCGATTCTATATCATCAAAATCATATTCTTCATCTGACGATGATTCGTATATTTCTGTTTCAGCATCGGATATTGCTTCAGTGTTAACCTCGTAGTGTTCTTCTTTCTCAAAGAGATGCATGGTGTCTCTATATATATTTTCCGCTATAGCCCGTATTTAAAGTATTTTCATAGCCACAAGGTAATCACGTGTTCATCACTCGCCGCGCAAAACTTCTTTTCTATTACCAATTAGCATAGGGGCATGATTCAACATGTTTACCTGCCACAACCTCAATCCTCTTTGTATTCTTCGCCGACAATGTCTTGTGTTCACCTACCCTGACGCCAAACTTGTTTTTATTACTCTGTCGCCACTCTGTGATGTATACTAAACGTGTCGTCGGTTTTCCTTTGTATTTGTCTTCATGTTTTAACATGCATCTGTTACCGACAACGCCATCTTTCCCTCTTGCACAACCAGTTTCCAAAAAGCGCGCGAAAAGTTCAGTTTATGTCTTAAGTTCAGCAGCGAAAGACGTACAAGAACCACGCTCTGTATATGTACCAGCAATGCTTATCGTACCGCACTATACATATTCTATACACGACGTCTTTCAAACGGAGAATCCACAATGTGTCCCGCATGAATAAAGTTTATTCCCTCCAATTTATTAGGAAAATACAAATAAGAAAGAACTTCTAATGAAGCGAAAAAATGAAAAAACGATTTATCAAGATACAAGTTGCTATACAAATGATCGAATTAATTAATATATAATCACAATCAAATTTAACAACGAGCGTTTCTAGTATGCTCACATATTGTTCCGATTAATTTATTAAGAGAATGCAAATAAGAATGAGCTTCTAATGAAGCGATCCAATAAATAAGGAGCTTGCTTAGCAAGCAATCCATAAAATAAGATGCTCCGACTAATTTATTAAGAGAATGCAAATAAGAATGAGCTTCTAATGAAGCGATCCAATAAATAAGGAGCTTGCTTAGCAAGCGAACCAGTACAAATTGTTCCAATTAATTTATTAGGAAAATACAAATAAAAGAATAATTAATTTGATCATAGCATAGCTGTTAGAAACAACCCTATCAAAATCACGTGATACATGTCCTTCAACCTCTTTTCTAGAAGAAAGAAGAAACTACTCCATCCCTCCTAACACGCAACTTTTTCCAGGAACCCGTCTAACCACCTAACAAACAGGGTAATAAAACCACCTCCCCCTAAAACCTCCCCAAGGCCGACACGGCCATATTGACAAGAAAGTGGTTAGGTAATAAAGCAATTAAGAGGGCAATAAAAGCTATTGTCTACCACTTGTAGCGACAGGTCTACTATTCTCCACAATCAATATTACAAGCCTAACGAATGTTCTTGTAAACAACATAGCTATTCCTGTAAGCTATAGCGTCAATAGCCTAGGACTCCAGATCGATAATTTCCTAAATTGGACAGACCATATTAATAGAGTATGTAAGAAAGCTTACGGCTCCCTCCATTCTCTTCAGCGTTTAAAAAACCTTCTTCCGGAATCCATTAAAGCGTCCCTGGTTCAGTCATTGATAATCTCTCATTTAGATTATTGTGATGCAGCATATGTTGATTTAACCGAAGATCTGGCAAAACGTTTACAGCGCATTCAGAATGCCTGCGTTCGATTCATATTTAATAAAAAGCGCTTCGACCACATCTTACATTGTTATCAGCAACTAGGATGGTGCAATCTAAGCACCCGCCGCAGCATTCAATCTCTATTACTTTTATATAAAATAATTAATTGTAAAAAACCTACTTATCTATCCTCTAAATTTAAATTTCTCTGCGATACTCACCCACTAAATACCCGTTCTAAAGGAAATACAACACTCGCCGTTCAAACGCACAAATTAATTTATTTTCCAAATCTTTCACACTATTTGCCACCAAAGCTTGGAATGACACCCCTGAAAGCATCAGAAACTCTGGTTCAGTGTTGACTATTAAACGTCGGCTTAAATAATATCTTTCTAATGAAGGCCTTTAGTAATTTAAAAAAAAGAAAAGAAAAGAAAAAAAGTTGTTACACACGTAACTATTCCTGGTGTTACCATGCAATCGTTCGTTTTTTCTCTCTTTCTATTTCTTCTTGTTTTCTTTTCATTCCCTTCTGATACATGTGTATGAACACACAATCACTTAAGTAGGTGCATCATTTTATCTATAGATAGTGATTCATAGGAATGTATTTTATGTTATATATAATCAGGATTAATATCTTTGTTTCTCCTTGTATAGTTTAACATGTCTTTGGCATTGTCTCTTGTTTGTTTTAGTGTTTATTTTATATGTAATAAGTTTCATTTTTATTTTTCATGTTTTATTTTCTGTATTGTTCTGTATATCGGTAACTCTTTAACATGCCTAACTGTATATCATTTTTATTCTCGTCATAAAAAAATGAGTTCCGACTGTAAAAGAAAAGTGTAAATGGTTGAGTGGAAGAAAAGGTTATGCCTTAACTCCGCCATTTTAAATAAGAAATAAATAAATAAATAAAATGAATAAATAAAATAAACTTTATTCATGCGGTATTGTTTTCTCCGTCTAAACAGACGTCGTTAAAGTAAAATACGAGCATAGCGTGACGGAAAAAGTTAGATTGGCCGGGAACAACTTCTATTTTTATTCGTATGTATAAGATACGATGTACTATGGTAAAAGTTGATGATGCGGAGCGTTGAAGAGGGATGTTTGATTCTGCTGGACTCCTGGAAATACCTGATTTTTTTCGCGCTTTGGAACAGGTCCCTCCGAAAATACCCTGCGGCAGTGAAAGTTGTTGTAACTTAGGACAAAAACGTGTTGTAACATGGCGCGACAGCAATACAATAGGACATCAAGCATGGTGAGATGCGCGAGGTTAATACAGTAGAAGAAAGACACCAAAATGGTGCGACGGTTGAGGTTAATACAATAGGACAAAGGCACGGACATAGCAGGGTGACTGTGATAATAAAATAACGATTATCTTGCGTGAACACGTGCATGCTTTGTGGATGGGAAACGTGTTCTAACATGACCTCGACGTAGCGCGAATCCAATAGAATAGCACCTACCATTTTTAAGAAATGATTATCCTGCAGGTGAGAAAACGTATTATAATTTGCATAGAATAATGACCGTGATGTTGTGTATCGCAAATATAATAACCCTGACCGTTTGTAAACACATGATTGCACAAATTGTATAAAAATTGAAGAATGTGAAAGTACTTTTAACTTACATTGTGATTAAACATGAAATTATATGGGAGGGAGGAAAAGTTGAAATTATTCTTATGAAAACATTTAAATTACAGGATAATAATATGATAAAAATGATGTTTGCTAAAATATTTTAAAGTATCATGTGTTATGACGTCATTGGTAAAATTTGTTTAAATACCAGCATGAAGAGAAGATGGGTACAGAATTGACATGGATGCTTTGGAGAGTGAAGTGCGAGAAATCGTAGCTTGGAACGCCCTAGATTGGGATTCATTGTTTGAATTTACTCAATCCCCGAGGAAAAAGTATAGATCCTCAGACGATTGCAGTACATATTATTCTTCGCCGGAATCTCCTGACCTCTTTATGGAGTCAGAAATTATCCTTACAAAGGGTCCTTTAATATCGGCGGAAGAGACAACATCAGCAGCAGCAGCAGCATCACTGAGATTCTCATCTGATTTATTTATTGAAGATGTGAAATTAGGATTAAAATCAACTTCATTTATACATGAAGACCATCATCGATTGTATCAGGACGTCATTAAGCAAGAATCCCCTTTTGGAAAAGTTTTTCATGTGAGTTCATCATTATCTACCCTCCACATTCACCATAGTTACGAGTACACACTGACGTGAAAAGGAGCGAATGTAGAAAATACTATGTTGATGAAAAGGGTACTGTATAAAAAGACTATGAAGTTGTAGAAATCAAATGACATATTGTGTGAAGGTGAGTCTTTGATCATTTTAACCAGTGGAGACACATGTGCTA